>NC_058082.1:248975929-249575929 GCF_014858855.1 Bufo gargarizans
GAAATGTTCGGGTTCGGGATCCGAACCCGATCCGAACTTCGTCCCGAACCCGAACCCCATTGAAGTCAATGGGGACCCGAACTTTTCGGCACTAAAAAGGCTGTAAAACAGCCCAGGAAAGAGCTAGAGGGCTGCAAAAGGCAGCAACATGTAGGTAAATCCCCTGCAAACAAATGTGGATAGGGAAATGAATTAAAATAAAAATTAAATAAATAAAAATTAACCAAAATCAATTGGAGAGAGGTTCCATAGCAGAGAATCTGGCTTCCCGTCACCCACCACTGGAACAGTCCATTCTCAGATATTTAGGCCCCGGCACCCAGGCAGAGGAGAGAGGTCCCGTAACAGAGAATCTGTCTTCATGTCAGCAGAGAATTAGTCTGCATGTCATAGCAGAGAATGAGGCTTCACGTCAGCCACCACTGCAACAGTCCATTGGCATATATTTAGGCCCAGCACCCAGGCAGAGGAGGGAGGTCCCGTAACAGAGAATCTGTCTTCATGTCAGCAGAGAATTAGTCTGCATGTCATAGCAGAGAATGAGGCTTCACGTCAGCCACCACTGCAACAGTCCATTGGCATATATTTAGGCCCAGCACACACACAGGCAGAGGAGAGAGGTCCCGTAACAGAGAATCTGGCTTCATGTCAGCAGAGAATCAGTCTGCATGTCATAGCAGAGAATGAGGCTTCACGTCAGCCACCACTGCAACAGTCCATTGGCATATATTTAGGCCCAGCACACACACAGGCAGAGGAGAGAGGTCCCGTAACAGAGAATCTGGCTTCATGTCAGCAGAGAATCAGTCTGCATGTCATAGCAGAGAATGAGGCTTCACGTCAGCCACCACTGCAACAGTCCATTGGCATATATTTAGGCCCAGCACACACAGGCAGAGGAGAGAGGTCCCGTAACAGAGAATCTGGCTTCATGTCAGCAGAGAATCAGTCTGCATGTCATAGCAGAGAATCAGGCTTCACGTCAGCCACCACTGCAACAGTCCATTGTCATATATTTAGGCCCAGCACCCAGGCAGAGGAGAGAGGTCCCGTAACAGACAATCTGGCTTCATGTCAGCAGAGAATTAGTCTGCATGTCATAGCAGAGAATGAGGCTTCACGTCAGCCACCACTGCAACAGTCCATTGGCATATATTTAGGCCTAGCACACAGGCAGAGGAGAGAGGTCCCGTAACAGACAATCTGGCTTCATGTCAGCAGAGAATCAGTCTGCATGTCATAGCAGAGAATGAGGCTTCACGTCACCCACCACTGCAACAGTCCATTGGCATATATTTAGGCCTAGCACACAGGCAGAGCAGAGAGGTCCCGTAACAGACAATCTGGCTTCATGTACAGCAGAGAATCAGTCTGCATGTCATAGCAGAGAATGAGGCTTCACGTCACCCACCACTGCAACAGTCCATTGGCATATATTTAGGCCTAGCACACAGGCAGAGCAGAGAGGTCCCGTAACAGACGATCTGGCTTCATGTCAGCAGAGAATCAGTCTGCATGTCATAGCAGAGAATGAGGCTTCACGTCAGCCACCACTGCAACAGTCCATTGGCATATATTTAGGCCCAGCACCCAGGCAGAGGAGGGAGGTCCCGTAACAGAGAATCTGTCTTCATGTCAGCAGAGAATTAGTCTGCATGTCATAGCAGAGAATGAGGCTTCACGTCAGCCACCACTGCAACAGTCCATTGGCATATATTTAGGCCCAGCACACACACAGGCAGAGGAGAGAGGTCCCGTAACAGAGGATCTGGCTTCATGTCAGCAGAGAATCAGTCTGCATGTCATAGCAGAGAATGAGGCTTCACGTCAGCCACCACTGCAACAGTCCATTGGCATATATTTAGGCCTAGCACACAGGCAGAGCAGAGAGGTCCCGTAACAGACAATCTGGCTTCATGTACAGCAGAGAATCAGTCTGCATGTCATAGCAGAGAATCAGGCTTCACGTCAGCCACCACTGCAACAGTCCATTGTCATAAATTTAGGCCCAGCACCCAGGCAGAGGAGAGAGGTCCCGTAACAGACAATCTGGCTTCATGTCAGCAGAGAATTAGTCTGCATGTCATAGCAGAGAATCAGGCTTCATGTCAGCCACCACTGCAACAGTCCATTGGCATATATTTAGGCCTAGCACACAGGCAGAGGAGAGGTTCATTCAACTTTGGGTAGCATCGCAATATAATGGTAAAATGAAAATAAAAATAGGATTGAATGAGGAAGTGCCCTGGAGTCCAATAATATATGGTTATGGGGAGGTAGTTAATGTCTAATCTGGACAAGGGACGGACAGGTCCTGTGGGATCCATGCCTGGTTCATTTTTATGAACGTCAGCTTGTCCACATTGGCTGTAGACAGGCGGCTGCGTTTGTCTGTAATGACGCCCCCTGCCGTGCTGAATACACGTTCAGACAAAACGCTGGCTGCCGGGCAGGCCAGCACCTCCAAGGCATAAAAGGCTAGCTCTGGCCACGTGGACAATTTAGAGACCCAGAAGTTGAATGGGGCCGAACCATCAGTCAGTACGTGGAGGGGTGTGCACACGTACTGTTCCACCATGTTAGTGAAATGTTGCCTCCTGCTAACACGTTGCGTATCAGGTGGTGGTGCAGTTAGCTGTGGCGTGTTGACAAAAGTTTTCCACATCTCTGCCATGCTAACCCTGCCCTCAGAGGAGCTGGCCGTGACACAGCTGCCTTGGCGACCTCTTGCTCCTCCTCTGCCTTGGCCTTGGGCTTCCACTTGTTCCCCTGTGACATTTGGGAATGCTCTCAGTAGCGCGTCTACCAACGTGCGCTTGTACTCGCGCATCTTCCTATCACGCTCCAGTGCAGGAAGTAAGGTGGGCACATTGTCTTTGTAGCGTGGATCCAGCAGGGTGGCAACCCAGTAGTCCGCACAGGTTAAAATGTGGGCAACTCTGCTGTCGTTGCGCAGGCACTGCAGCATGTAGTCGCTCATGTGTGCCAGGCTGCCCAGGGATAAGGACAAGCTGTCCTCTGTGGGAGGCGTATCGTCATCGTCCTGCCTTTCCCCCCAGCCACGCACCAGTGATGGACCCGAGCTGCGTTGGGTGCCACCCCGCTGTGACCATGCTTCATCCTCATCCTCCTCCACCTCCTCCTCATCCTCGTCCTCCTCGTCCTCCAGTAGTGGGCCCTGGCTGGCCACATTTGTACCTGGCCTCTGCTGTTGCCAAAAACCTCCCTCTGAGTCACTTCGAAGAGACTGGCCTGAAAGTGCTAAAAATGACCCCTCTTCCTCCTCCTCCTCCTCCTCCTCCTGGGCCACCTCCTCTTCCATCATCGCCCTAAGTGTTTTCTCAAGGAGACATAGAAGTGGTATTGTAACGCTGATAACGGTGTCATCGCCACTGGCCATGTTGGTGGAGTACTCGAAACAGCGCAACAGGGCACACAGGTCTCGCATGGAGGCCCAGTCATTGGTGGTGAAGTGGTGCTGTTCTGTAGTGCGACTGACCCGTGCGTGCTGCAGCTGAAACTCCACTATGGCCTGCTGCTGCTCGCACAGTCTGTCCAGCATGTGCAAGGTGGAGTTCCACCTGGTGGGCACGTCGCATATGAGGCGGTGAGCGGGAAGGCCGAAGTTACGCTGTAGCGCAGACAGGCGAGCAGCAGCAGGATGTGAACGCCGGAAGCGCGAACAGACGGCCCGCACTTTATGCAGCAGCTCTGACATGTCGGGGTAGTTGTGAATGAACTTCTGCACCACCAAATTCAGCACATGCGCCAAGCAAGGGATGTGCGTCAAATTGGCTAGTCCCAGAGCTGCAACGAGATTTCGCCCATTATCACACACCACCAGGCCGGGCTTGAGGCTCACCGGCAGCAACCACTCGTCGGTCTGTTGTTCTATACCCCGCCACAACTCCTGTGCGGTGTGGGGCCTGTCCCCCAAACATATGAGTTTCAGAATGGCCTGCTGACGTTTACCCCGGGCTGTGCTGAAGTTGGTGGTGAAGGTGTGTGGCTGACTGGATGAGCAGGTGGAAGAAGAGGAGGAGGAAGCCGAGAAGGAGGAGGTGGCAACAGGAGGCAAAGAATGTTGCCCTGCGATCCTTGGCGGCGGAAGGACGTGCGCCAAACAGCTCTCCGCCTGGGGCCCAGCTGCCACTACATTTACCCAGTGTGCAGTTAGGGAGATATAGCGTCCCTGGCCGTGCTTACTGGTCCACGTATCTGTGGTTAGGTGGACCTTGCCACAGATGGCGTTGCGCAGTGCACACTTGATTTTATCGGATACTTGGTTGTGCAGGGAAGGCACGGCTCTCTTGGAGAAGTAGTGCCGGCTGGGAACAACATACTGTGGGACAGCAAGCGACATGAGCTGTTTGAAGCTGTCTGTGTCCACCAGCCTAAATGACAGCATTTCATAGGCCAGTAGTTTAGAAATGCTGGCATTCAGGGCCAGGGATCGAGGGTGGCTAGGTGGGAATTTACGCTTTCTATCAAATGTTTGTGAGATGGAGAGCTGAACGCTGGCGTGTGACATGGTTGAGACGCTTGGTGACGGAGGTGGTGGTGGTGGTGTTGGTGGTACATCCCCTGTTTGCTGGGCGGCAGGTGCCAACGTTCCTCCAGAGGCGGAGGAAGAGGCCGAGGCGGCAGCAGCAGAATAGGCCGAGGCGGCAGCAGCAGAAGAGGTAGCAGGGGGAGCCTGAGTGACTTCCTTGGTTTTAAGGTGTTTACTCCACTGCAGTTCATGCTTTGCATGCAGGTGCCTGGTCATGCAGGTTGTGCTCAGGTTCAGAACGTTAATGCCTCGCTTCAGGCTCTGATGGCACAGCGTGCAAACCACTCGGGTCTTGTCGTCAGCACATTGTTTGAAGAAGTGCCATGCCAGGGAACTCCTTGAAGCTGCCTTTGGGGTGCTCGGTCCCAGATGGCGGCGGTCAGTAGCAGGCGGAGTCTCTTGGCGGCGGGTGTTCTGCTTTTGCCCACTGCTCCCTCTTTTGCTACGCTGTTGGCTCGGTCTCACCACTGCCTCTTCCTCCGAACTGTGAAAGTCAGTGGCACGACCTTCATTCCATGTGGGGTCTAGGACCTCATCGTCCCCTGCATCGTCTTCCACCCAGTCTTGATCCCTGACCTCCTGTTCAGTCTGCACACTGCAGAAAGACGCAGCAGTTGGCACCTGTGTTTCGTCATCATCAGAGACATGCTGAGGTGGTATTCCCATGTCCTCATCATCAGGAAACATAAGTGGTTGTGCGTCAGTGCATTCTATGTCTTTCACCGCTGGGGAAGGGCTAGGTGGATGCCCTTGGGAAACCCTGCCAGCGGAGTCTTCAAACAGCATAAGAGACTGCTGCATAACTTGAGGCTGAGACAGTTTCCCTGGTATGCATGGGGGTGATGTGACAGACTGATGGGGTTGGTTTTCAGGCGCCATCTGTGCGCTTTCTGCAGAAGACTGGGTGGGAGATAATGTGAACGTGCTGGATCCACTGTCGGCCACCCAATTGACTAATGCCTGTACCTGCTCAGGCCTTACCATCCTTAGAACGGCATTGGGCCCCACCATATATCGCTGTAAATTCTGGCGGCTACTGGGACCTGAGGTAGTTGGTACACTAGGACGTGTGGATGTGGCAGAACGGCCACGTCCTCTCCCAGCACCAGAGGGTCCACTAACACCACCACGACCATGTCCACGTCCGCGTCCCTTACTAGATGTTTTTCTCATTGTTATGGTTCACCACAACAACAAATATATTATTTGGCCCAATGTATTGTATTCAAATTCAGCGGGATATAAATTTGAGGCCTAGTATTTAGGCGCTGGGTGACCGGTATGGATTTAGTGACAGAATTAGACTTGGAAATGCACAGAAGCGTGTGTGTGAAGTTATTCTGAATGACCCTATGTGCACCTTCAATATGATCTACCCTTTTAGGGATAGATTTCAAATAGCTCTGATATAGCAGAAACGACTAAATTATGAAATTGCTAAATTGGGAATTGTATTTCAACCCAGAACAAAAAATGTGCTTTGACGGACACTAAATAACTTTCCCAGCCACAACAGGACAGCGGTAACGAGAGATTTAGCGGGATATAAATTTGAGGCCTAGTATTTAGGCGCTGGGTGACAGGTATGGGTTTAGTGACAGAATTAGATTTGGAAATGCACAGTAGCGGGTGTGTGAAGTTATTCTGAATGACCCTATGTGCACCTTGAATATTATATACCCTTTTAGGGATAGATTTCAAATAGCTCTGATATAGCAGAAACCACTAAATTATGAAATTGCTAAATTGGGAATTGTATTTCAACCCAGAACAAGAAATGTGCTTGAACGGACACTAAATAACTCGCCCAGCTACAGCACTAGGGACAGATTTAGCGGGATATAAATTTGAGGCCTAGTATTTAGGCGCTGGGTGACAGGTATGGGTTTAGTGCCAGAATTAGACTTGGAAATACACAGTAGCGGGTGTGTGTGAAGTTATTCTGAATGACCCAATGTGCACCTTGAATATTATATACCCTTTTAGGGATAGATTTCAAATAGCTCTGATATAGCAGAAACCACTAAATTATGAAATTGCTAAATTGGGAATTGTATTTCAACCCAGAACAAGAAATGTGCTTGAACGGACACTAAATAACTCGCCCAGCTACAGCACTAAGGACAGATTTAGCGGGATATAAATTTGAGGCCTAGTATTTAGGCGCTGGGTGACAGGTATGGGTTTAGTGCCAGAATTAGACTTGGAAATACACAGTAGCGGGTGTGTGTGAAGTTATTCTGAATGACCCAATGTGCACCTTGAATATTATATACCCTTTTAGGGATAGATTTCAAATAGCTCTGATATAGCAGAAACCACTAAATTATGAAATTGCTAAATTGGGAATTGTATTTCAACCCAGAACAAGAAATGTGCTTGAACGGACACTAAATAACTCGCCCAGCTACAGCACTAGGGACAGATTTAGCGGGATATAAATTTGAGGCCTAGTATTTAGGCGCTGGGTGACAGGTATGGGTTTAGTGACAGAATTAGACTTGGAAATACACAGTAGCGGGTGTGTGTGAAGTTATTCTGAATGACCCAATGTGCACCTTGAATATTATATACCCTTTTAGGGATAGATTTCAAATAGCTCTGATATAGCAGAAACCACTAAATTATGAAATTGCTAAATTGGGAATTGTATTTCAACCCAGAACAAGAAATGTGCTTGAACGGACACTAAATAACTCGCCCAGCTACAGCACTAGGGACAGATTTAGCGGGATATAAATTTGAGGCCTAGTATTTAGGCGCTGGGTGACAGGTATGGGTTTAGTGACAGAATTAGACTTGGAAATACACAGTAGCGGGTGTGTGTGAAGTTATTCTGAATGACCCAATGTGCACCTTGAATATTATATACCCTTTTAGGGATAGATTTCAAATAGCTCTGATATAGCAGAAACCACTAAATTATGAAATTGCTAAATTGGGAATTGTATTTCAACCCAGAACAAGAAATGTGCTTGAACGGACACTAAATAACTCGCCCAGCTACAGCACTAGGGACAGATTTAGCGGGATATAAATTTGAGGCCTAGTATTTAGGCGCTGGGTGACAGGTATGGGTTTAGTGACAGAATTAGACTTGGAAATACACAGTAGCGGGTGTGTGTGAAGTTATTCTGAATGACCCAATGTGCACCTTGAATATTATATACCCTTTTAGGGATAGATTTCAAATAGCTCTGATATAGCAGAAACCACTAAATTATGAAATTGCTAAATTGGGAATTGTATTTCAACCCAGAACAAGAAATGTGCTTGAACGGACACTAAATAACTCGCCCAGCTACAGCACTAGGGACAGATTTAGCGGGATATAAATTTGAGGCCTAGTATTTAGGCGCTGGGTGACAGGTATGGGTTTAGTGACAGAATTAGACTTGGAAATACACAGTAGCGGGTGTGTGTGAAGTTATTCTGAATGACCCAATGTGCACCTTGAATATTATATACCCTTTTAGGGATAGATTTCAAATAGCTCTGATATAGCAGAAACCACTAAATTATGAAATTGCTAAATTGGGAATTGTATTTCAACCCAGAACAAGAAATGTGCTTGAACGGACACTAAATAACTCGCCCAGCTACAGCACTAAGGACAGATTTAGCGGGATATAAATTTGAGGCCTAGTATTTAGGCGCTGGGTGACAGGTATGGGTTTAGTGCCAGAATTAGACTTGGAAATACACAGTAGCGGGTGTGTGTGAAGTTATTCTGAATGACCCAATGTGCACCTTGAATATTATATACCCTTTTAGGGATAGATTTCAAATAGCTCTGATATAGCAGAAACCACTAAATTATGAAATTGCTAAATTGGGAATTGTATTTCAACCCAGAACAAGAAATGTGCTTGAACGGACACTAAATAACTCGCCCAGCTACAGCACTAGGGACAGATTTAGCTGGATATAAATTTGAGGCCTAGTATTTAGGCGCTGGGTGACCGGTATGGATTTAGTGACAGAATTAGACTGGGATATGGCCAAAAAATAAACAGACTATTGCTGGTTAAATGCACTTGGTGTGACAGCTTCACCCTGATGTAGGCTTTAGCCAAAAAACAACCACACCATTGAGGGTTAAATGCACTTGGTCGCAGCTTGTGCTGGCGCACCACAAGACACAAAATGGCCGCCGATCACCCCAGAAAAATGTGATTGACAAACGGTCTGTGCAGCCTAAAAACAGTGAGCAATTGAGGATCAGCAGCTCAATGATCCACAGCTGCAGATCGATCAGTTAATCAAGTCCTTTGGAGGAGTTAATCTGCCTAATCTCGCCCTACTGTCGCAGCCGCAACCTCTCCCTACGCTAATCAGAGCAGAGTGACGGGCGGCGCTATGTGACTCCAGCTTAAATAGAGGCTGGGTCACATGGTGCTCTGGCCAATCACAGCCATGCCAATAGTAGGCATGGCTGTGATGGCCTCTTGGGGCAAGTAGTATGACGCTTGTTGATTGGCTGCTTTGCAGCCTTTCAAAAAGCGCCAAGAAAGCGTCACAAAAGCGCGAAGAAAGCGACGAACACCGAACCCGAACCCGGACTTTTACGAAAATGTCCGGGTTCGGGTCCGTGTCACGGACACCCCAAAATTCGGTACGAACCCGAACTATACAGTTCGAGTTCGCTCATCCCTAATTGTAAGTCTTCGGGTCAGACCCTTTAATTTTTTTCACATTTTGTCATTTGCGTCCTTCTGCTAAAAAATAAAAAATCAAATTTTTTCCCCATCATTCTACACTCAATACCCCATAATGACAAAGTGAAAATATAATGTTTAAAATCTTTGCTAATTTATTGAAAAGGAGAAACTAAAATATTGCATTTAAATAAGTATTCAGACCCTTTACTCAGTACTTATGATGCCATAAGGTGTGCATATCTGGATTTGGAGAATTTCTGCAAATCCTCTCAGGTTGGATGGGGACCATTGATGGACAGCCATTTTCAGGTCACTACAGAGATGTTTGTTTGGGTTCAAGTCAGGGCTCTGGATTTGAACGACTGTGTTGTCTTAGCTATGTCATGTTTTCATTAAAAACTCTCTGACCAGTCTCTCTTTTTCCAGTCGATGAAAAGCATTCCCACAGCATCATGCTGCCAACGTCATTGTTCACTGTAGAAACAGTATTGGGCAAATGAGCAGTTTCTAGTTTCCACCAGACATAACACTTAGAATTGGAGCCAGAAAGTTAAATCATGGCTGAATCAGACTAAAGACTTTCATCCTTCACAGTCTGAGAGTCCTTTAGTAGTGATGAGCAGCAGGGGTCATATTCGAATTCATGATATTTCGCTAATATTTTGTATAATATTCGTCAAATATTAGCGATTTCGAGTATTCATTATATTCTACATTCTATTTTATACTCAAAAATCGGCAAGGTAATGATCGAGTAATATGCGAATATTGCGCGATCAATACAGGCGTGTGTTAAAATAATAGAATATAGTGCTATATATTAGTTTTTAGAATAGTCGTCATTTTTTCCATCTGAAGTCATGATTCATGACTTCAGATGGAAAAAAATGACGACTATTCTAAGAAACTAATATATAGCACTATATTCAATATAGTGCTATATATTCGTATTTTAGAATATTCATCATTTTTTTCCATCTGAAGTGAACACTGAACAATAGCGACTATTCTAAAATACGAATATATAGCACTATATTGAATATAGTGCTAAATATTCGTTTTTTAGAATAGTCGTCTTTTTAAATTTAAGTCACGATTCCTCCCTGTGGGAGGCCAATGACTCTTTGGCCCACAAGCAGATGGAAAAAATGACGAATATTCAATATAATGAATATATAACACTATATTCAAAACATTCGCAAATTCTCGAAGTGGCCATATTCAAGATAAAAATTTGCTTTTCGAATATTCATGCGCAACGCTATCCTTTAGGTCCCTTATTTGCAAGCTCCAGGCAGGATTTCATGTGTTTTTTACAGAGGGGCATCTTTCTGGCCAGTTGCCATAAAGCCTAGATTGGCAGAGTGCTGCAGTGTCAGTTGACCTTCTGGAAATTTTTACCATCTGCAAACAGCATCTTTGGAGCTTAGCCAGAGTGACCATTGGATTTTTGGTCACACCTCTCTCCAGATTACTGAGTTTGATGGGGTGGCCAGCTCTAGGAAGAGTCCTGGTTGTTTCAAACTTCCTCCATTTAAGAAATTATGGCGACCACTGTGCTCTTGGGAACTTTCAGTGCATCGAAAAATGTTGTACCCTTCTCCAGATCTGTGCCTCCACACAAATCTGTCTCTGGGTTCTACAAGCAGTTCTTTCCTCTTCGTGGCTTGGTTTTTGCTTTGCTATGTACTGTTAGTTGTGAAAGCTTATATAGACAGGGGTATGTCTTTCTAAATCACATCCAATCAACAGAATTTACCACAGATAGATGTCGATCAAAGTGTGGACAACATTTCAAATAAGATCAAGAATAATGGGAGACCCCTGAACTAAATTTCAAGTGAAACAGCAAGTGAATACTTGTAGTTTTCCCATTTTTTTTATTTTTTATTGTAAACAGATTTTTATTATTTTAAAATATCCGTACAATTAATAAGTGCAATTGTATTACATCTTAATAAGAAGACTGTTTACATGAGCAGTTGCAATTATTAGAGCAAATGATAAGCATTGAGCATATACATTATACAGATAATATTTTTAGGTATTAGGTTTGAATAACAAACTCAGGAACACAAGGGTAGAGAGTATAAAGTACTACTTAAAGTGTCTATAAGATTTTCATAATGACCAGGTAAGGAGAAAAGTGTTTCTGGATTTAAGTTCCCAATGGGAGAGTTCCTCTAATCGATAAAATTGATCAACTTTGTTAATCCATTGATCGACAGGAGGTGTTTCTGGAGAGCACCAGAATGTAGGGATAATGAGTCGGGCTGCTGAGATCAGAAAGGAGAAGAGGGGCTTTTTGTGAATATCTACCCCCTGGATGCCAAAAGATAAGAGAGCAATTTCAGGAGAACAGGGGAAGCTAGTTCTACAAATATTATTGCTTATATTGAAAATGGTTTGCCACCATGAGAGTATTAAAGGGCACTCCCACCATATATGAAAGTATGAACCTCTACTCTTTTCACATCTTCAACATTTATCTGAAACATTGGGATAGTATAAAGAAATCTTGTCCGGAGTTCTGTACCATCTAGATAAATCTTTATACCCATTTTCTTGCACTCGGACACAACGTGAGAATTTATGTGGGATGTTGAAGAGTTTGGTAATTTCTATATGTGAGAATTATCTACCCAAGTCTCTCTCCCATAGTCCAATTACTTCAGGTTTGGCATCCAAGGGGGAGAGGATAAGTTTTTTGTACAGAGTGGAGATCAGTTTAGGAGGGTATTTGGTAGTGGTCAGCAAGTTTTCAAACCACTCTGGAGAATTCTGTGTGCTCAGAGACTTAGCTCTGCAGGCGATTCCTTTTTTAAGGAAATTGAGAAATAGAATGTGTGAGGCTGTAATGTCAAGTCTCTCTTTAAGAGAAGTTTCTGAGGGAGCACAACCCTCCTTGTCCAGAAATATCGATTAATAGCTTGGGAGGAGATCTGATCTCTGGGCAGAAATCCCTCAGTTCTCTTGTGGCTAGTGAAATAATATCTCCGACCTGAAGGAGAGGTGAAGGTAGAGACAGGGCACGATGACTGGAGGAGAACCATTCCCACACCTTAATAGTGGTGCGAATTATGGGATTCGGGATGGAAGAAATGGCAGGGAATGGCCTGTCCCCCAGTAAAAGGGCCCTGAGGGTGGAAGAGAAAAATACATTCTCCAAAGATAGCCAATGTTTATGAAGTGAGGGTCTGAGCCAATCAATTACTTAAGTGTATAGCTTTCATGTATAAGTCAGGATCAGGAAGACCTATTCCGCCAAGGTGTCTAGGTTTCGTTAGGGTAGAAAAGGATATTCTAGACCTCTTACCCTGCCAAATATATTGACGGATATGGGAGTTCAAGGACCTAAAGAAAGACCTTGGAATAGCAATTGGGAGAACCTGCAGGAGGTAAGTGAGTCTTGGAATCACCAAGGACATCACCAGATTTTTTTCTACCGAACATGGACAGGTAAGGGTAGTCTAAAGAGTCCAGCTGAGCAACAATGGCCGCTAGGAGGGGAGTATAATTAAGGTGGAATAAGTCTGGGAGATGGGAGGTTAGTTTAATACCCAAATAAGTTAGGTGCCTGGAAGTCCAGTTGAATGGAGAGTTTAGTTGGAGATCTGAGGTTTGGGTAGGAGAGAGGCCTATATGTAGAATTTGGGATTTTTGGGATTTAGCTTAAAATTAGAGAAAAGGCCGAATATTTTAAAAAGGGAAATTATTAAGGGCATAGACCTAATTGGATTTGTTGTTAGGACAAGGAGGTAATCAGGGAAAGCAGCTAATTTGAATTCATGTCGACCTATTTTTAGACCCTTGATGCTTTCCTCCTGTCTCAAGGCTTGTAATAGGGTTTCCATTACCAAAACAAATATGAGGGGAGAGAGGGGACATCCTTGTCGCGTTCCATTTTTAAGAAAAAAACGGGCGGAGACAAGGTTATTAACTAAGACAGTAGCAGAGGATTTTGCATACATCGCAAACACAGCATTAATATAGGGAGAGGGAAAGTGGAATTTGTGCAGGGTGTGTTTAATATAGGACCAGTATATTCGATCAAATGCTCTTTCGGCATCAGTGCCGAGTAACACCATAGGTAATTTCTTATGTGAGGCATAGAAGAGGGCATCAAGGACTTTAGTGGTTTTATCTATTCGCTCCCGGCCTTTTACAAATTCCACCTGATCAGGGTGGATCAGATTAGGAAGGAAGGGTTGTAATCTAGTGGACAACATTTTTTAAAGGATTTTTAAGTCTGTGTTAAATAGGGATCTGGGGTAGTTTGCACAAGAGGTAGGGTCTTTGCCTTCCTTGGGCATTATTGTAATTAGAGCACAACTGATAAGGGTTGGTTTTGAAGAGTGAGATTACAAATGGGAAGGAAATAAGGGAGTAGGGAGTCTTGAAAGAAGGTGTAGTATACAGCTGGGAAGCTGTCTGGACCAGGGCATTTGTCTTTTGGGGTAGTCCTAATGGCTGTAGTAAGTTCGGCAAGTGAAAATGGTTTTTCTAGGGTTTCTAGTTGATTAGGGGATAATGTTGGGAGTTTTAATGTATCTAAGAAAATGTTAACAGATGATTCTCTATTTAGAGTGTTTTGAGCTCTATTAGGGGGTGATAGGTTATATAAGGCTTCATAGAAAAGCCTGAATTGTTCGGCGATAGCCTCTGAGAAATAAAGTTGCTGCCCCTGGGGAGATTTAATCGAGGGAACGTGTTTTGCTAATTTTCTACGCTTAATGCGTTGCATCATAAATTTGGAGGCCTTGTTGCCGTGAGCAAAGAACTTGTGTTGGGAGGATAAGTAATATTTAGCTGCTTTGTGTTTAGAAGGTTCTTGAGCTCCGTCCTAAGCACGGTAAGGTCCGCCAAATGATTTACAGCAAGGGATCTTTTATGGAGTGATTCAAGAACATGAATCTGATCTATAAGTGAGGAGAGATGTTTATCTGCTTGTTTCTTTAAGAAGGAACATTTGCTAATAAAGTGACCCCTCATAAATACTTTGTGGGCATTCCATAGGATTTGGGGGGAAATATCAGGGTTGTTATTAATAGAAAAGTATTCATCTAAAAGGGATTTGAAATATGTTTTATGGCCATCATTGCTCAGCACTGACTCATCATGATTCGGATGACAGACGTAAAGTACGGGAGACAGGGGAGTGATCCGAGATGGTGATATCACCAATCTTCGCGTCTTCAAAGAGGGAGATTTGGTCCTTAGGAACAAAAATGTAGTCAATCCTGCTGTAGGAATGTCCTGAAGCAGAATAAAAGGAGTAATCAATACTTGTCGGGGTTAAAAGACCTCTATATATCTATGAGACCCATATTATATAATATAGAGTTCAATTTTTTCAAAGTTCTGGCTGAAAAGGAAGATCTCTTGGAGGATGGGTAAACAAGGGGTTGTAATGCCACATTGAAGTCACCTCCCATGACAAGGGTTCCCTCCCGCAAGTTCTCCACTAAAGTCAAAACAGACAGTAGCCATGTGATCTGATCAAAGTTAGGAGCATAAATGTTGACAAAGGTGTACATCTTATGACTAATAAGGCCTTTTAGAATAATATATCTGCCATCGGGGTCTTGTGTGTGCGTAGAGTATGTGACATCCTTTCTGAATCCTATACTTACTCCCCTAGAGGCTGCACCATCTGCCCCACAATGATGCCAATTTGGGAATTTAGAAAAGGAAAGGTCTGGGAAATTACCATGTTTATAGTGGGGTTCCTGAAGGAATATAACATAGCATTTTTCTTTCCATAGGAGGGAGAAAATGTGGGATATTTTAGATGGGGATCTGAATCCCTTTACATTGAAAGACACTAATTTAAGGTCAGTCATAGCTAGAAGAGTGGGGTTTCCTGGCAGCCTCCAGAGAAGCAAACATACCTTCTGCTATTGACCTATACGTGTAGCTGTAATACCCATGTGTTTCACATAACAGAAAATGTAAAGTACAAACCGGATTCCCAAAAAGTTGGGACACTATACAAATCGTGAATAAAAACTGAATGCAATGATGTGGAGGTGCCAACTTGTAATATTTTATTCAGAATAGAACATAAATCACGGAACAAAAGTTTAAACTGAGAAAATGTACCATTTTAAGGGAAAAATATGTTGAATCAGAATTTCATGGTGTCAACAAATCCCCAAAAAGTTGGTAGAAGGCCATTTTCACCACTGTGTGGCATCTCCCCTTCTTCTTACAACACTCAACAGACGTCTGGGGACCTAGGAGACCAGTTTCTCAAGTTTAGAAATAGGAATGCTCTCCCATTCTTGTCTAATACAGACCTCTAACTGTTCAATCGTCTTGGGCCTTCTTTGTTGCACCTTCCTCTTTATGATGCGCTAAATGTTCTCTATAGGTGAAAGATCTGGACTGCAGACTGGCCATTCCAGTACCCGGATCCTTCTCCTACGCAGCCATGATGTTGTGATTGATGCAGAATGTGGTCTGGCATTATCTTGCTGAAAAATGCAGGGTCTTCCCTGAAAGAGATGACGTCTGGATGGGAGCATATGTTGTTCTAGAACCTGAATATATTTTTCTGCATTGATGGTGCCTTTCCAGACATGCAAGCTGCCCATGCCACACGCACTCATGCAACCCCACCATCAGAAATGCAGGCTTCTGAACTGAGCGTTGATAACAACTTGGGTTGTCCTTGTCCTCTTTGGTCCGGATGACATGGCGTCCCAGATTTCCAAAAAGAACTTTGAATCGTGACTCGTCTGATCACAGAACAGTCTTCCATTTTGCCACACTCCATTTCAAATGATCCCTGGCCCAGTGAAAACGCCTGAGCTTGTGGATCTTGCTTAGAAATGGCTTCTTCTTTGCACTGTAGAGTTTCAGCTGGCAATGGCGGATGGCACGGTGGATTGTGTTCTTTGACAATGGTTTCTGGAAGTATTCCTGAGCCCATTCTGTGATTTCCTTTACAGTAGCATTCCTGTTTGTGGTGCAGTGTCGTTTAAGGGCCCGGAGATCACGGGCATCCAGTATGGTTTTACGGCCTTGACCCGTACGCACAGAGATTGTTCCAGATTCTCTGAATCTTGGGATGATGCTATGCACAGTTGACGATGATAGATACAAAGTCACTCTGAGACACTGCCACTCTGAGAAGCTCTTTTTATACCCAATCATGTTGCCAATTGACCTAATTAGTGAAAATATAAAAAATACAGCGGCTCAACAAATGTCGGGAGATGTTGGTCTCCCTAGTGAGCAGTTTGAGTTCCTACTGGGTGGGGTAAGATACATATTGGCCCACAATTATTTTTCATTTGATCAGGAGTTCTATGTACAGCGTACTGGCACCGCCATGGGCACCAGGTTCGCCCCCAGCTATGCCAACTTGTTTTTGGCCCAATGGGAGAAGGAGGTCATCATGCCCAGGCTGGGGACGGATCTGGTGCTATGGCGGCGCTACATAGATGACATCCTGTTTATATGGCAAGATACGTCTGAATCCTTGGATTTATTTCTTCAGAATATCAATATGAATGATAGAAATTTGGTGTTCACCCCTAGTGTTAGTAAGCTGAAAGTAGAATTTTTAGATCTTGAGATATGGGTGAAGGGGTACCAGCTACATTGCAACACTTTTTTCAAACCAGTCGCTAAAAACAGCTTTATTAGATATGCCAGCTGTCACCTACCTCGTTGGCTGATCAACGTGCCAACCAGCCAGTTCCGTAGACTACGGCGGAACTGTACCGATGACAGTAGATTTGAGGAGGAAGCGACTGTTTTGAAACAACAATTGCTAGAAAGAGATTATCCAGTGCAGGTGATCGAGAGGTCACTTGAAAAAGTAAAGAAAATGGAAAGAAAAGATTTCTTTTTGGCGAGGGATCCCCAACCACGTGATGAGGTACTGAGGATTATCTTACCATTTAATTCTCAGTATAAAACAATAGAAAGGAGTAATCGTAAACATTGGGGACACCTACTAAATGACAAGATAGTTGGTCCCCTCTTAAGTGAAGTACCCAAAATTACCTATACTAGGGCAAATAACCTGGCCGATAAAATAGCCCCAACGGTGAAGTTAAGGAAGGAAAGCCAGAAAAAAGAAAATTGGTTAGCAGTAAATGGGTTCTTTAAATGTGGCAGGTGCGCCAATTGTAAAATTACAAGTTTCCCAAAAAAGACCACGAAAGTGGTGTCCACAGTGAATGCGTTTAGTTTGGAGATACAGGAATGCCTAACCTGTGATTCTACAAATGTTATATATCTGCTACAATGTGGATGCAGGAAGCAATATATAGGCAGAACCAAAAGAACATTGAAGAGGAGAGTAGCGGAGCATGTGGCGAATATTAAGAAAGGCCTAGAGACGCACTCTCTATCCAAACATTTTAAAACAACACATAACTGTGACCCTACGGGTTTAAAATTTGTGGCAATTGAAAAAGTCAAAAAAGCCTGGAGGGGGGGAAACCATATTGCACACATGTCACGTCAAGAATCCCGAAGGATCTTCGAATATGACACTATCATCCCTAGAGGCCTCAATGCCGAGATGGAAGTTTTTGGGTTCCTATGAGGGTTATCCTGTAGGGATGGGACATCGCAGTCTGGCCGTCTATCGACACTGTGATCTCCCTTCCCTGCAGGACGGCTTCTCTTAACCACAAAAGTTAATGAATTTCCCATGTATGTTCGGTGAAGAACAAAAAAGAGGATTTTTAGCTGGTCATTTTCCCCTATATGGAAGTAAAATGCAAAAAGGGGGAAAAAACGCAATAAAAAACGCAGGGAATACAATTGCGGTTTCAATGCGTTTTTTGTGCGTTTCTTCTTGTGTGTGACCTTGCAGCCTTCTCCATTACTCATTTTTAAGAGAATGCTTAAATATGTAGGGTATATTTATTGTCTTAATGTATTTTAAATATGAATTGTTAAAATGTATGGTTAAAAGGTACCTATGAGGATCCCATTAGGAATAAGAACCCGCTCCATTAAGGGCAAATCCACTCCATATAGTAGAAAGAGCTAAAGCAATATGGAGGATGGTGGGTGGAGTTGACCATATATAAAGAGTGAGGATCCGTTCACTCAGTAGGCCACTGAGGAAGGGGCTTGAGACCCTGAAACGCGTCTGGCGGCTGTTAGAGTGAGCGTTGATCCACCTAATGCCAAAGAAAAGGAACAAAGCCGGCAAGGAAAGAAAGAGAAGCAGATAAAGCAGCACCGATTGAAAGTGGGCGCACAAGACTGACGTCACACGAGCGTGCATCTAGGTCCCCTTGGTTACCAGGTCACGTGGGACGCCGCGTACAGGCAGAAGCACACCACGTGGGACGCTGCGGGTGTGCGGCCTCCTGGACCAACGCTACAGCAGCGGAGACGGGTAAGACCGGGCTCGTTTTGGAGCACAAATATTATTACATAAAGCGGTATTGAGCTCACTATCACGGGCATTATACCAGAAGCGCACTGGACTGAACTGGCCCATTTAAAGTTTGGTGGGCTAGTGGACGCAAACTTACACATCTGCTCTATACAATTGATTTCAGCATAGTAATTTTGTTGGACACTTGCGGGATACAATTGATTTCAACTTATTACAGTTGCTGGACATCTGCTTGATATTATTGTGGACAGCATCGCTGATTGTGAATAACAATAGAGGTTTGAAACCAACAGCTACCTGGCGGTTGTATTGTATTTTCATTGAGACTGAGTGTGCACTAAACTGGTTCATATTAATTGATGTACCATATTTTATGTATGTTTTAGGGGTATGTTCATAAATATTTTTATATAATAAAGTGTATTATCACTATCCTGCCTAGTGTTTCCTCTTGAAGTGTGCCCCCCCACACCTGTTATTTTGACCTAATTAGTGTTAATTGGTCTTCCAGCTCTTCGTTATGCTCAAATTTACTTTTTCCAGCCTCTTATTGCTACTTGTCCCAACTTTTTGGGGATTTGTTGACACCGTGAAAATTTGAATCAACGTATTTTTTCTTTAAAATGATACATTTACTTGGATTAAACGTTTGATCTGTCATCTACGTTCTATTACAAATAAAATATTGACATTTGCCATCTCCACATCATTGCATTCAGTTTTTATGCACAATTTATTTAGTGTCCCAACTTTTTGGGAATCCGGTTTGTAAAACATAAACCATAAACAAAACAGTAATGCAGCAGCAATGTAGGAAATAGCAGCATTAAAAACATTGTGAAGCTTGGGCGCTTCTTCAGCGAGAGGGGGGAAAATGGGGTTAACCCAAATTAGAGATCTTGCTGATTTTGGGACTAAGTAAAATGGGAGACATAGACTTCAGAAAAGGAGATGGGGGAGGGGAGGGGGGGAGGGAGGGAGGTAGGGAGAAAGAAGGATAAAATTATATAATAAGAAAGATGGTGAGAGGGTGATTAAGATGAGTGAAGTAACATTAGCATTGCATGAAAGATCATGACAATACTAGCGAGAGAGGAATACGAGGTAGATCCAAGTATCCTCCTCCGGGTTAAGTTGCTGCTGCAATGCTTCATGCGTTGCCGCTTGAGTGTTGATGATTTCTCCCATGGTGTCATCTTCGAGAGATCTGGTAATAAGGAGATTTCGGACACCGCATCCCAATTAGCAATGTCTAATGGAGAAATATCCATTGTAGAGAATGCTTCTTGCAAATCCATGTAAATGGATCTGTCTTACTGAGTACTTGAATGCCAGGCCAAAGAAAAAGGTCCATCTATAAGGGATATGCTTGCCGCAGAGATGGTCGGTAAGGGGTTTAAGGGTTTTTCTCTTTCTTAGGGTAACAGGAGAAAGGTCCTGATTAGAGTTGAGCGAACACCTGGATGTTCGGGTTCGAGAAGTTCGGCCGAACTTCCCGGAAATGTTCGGGTTCGGGATCCGAACCCGACCCGAACTTCGTCCCGAACCCCATTGAAGTCAATGGGGACCCGAACTTTTTGGCACTAAAAAGGCTGTAAAAAAGCCCAGGAAAGAGCTAGAGGGCTGCAAAAGGCAGCAACATGTAGGTAAATCCCCTGCAAACAAATGTGGATAGGGAAATGAATAAAAATAAAAATAAAATGAATAAAAATTAACCAATATCAATTGGAGGGAGGTCCCATAGCAGTGATACTGGCTTCACGTCACCCACCACTGTAACAGTCCATTGTCAGATATTTAGTCCCAGGCACCCAGGCAGAGGAGAGAGGTCCCGTAACAGAGAATCTGGCTTCATGTCAGCAGAGAATCAGTCTGCATGTCATAGCAGAGAATCAGGCTTCACGTCAGCCACCACTGCAACAGTCCATTGTCATATATTTAGGCCCAGGCACCCAGGCAGAGGAGAGAGGTCCCGTAACAGAGAATCTGGCTTCATGTCAGCAGAGAATCAGTCTGCATGTCATAGCAGAGAATCAGGCTTCACGTCACCCAACATTGGAACAGTCCATTGGCATATATTTAGGCCCCGGCACCCAGACAGAGGAGAGGTTCATTCAACTTTGGGTGGCCTCGCAATATAATGGTAAAATGAAAATAAAAATAGGATTGAATGAGGAAGTGCCCTGGAGTACAATAATATATGGTTAAGGGGAGGTAGTTAATGTCTAATCTGCACAAGGGATGGACAGGTCCTGTGGGATCCATGCCTGGTTCATTTTTATGAACGTCAGCTTGTCCACATTGGCTGTAGACAGGCGGCTGCGTTTGTCTGTAATGACGCCCCCTGCCGTGCTGAATACACGTTCAGACAAAACGCTGGCCGCCGGGCAGGCCAGTACCTCCAAGGCATAAAAGGCTAGCTCTGGCCACGTGGACAATTTAGAGACCCAGAAGTTGAATGGGGCCGAACCATCAGTCAGTACGTGGAGTGGTGTGCACACGTACTGTTCCACCATGTTAGTGAAGTGTTGCCTCCTGCTAACACGTTGCGTATCAGGTGGTGGTGCAGTTAGCTGTGGCGTGTTGACAAAACGTTTCCACATCTCTGCCATGCTAACCCTGCCCTCAGAGGAGCTGGCCGTGACACAGCTGCCTTGGCGACCTCTTGCTCCTCCTCTGCCTTGGCCTTGGGCTTCCACTTGTTCCCCTGTGACATTTGGGAATGCTCTCAGTAGCGCGTCTACCAACGTGCGCTTGTACTCGCGCATCTTCCTATCACGCTCCAGTGCAGGAAGTAAGGTGGCACATTGTCTTTGTACCATGGATCCAGCAGGGTGGCAACCCAGTAGTCCGCACACGTTAAAATGTGGGCAACTCTGCTGTCGTTGCGCAGGCACTGCAGCATGTAGTCGCTCATGTGTGCCAGGCTGCCCAGGGGTAAGGACAAGCTGTCCTCTGTGGGAGGCGTATCGTCATCGTCCTGCGTTTCCCCCCAGCCACGCACCAGTGATGGGGCCGAGCTGTGTTGGGTGCCACCCCGCTGTGACCATGCTTCATCCTCATCCTCCTCCACCTCCTCCTCATCCTCGTCCTCCTCGTCCTCCAGTAGTGGGCCCTGGCTGGCCACATTTGTACCTGGCCTCTGCTGTTGCAAAAAACCTCCCTCTGAGTCACTTCGAAGAGACTGGCCTGAAAGTGCTAAAAATGACCCCTCTTCCTCCTCCTCCTCCTCCTGGGCCACCTCCTCTTCCATCATCGCCCTAAGTGTTTTCTCAAGGAGACATAGACGTGGTATTGTAACGCTGATAACGGCGTCATCGCCACTGGCCATGTTGGTGGAGTACTCGAAACAGCGCAACAGGGCACACAGGTCTCGCATGGAGGCCCAGTCATTGGTGGTGAAGTGGTGCTGTTCTGCAGTGCGACTGACCCGTGCGTGCTGCAGCTGAAACTCCACTATGGCCTGCTGCTGTTCGCACAGTCTGTCCAGCATGTGCAAGGTGGAGTTCCACCTGGTGGGCACGTCGCATATGAGGCGGTGAGCGGGAAGGCCGAAGTTACGCTGTAGCGCAGACAGGCGAGCAGCGGCAGGATGTGAACGCCGGAAGCGCGAACAGACGGCCCGCACTTTATGCAGCAGCTCTGACATGTCGGGGTAGTTGTGAATGAACTTCTGCACCACCAAATTCAGCACATGCGCCAAGCAAGGGATGTGCGTCAAACCGGCTAGTCCCAGAGCTGCAACGAGATTTCGCCCATTATCGCACACCACCAGGCTGGGCTTGAGGCTCACCGGCAGCAACCACTCGTCGGTCTGTTGTTCTATACCACGCCACAACTCCTGTGCGGTGTGGGGCCTGTCCCCCAACATATGAGTTTCAGAATGGCCTGCTGACATTTACCCCGGGCTGTGCTGAAGTTGGTGGTGAAGGTGTGTGGCTGACTGGATGAGCAGGTGGAAGAAAAGGAGGAAGAAGCTGAGTAGGAGGAGATGGCAACAGGAGGCAAAGAATGTTGCCCTGCGATCCTTGGCAGCGGAAGGACGTGCGCCAAACAGCTCTCCGCCTGGGGCCCAGCTGCCACTACATTTACCCAGTGTGCAGTTAAGGAGATATAGCGTGCCTGGCCGTGCTTACTGGTCCACGTATCTGTGGTTAGGTGGACCTTGCCACAGATGGCGTTGCGCAGTGCACACTTGATTTTATCGGATACTTGGTTGTGCAGGGAAGGCACAGCTCTCTTGGAGAAGTAGTGCCGGCTGGGAACAACATACTGTGGGACAGCAAGCGACATGAGCTGTTTAAAGCTGTCTGTGTCCACCAGCCTAAATGACAGCATTTCATAGGCCAGTAGTTTAGAAATGCTGGCATTCAGGGCCAGGGATCGAGGGTGGCTAGGTGGGAATTTACGCTTTCTCGCAAATGTTTGTGAGATGGAGAGCTGAACGCTGCCATGTGACATGCTAAATTGGGAATTGTATTTCAACCCAGAACAAAAACTGTGCTTTGACGGACACTAAATAACTTGCCCAGCCACAGCAATAACCACAGATTTAGCTGACTATAAATTTGAGGCCTATTATTTAGGCGCTGGGTGACAGGTATACGTTTACAGTCAGAATTAGACTGGGATATGGCCAAAAAATAACCACACTATTGATGGTTAAATGCACTTGGTGACAGCTTGCCCCTGATGTAGTATATGGCCAAAAAATAACCACACTATTGATGGTTAAATGCACTTGGTGTGACAGCTTTACCCTGATGTAGGATATAGCCAAAAAACAACCACACTATTGAGGGTTAAATGCACTTGGTGACAGCTTGCCCCTGATGTAGTATATGGCCAAAAAATAACCACACTATTGATGGTTAAATGCACTTGGTGTGACAGCTTCACCCTGATGTAGGATATAGCAAAAAAACAACCACACTATTGAGGGTCAAATGAACTTGGTGACAGCTTGCCCCTGAAGTAGTATATGGCCAAAAAATAACCACACTATTGATGGTTAAATGCACTTGGTGTGACAGCTTCACCCTGATGTAGGATATAGCCAAAAAACAACCACACTATTGAGGGTTAAATGCACTTGGTGACAGGCTCAGCTTGCCCCTGATGTAGTATATGGCCAAAAAGTAACCACACTATTGATGGTTAAATGCACTTGGTGTGACAGCTTCACCCTGATGTAGGATATAGCCAAAAAAAACACACACTATTGAGGGTTAAATGCACTTGGTGACAGGCTCAGCTTGCCCCTGATGTAGTATATGGCCAAAAAATAACCACACTATTGATGGTTAAATGCACTTGGTGTGACAGCTTCACCCTGATGTAGGATATAGCCAAAAAACAACCACACTATTGAGGGTGAAATGCACTTGGTGACAGGCTCAGCTTGCCCCTGATGTAGTATATGGCCAAAAAATAACCACACTATTGATGGTTAAATGCACTTGGTGTGACAGCTTCACCCTGATGTAGGATATAGCCAAAAAATAACCACACTATTGATGGTTAAATGTACTTGGTGGCAGCTTGTGCTGGCGCACCACAAGACACAAAATGGCCGCCGATCACCCCAGAAAAAAGTGAATGAAAAACGCTCTGGGCAGCCTAAAAACAGTGAGCAATTGAATAGCAGCAGTTCAATCATCCACAGCTGCAGATCGATCTCTGAATGAAGTCTTTTGGAGGAGTTAATCACTGCCTAATCTCGCCCTAACGTCGCAGCTGCAACCTCTACCTATACTTATCAGAGCAGAGTGACGGGCGGCGCTACGTGACTCCAGCTTAAATAGAGGCTGGGTCACATGCTGCACTGGCCAATCACAGCCATGCCAATAGTAGGCATGGCTGTGATAGACTCTTGGGGCAAGTAGTATGACGCTTGTTGATTGGCTGCTTTGCAGCCTTTCAAAAAGCGCCAAGAAAGCGACGAACACCGAACCCGGACTTTTGCGAAAATATCCGGGTTTGGGTCCGTGTCACGGACACCCCAAAATTCGGTACGAACCCAAAATATACAGTTCGGGTTCGCTCATCCCTAGTCCTGATATATTGCAATGGATGAGTCGCCGAAAGAGATGTTGTTGGATGCTCTAGCAGCATTGAGAATTTTTTTCCTGTCTATGTAGTTCAGGAAGCGGCAGATAATGTCTTTGGGAGGTTCAGAGTCTTTTGGGCTTCTGTCTTAGAGCTCTGTGAGCCCTTTCTATGATCATACAGGAGGAGTCGTCATTTCCCAAAAGGGTCTTAGCGATTTGTTTAATGATGGCTATAAATTCCTCATTAGGTACCGTTTCAGGTATGCCTCTGAACCGTAGGTTGGTCCTTCGGCCTCGGTTTTCTTGATCCTCCATAGCTGCATGTAAGTAATTTATGTGCTGTTGGCAGGAGGAAAGGGATTGTCAGACAGCAGAGCTATGTTCCAGGGTGGCCTGTTGAATGGTTTCCAGGCCCTCGACCCTGTGGCCTATATGCTGAATCTCATGGGTTAATACTGAGATCTCTTTTTTAAGAGGGGTCAGCACTATCGCCAGGGCTTGTTTTATGAAACGCCTGGACACAGGTAAGGTGCGGGAGCATACAGACTCACCCCCGTCGCTGTCTCCCTCAGACAGGCCTCCTTCAGTGTCTGCTTGAGAGCACTCGTCTGCCGGCACCATTTTGGATTCTTTAGATGACAGCGGTGCGGTCTGTTTCTTTAGGAATTTCGCCATGCCCGCTCCCAGATTTGACCCTTTTGGGATTACAGCAGGATCTGTAGGCTTTTGTCCTCCGATCTTCACCATTCTGGAGTCAGTCAGCTAACTTAAGTCCCGTAGCAAGATGAAAAGCGGAGCTCAGCAAAGCATGTCTTCACAGCTCAGACGTTGGCTCCGCCCCCTGTAGTTTTCCCTTTTTAATGTTTGCTAAAAATTCAGTTTTTACTTTTTCATTATGGGATATTGAATGCACATTGATCAGATTGATGGGGAAAATGTAATTATTATTATTAGTATTATTATTTTAGCACTATATATTTATATATATATATATATATATATATATATATATATACAGTATCTCACAAAAGTGAGTACACCCCTCACATTTTTATAAATATTTTATTAAATCTTTTCAAGGGAAAACACTGAAGATATGACACTTTGATACCATGTAAAGTAGTCAGTGTACAACTTGTGTAAATTTGGCGTGCCTTCAAAATAACTCACACAGCCATTAATGTCTAAACTGCTGGCAACAAAAGTGAATACATACCTAAGTGAAAATGGCCAAATTGTGACCAAAGTGTCAATATTTTGTGTTGCCTCCATTATTTTCCAGCACTGCCTTAACTCTCTTGGGCATGGAGTTTACTAGAGCTTCACAGGTTGTCACTGGAATCCAGGGGTGTAGCTAAAGGCTCATGGGCCCTGGTGCAAGAGTTAGGCTTGGGCCCCCCTTCCCTCAGTGCTTTGTGTGTCTTCTTATGCAGCACAAGGGTCTTTGGGCCCCCTAAGGCTCCTGGGCCCGGTAGCTACTGCTACCTCTGCACCCCCTATAGCTACGCCCCTGCTGGAATACTCTTCCACTCCTCCATGATGACATCACAGAGCTGATAGATGTTAGAGATAGAGATGAGCGAATCGAAGTTGATGAAGTGGAATTCGATACGAATTTCAGGAAAAATTAAATTTGCACCGAAGTCGAATTTCCTCATGCTTCATGGTATTGAATCGTCTTTTTTCCTAAAATGGCTGCTGCACATGTTAGGACATGGAGCTTAGAACTCTGGGAATGAGGGATCAGCCGCACTGCCATGCATGCAGCCAAGCAGCAGCCAGCCAGCCAGCCCGTGTTATATCATAGCCTTATAAATAGCCTCTGCCATCTTAGTTTCTGCCATTTTTCAGTATACTTAGTGCAGGAAGAGACGTGACAGGCGCTAGGGACAGTGTTAGGAAAGACTTTATTTGGCTAAAAAAAAAAAAAAATGATTTAGAATTTCAGGGAAAGATCATTCAAAGTGTAGGGAAAGGATAGGGAGGCATTATCCACACTATTGACAGTAAACAGGGTTCAATAAGGGAGTGTAAAGCCTAAGTAATATGAACGATTCCAATACACCTTGTTGCACTAATTGGGGATCCAAATTGCTGTTATACTGCTGCTTTTAGGTTTGCATTATATAAAATTTCTGTAATTCCAGCAAACCTTGTTTGTTATTGGGGTGCAAGTGCTGTGTGATACAACCAGTTTTGGTGTGTATTAATAGGAAAAAATGAGTATGTATTAGCTGTTGAATGAATTTACATTGTCATACAGCCATTTTCGGGATGAATTAATAGGAAAAAAATGCATCTTATTAGCAGTTCTGTGGTGGATTTACATTGTCATACAGCCATTGTTGGCATGCATTAACCCCTTAGTGACCACCCATACGTGTTTTTACAGTGGTCACTAAGGGGCCTTAGGCTGGGCCGCTGCTTTTTTATGGTGGTCCCCCGTGCAGCGAGGACTCGGCTCTCACATGAGAGCCGGGGCCCTGCTCTAACAGCCCAGACTGGCAGGAGTGCCGATCCGGGCTGTTTAACACTTTACATGTCGCGGACAATGGTGCCCGCCGCATGTAAAGTGCTGACAGAGGGAGGGGTCTCCCTCTGTCTCCCATCAGCACCCCGAAAATGCGATCGTGGGTTGCCAATGTGTGTGAAGGCTGTCTGGGGTCTGCTGTAGGCCTCAGACCAGCTTTCAGTAATTTCCAGCAGGTTATTTTAAAAGCAATCAAAAAGCTGTCTGTTATAGTCCCCTTAAGTGGTAAAAAAATTCAATTTATTCAATAAAAAATCCCATAAATTACACTTTTTTTTTCATTGAAAATACTCTTTTCAATGAAAAAAACTGCAAAAATAAAAAATATTTACCATATATTTGGTATTGCCGCATCTGTAATGAGTCGGATTACATAAATATCATGCAAATTATCCCCTATGGTGAATGCTGTAAAAAAACATAAAAAAAGACAGAATTGCAAATTTATTCTTATCTGCCACAGAAAAAACTTAAAAACAAGCCATCAAAAAGTGCCATTTACTCCAAAATGATACCAATTAAAAATACAAGTCGTACCGCAAAAATCAAGCTCTAACACAACTCCATAGAAAGAAAAATAAATAAGTTATGGGTCTTGCGAAGCAACAATGCAAAAACATTTTTTTCTTTAAAAAAAAGGGGTTTTATTGCAAAAAAGTAGTAAAATGTAAAAAAAAAAAAATATGTATTTGGTATCACTGTAATTGTACTGACCCAAAGAATAAAGATATTTTGTTATTTATATTGAAAAATGGACGCCATAATTTTTTTTAACTTAAAAATGCAGTGGCAGTATCTCCCGCCCAGAAAAAGTTAATAACAGTTAATCAGAAAGTTATGTGTACCCCAAAATGGCGCCATTGAAAACTACAGTTTTTCCAGCAAAAAACAAGCACTCATAAAACTATATAGACGGAAAAATAAAAAAGTTATACCTCTTGGAACGCGACAATGAAAAAAAGGAAGAAAAACGCTTGGTCGGTAAGGTCCAAAACAGGCTGGTCACTAAGGGGTTAATAGGAAAAATATTTACTTGTTATTAGCCATTCTGCGGTGAATTTGCATTGTCATACAGCATTTGTTGGTGTATATTAATAGGAAAAATAAGTACTTGTTATTAGCCGCTCTGTGGTGAATTTACATTATCATACAGCCATTTTTGGGGTGTATTAATAGGAAAAATAAATACGTCTTATTAGCCGTTCTGCGCTGAACTTGCATTGTTATACAGCCCTTGTTGAGGTGTATTAATAGGACAAATAAGTACGTGTTATTAGCATTTCTGCGGCAAATTTACATTGTCACACAGCCATTGTTGGGGTGTATTAATAGGAAAAATAAATATGTCTTATTAGCCATTTTGTGGTAAAATGACAATGTTATTGTCACCAACTTGCCTGTCTGAGCTCCAGCGCTGCAGTCTGGGGCTCGGACACTGCAGTGCGGTGCCAGACGTGCTGTTATGCCATGGCCCTTGGTGACTCAGCATTTAGGCCATGCCCTCGTATGATGTATAGGCCATGCCCCCTCTCAGTCGTCCGCTTTGGACACGCCCCCTTAGGTCACACCTGAACTACAACCACTGGTGATGTCAGTGCTCAGGTGATTATCTCCCGATTTAAGGCTACAACTGGCAATCACCTTTGCCAGTTATAGGTTTTGCTTGCTGTGCTCTGCTACCTGTGTGTATTGAACTGTTGCTTTGGATTTGACTTCAGCTATACCTTGATCTCTCTCTCTGCTTAGCGATTCTGTACCTTCTACCTGTTCGGTATTGACCCTTGGCTTGTTATTGCTCCCTCCTTCCACTTTGTGATTCTGTTGGTATCGATCTCCTGGTTTGACTGTTTCTGGCTCGACTTCCCTTGGCGTTTGTTTGTGTGTCCTGTGTGTGAGCAGGTACCTACGGTTCCGCTTGCACTTGGATTGTATGTCTGTACTTACCAGTATATGGAAGGTCGACTAGTTGTGGACTTGTCACCTAGGACTTGTTCTGCAAGTAGGCAGGGTCAGTGGGCTGGGTTCAAGCTAGGGCTCATTGTGTGTGTGCATGTCCCTACCTACGGTTGTGACAGTATAACTGGCCATAAAAGTTTCTCCCTCCTCCACGGGGGTGCTGGTGTTATGGATCCCATGCTAGTCCTAGCCAACAGGATGGAGGGTGTTGTCCAGCTAGTCCAAGACAGCGCAGAGGGTTTATCAGCAGGAGTCTCAGACCCCTACCCTTTGTGCTCCTAGGTCAGTTGAACCTAAGATTCAGCTTCCTGATAGGTTCTCTGGGAATCGTAAACAATTTGCTACATTATGGGAGAGTTGTAAACTGTACTTTCGTCTTAGGACTCACTCCTCTGGGTCGGAAGTTCAGAGGGTGGGCATTATTTTGTCCTTGTTACAGGGAGATCCTCAAGAGTGGGCATTTTCCCTGGCACCTAACTCCCCTGAATTATGTTCGGTTGATTGTTTTTTTTTCCTCTCTGGGCTTGTTATATAATGAGCCGGATAGGGCGGCTTATGCTGAGAGTCAGCTTCTGTCTCTTACTCAAGGCAAGCGACCTGTGGAGGAGTACTGTGTGGAGTTCCGCAAATGGTGTACTGCTTTCATGTGGAACGATCCAGCCCTGAGGTCTCAGTTCAGGCTGGGTCTGTATGACAAACTAAAAGATCTGTTAATTATCCCATCGCAGGTTCCCTTGATGTCTTTGGCTATTTGCCTTGATAGGCGTATAAGAGAACGCAAGAGTGAGAGGTCTGTCAGTGTCTATCCCTCTTTTTCTTCCACTGTCAGTAATACTAGAACACCTGAAGACTCCGAGGTTCTTTTGCAGATTGGCTCTGCGGTGTCTTAGCTGCGGACGGAGCATTGCCGAAAGAACAGTCTGTGCTGCTACTGTGGCAGCCCTGCAGATCTTCAACGATCCTGTCCTAAAAAAGCCAAAGGCAGAAAACTTCAGCGTCTGAGTGAAGTTCGGGGAGTTCACACAAACGCACAGGTATTTCCCGACAAGTGTGGTAGATTACTACTGCCTGTAAGTTTATCCTCACAGGGAAGGGTTGTTACTGGTCATGCGTTTGTTGATTCAGGGTCCGCTGCAAATCTTGTTAATTATGAATTTATTTCTGCTCTGGGTCCCATAGTACGTAAATTATCTGAACCCATTCTGGTATCTGGAATTGACTCCACGCCATTGGCTGGAGGGTACATTTGTTTACAGACTATTGAATTAGTTATGACGGTGGGTGCTATTCATTCTTAGAAAAGTTCATTTCTTGTATTGCATAATTTATCTGCTGATGCTGTTTGGGCTTACCTTGGTTAAAGAACCATTCTGCAAATTTTGATTGGAGTACTGGAGAATTGATAAAATGGGGCTCCCAGTGCTCTTGTCACTGTCTGTCTATTCAGCTTGCTGGCCCAAGTATGGAGGAGGGTTCCATTCCAGGGTTTATTAAAGACTATCAGGATGTTTTCTTTGAGAAGGCTTCTGAGGCCTTGCCGCCACATAGAGAATACGACTGTGCCATCGATTTACTCCCTGGAGCTAAACTTCCTAAGGGTCGGGTGTATAATCTCTCTCTGGGCCTGAGAGATTGGCGATGAGGAAGTACATTCAAGATAGCCTTAGGAAGGGGCATATTCGTCCATCTGTTCCTCCCGTAGGGGCTGTCATAAATCAGACGTCTGACGTGCAAGTGGTGTCGCCACTGAATGTCAGCAAGGCGAGCCATGGCTGTGTAAGATCTTCAAAAATGGCCAGAGATTTTCCTGGTCTGCCTCAAGACGTCCTGGACCCCGGAGTATTTGGCAACAAATCGCTGCACGACTAAGTTCAGAACGTGTGCCATGCATGAGACATGTGTAATTTTGCCCTGTTTCAGAGCACTCAGCAGATTGGCACCATTGTCACACTTTTCCAAATGTCAAATTTAGCGGGGTTAGCCACCAATCGGCCTGTGACCACAGAGCTGAAAGCAGTGCAGGACCGGTGTGGCTCTTGGCTTCCAGGCACAACAGCTGAGGCATAGCATGGCAACGTCTCACCTGGCACTGTCGAGTAGGTTCTGGGGAGCTTAAAGGATAACTGTCACATTTAGACCCTAATTTCAATTTTCATATATGTAGTTACTAATAACATGATTGTAACGGATCTCCTAGCACCCCGACCGGGTTCCTCTGTCGAATGATGCTCCTAGTGCTTCCCGAGGACTCCTAGTACTCCACTTCACACCGTAAGCGCTGCAGACCCCACGAACCGCCGAAGCTTGGTTGAGGTCTCACCGTCTGCTACCCACCCTGGACCTAAGACAAGGCTCCAGGCTCCAGTGGGTGAACCTCTCCTACATCCAGAGAGCAGGAACAGCTCTTACAAGAGCTAGTAGTTATGCCAGGGGAGTATAGCAAATCTTCAGCGTATAGCAATCCCTCCGTGTCGATCAGTTACCCAAACACCAGCCTCAACTTGGTAAAGGGTAAAAACAGGAACTCTTTATTTGGACACACAAGCATTGATTTATACACCTTTTCCAACAAGGTTACCACCCACAGGGTTTTGTAAAAACAGCCAATAACCACGTACAATACACTCAGACACTCCCACACAAAATCCTCCCCTCTGCCTGTGATACAATAACCTCACACTGGGTTGATGCAATCATCACAGGCAGGAGAATACACAATAGTCTTGTCCTGGAGACAACCGAGACGTAATTCAATTATCTCTCAGGACAAAGGGACATCGCCAATACACACAGAGAGACAATAGAACAGACCTCACTACTCAACGTATACAATGTCCCACCCTTTACAATACACATAGACATTTAACATCCCAAAATGGCACAAATTAGACCAGGGGTTCAAGTTAGTACAAGTCCTTTGTGAACAAAGGAGGCCTGACTGATGAGAGGGCCCGTAATCCAGAGCAAACAGCCCCCTCCAAAACACCGTGGCGAAGTGGCTTTCGCCACAATGATATTCCAGAATCAGTTACTATTAGACTGACTTACCCCATATTTAATAAGATTCAGCCCTTGGCAACCAGTCTGCATAAAACTGCAATTTCACTGTTCAGTTAAGATGGCTGCCACTGCCCTCACCCTGAGGCTAATCCCGCCTGCCCTCACTAGCCAGTAACAATAGCCCCCCAAAAGTGTCAGTAACCAGAGCCCTCCCTCCTAAAGGGTTAATCTTCTGCAGCACAAAGGGGTCCTCTTACCAAATGTTGCTTTCATTTATACACTGAGCAGATGGCAGATCTCCCTTTCCTGATCTGCGCTGCACCAACTCTGCATTCTCCAGCTCTGCTGAGTGAGAAAACGTCTGCCAAGCGCAGGGAAAGGGAGAAGTGCACACAGCCCAGGCACTGTCATCAGCTGCTGGGGAGGACGTAGCTTTAATCATTTACTTACAGTCCCTGGCTGTAAGTAAATGATTGTACGCTGCGTTCTCCGTCTATCAACAGAAAGACGGAGCACGCCTAGCAACCCTATTTTAAGCACAGGTAAAAATAGGCAGTACAGGGAACAAGAATGTGGAATTAAGGGGTCATTGAATACACAGTGAAAAGTTGAAATAGGGCCACCAAGGTAATATTAATCACCACAATCCAATAGTCCCCCCCCCCCCCAAAAAAAAAAATGACTTTATACTTTAAGGGACACAGTGGAAGAGGCGGTAGCAGTGGAAAAGGAGAAGTCAGCCGAGGAGGAAACGGAGGATGGAGTAGGAGGAGGAGAAGAGGCAGGCCTGCATGCAATCCGTGGCAGTAACACCAAATCCATACAGGTGCCACGAGTTACATGCTTGACGGACGTCAGAAGGTTCACCCAGTGGGCAGTAAAAGTTATGTACCTTCCCTGCCCATGTTTGCTAGACCAAGTGTCTGTGGTCAGATGTATCTTGGCACCGACACTGTGCCACAGATACAATCACTTGCTGCTGAACATGGCCATATAGCTCTGGGATGCACTTCTGAGAGAAATAATTCCTACGGGGATATTCCATTGCGGTGTTCCAATGGCCAAAAAATTTTTAAAAGCCTCCGAGTCAACCAGTTTATATGGCAGTAGTTGGCGGGCCAGCAGTTCCGAGCTGGCGGTAAGCTGTTGTGCCAGAGGGTTATCCGGCATCATCAACTTTTTACGTTCGAACATTTGGGCCACAGAGTCCTGCCTTTTGCCAGATGATAGCGACGACGGCATAGTCGAAGGTGGAGTGGAGGACAAATGGGAGGATAGAGGAGAAGGAGAAGAGGCAGGACGTGGAGAGCTGGGAGTGTGGCTTTGTGGGTTCTTACAGCCTTGCTCCCACTGGGCTTTGTGATGGGGGGCCAGGTGCCTTCTTAAGGCAGTCATCCCTAGGTGAATGTTGGGCTTACCGCGACCTATGCGTTGACAGCACAGGCTGCAGATGGCTTTTGTGGCACTATTAACTAGAGTTTGGTGTCCCTAACAGCCTGTCCCTGCTCCACACAGCAACCTCTCCCTACACTGTCAAAACACTGAATGTAAAATGGCGGCCAGATCAGGTTTATTTAAAAGGTAGGGGGTATGTCCATGTGCTGAAACGTCTCAATTGGCTGTCTTGTACCACCTGATGGATGTGTCACGAGACAAAGTTCTTCACAATGTAAAAGAATATGGTGGGCGCGAATATCTCCATATGTTTGCATGTTCGGCGAATTGCAAACACGCAAAGTTTGCCACGAAACGACAGCCGGGCGAACCGCAAGGCCATCTCTAGTTCTATATGCCTTTTTCCACAAAATGCTGATTGAGGGGTGCGATATACCTGCTTCTACAAAATACTGATTAAGGGGTTTGATATACCTGCTTCCACAAAATACAAATTGAGGGGTACGATATACCTGCTTCCACAAAATATTTATTCAGGTGTTCTATATACCTGTTTCAACAAAATACTGATTGAGGGGTTCAATATATCTACTTCTACAAAATACTGATTGAGGGGTGCGATATACCTGCTTCCACAAATTACTGATCAAGGGGTTTGATATACCTGCTTCCACAAAGTACTGATTGAGGGGTGTGATATACCTGCTTCCACAAAATACTGATTGAGGGGTGTGCTATACCTGCTGCCACAAAATACAGATTGAGGGGTGTGATATACCTGCTTACACAAAATACTGATTAAGGGGTTTGATATGCATGCTTCCACAAAATACAGATTGAGGGGTGTGATATACCTGCTGCCACAAAATACTGATTGAGGGGTTTGATATACCTGCTTCCACAAAATACTGATTGAGGGGTGTGATATACCTGCTTCCCCAAAATACTGATTGAGGGGTGTGATATACTTGCTGCCACAAAATACTGATTGAGGGGTGTGATATACCTGCTTCCACAAAATACTGATTAAGGGGTTTGATATGTATGCTTCCACAAAATACAGATTGAGGGGTGCGATATACCTGCTTCCGCAAAATACTGCTGAACGCGCTTAAACAGGGCAAAATGACACACGTGCCGTGCATGGCACACGTCCTGAACTTGTGCAGCGATTCATTGCCAAATACCACAGGTCCAGGACGTCTTGCAGCAGGCCAAGAAAATCTCTGGCCATTTTAGAAGATATTACAGGTCCATGGCTCGCCTTGCTGATGTTCAGAGGCGACAACGCCTGCCTGTCAGACGTCTTATTTGTGACAGCCCGACAGGCTGGAACTCCACCTTGTATACGCTTCATAGGCTGCTCCAGCAGCAACGTGCCATTAACGACTACCTGTATGAACTGTGCAGCAGGACAAGTTCAGGAGATCTTGGTTTCTTTTCACTGCACCAGTGGCTGCTTATGCGCGACGCATGCAGACTTCTGCAGCCATTTTATGAGATCACTAAACTGGTCAGTCGCAGCCAGGGCACCATCAGCGACATCATACCTTACGCCTTCTTTCTGGGGCGTGCATTGCGTAGTGTCATTGATAAAGCCGTCGAGGAGCATGGGGGGTACTCTATCTAAGATAAGTCAGCAGGAGTCTGAAAAGGAGTCAGAGGAGAATGGTGGCTGGGGGGGAAGTCAAGAAGAGCAGGCTTTGAGGTGGACTTGTTAGGGATCCCTGATGCTGTCCATGGCTGGAGGCAGGAGACCGAGGATGACATTCTCCTGGGCAATAAGCAGGAGCTAGGGTGCTCCACCGCTTCCAATTTAGTGCAAATGGGGGCCATCATGCTCCAGTATTTCAAGAGGGACCCCCGTATAAAAAGCATAAAGGGCAAGGACCAGTACTGGGTAGCAAAGACCGCCAGTACAAACACAAAATGGCAGACATGTTACCAGTATCCCAGCGGGCTATCAGAATGCAGCATTTCAAGACCTTGTTCCGAGAGATGCTGCATTATGCTGTTGCGGACGCTGGCAAAGGAATTTCCACCCACAGCTAAACAGGTACGGGTACCAATTCTACTGCGCCTGCAAGAAGAGGGTGGTTTGAAGATGTGTTGGTCACTTTGGATATGAGATCATTCTTGCAGCCAACCCATCGAGAGCCACCCTCCGGATCCAGCCTCAGGGAACGCCTAGGCCGACAGGTGTCATCGGGTGAACGGACGATGTGGACGCTCTGAGAAACGAGGAACCCCTGGACTACTGGGCGTGCAGGCTTGACCTGTGGCCATAGCTGGCACAATTTGCCTTGGAACTCTTGGCTTGCTCCTCGTTGAGTGTCCTGTCCGAAAGGGCGTTCAGTGCAGCAGGGTGGCTTGTGACCGATGAGCGCACTCGCCTGGCTCACGACAGTGTAGACTACCTCACATTTAATCTAAAAATTAATGAGGCATGGATCTCGGAGGAATTCAACACATATGACGACCACGTGTAATTGGATTTCCTCATGTCAGCCCACACATATCCGCCACTACCAGAACAAAGAATGGTCCTCGTCTTATCAGGTGAATGCCTAATTTTTGGGGCCTCTACTCCAGTGGCCTACAGTAAAAATTTTATCCAGTGACCACCTAATGTACCTCCAGACTTTTCTGTCAGGTGAATGCCAAATTTCTGGTGCCTGTACTGGCCTACAGTAAAATTTTTAGTCGGTGACCGCCAATTGTACCTCCAGCCACATCATCACAAGTTCTTTTCTGTCAGGTGAATGCATAATTTTTGGGGCCTGTACTGGCCTACAGTAAAATTCTTATCCACTGACCATCTAATATACCTCTAGCCACATAATCACTTGTTCTTTTCTGTCATATGAATGCATAATTTTTGGTGCCTGTACTCCACTGGCCTACAGTAAAATTGTTATCTACTGACTGCCTAATATACCTAACAGCCATATAATCACTTGTTTTTTTCTGTCTGGGGAATGCCTAATGTTTGAGCCTGTACGCCACTGGTCTGCAGTAAAATGGTTATCCACTGACCACCTAAAATACCTTCAGCCAAATAATCACTTGTTCTTTTCTGTCCAGTGAAAGCATAATTTTTGGGGCCTATACACCACTGGCCTACAGTAAAGTTGTTATCCACTGACCTCCCAATATACCTCCAGCCACATAATCATTTGTTGTTTTCTGTCAGGTGAATACATAATTTTTGGGGCCTGTACTCCACTGGCCTACAGTAAAATTGTTGTCCACTGACCGTCTAATATACCTCCAGCCACATAATCACTTGTTTTTTTTCTGTCTGGTGAATGCCTAATTTTTAGGGCCCATACTCCCGTGGCCTAAAATAAAATGTTCTAGGCTCCAGCAAGGCACATTTTTGAGAGTTTCCCTTTAAGATGCATAAAAATTGCCCCTGATTAAAATACATATTTTTTGTGGGAATTTTTGCCATTGATCCCCCTCTGGTATGTCACTGCCCATGTTGTGGAATGATTTGTGCACTTATAGTAAGTATTTGGTGGCTGAAAATATGACCTGAAAGTTTTCCAGGTATGCCTGCCATTAAAATGAATGGGGCCCTTCGCGAACCCGCGGTTTGCGAACATTTGATTGCGAAAACGCCCAGGCCGATGTTCGTCTATCACTAAGTGCAATGGAACATACATTTTTTGCAGCATGTTCTATTATAGCTCCAAAACAAAGCTATACTATGGCTGTTTGTATGAGGCAAATGTCACTTTATGTTGTTCATGCACAGCCTATTCATTATTTTTCAATTCTTAGATGGGTTGTGCCACCAATGCATTTATATTTGAACTTATGAAGAAGAGAAAAACATTTTTTCAATTAGCACTTATTAAAAACTGATGTTACTAGTGGTGTCCGCTTTGTCTGTTCATCTGTGCTACTCCATTCTGGTGGGTAAGCATATTAAATGAATTCTGTATGCTGTTCTTTATCAATGCAGCAGCACTCACCTAACTTATGTGCCATGTTAAGATTATATCTATCCACTATAGTAGTGTCTGTGCAAGTGCTGTAAAATTTGAGATGTTCAGGGAGTGTCGGAAGCTTATATATAGACAATTAGACAATCCTTGCACACTACAACTTTCACACATTTGTATATAGGCGGGCGAGGTGGAGGGAGTTTTACAGAACATGTGTATGGGGCATGCACTTCTGTGTTGATAGAGGGCACCATATATGATTTACCATGTATTGTCGACCACCAGAATGAAGGTACAGAAATGGACAAATCAGGCTGCACTAGTAAGTAGTATTACACATGAAGTTCAATTCTAGTGTTAAGGAAAGCAAAGCATTCGAAGCTGAATTTGGTTCAAAGTTTAGGAAAACTTCAATTCTAAATTAATCCAAATTTCCTTGAACTACATGGTAAAGGATCAGGTTTTCCTAAATTGGCGGCTGCACGTTTTACAAAGCAAAACTAAGTGTAGAGGAGACAAACCTGGGAATGCATGATCACTGATAATACCGTGCAGCCAGCCAATCCGCATGTAGCCATCTACTGTGGTGTCACAGCTATATAAGACCCTCATCCCACGTGATCTCCATCATTGTCCTCTGAGTTAAGCATAGGGAGAGACGTGATAAGCACTCATGTGCTAGGGACAGTGTTGCTAAAAATGATTAAGATAATAATTTTGGATATGGAGAATACAGGGAGACTTATGCTGCATCCGTTTTATTTATTTATTCCTACATTTACTCATTCCTACAGTCTGCGCCCCTAAGGGGAACTTGGTCTTAATGATGACCAGCCTCATCTTTTGCTAGCTTTACTTCTTCCAAATCATCCTTCAAAGTCTCAGTTTCCTAGAAAAGTTATCAAGATGCAGAGACAGGAGGAGCTGGATGTTCCTGATGACATATATTCATCAATATTAGATAATGTGGAAAAGGAGGAAAAGCAGATGGCAGAAGAAGGGCTTCCATCTGTAGGGCAGGAGAGCATTAGAGTTGGAGAAATGGGTACAGCCCCTGTTTGAAATAAATATGCCGTGCGGCCATTAACAGTGCGGTCTTCATTATTAAATTAAATTAAGTTGCAGGCCAATTGGCTGCGCGGTTCTTAATGGCAGCATGGTCGCAACCCCCCTGCAGCATGGCTGCTCTATGTGGCCGTACCCTAAGGCAGAGTAGCCTGTATATACCTTATTTATAGTGATTCATGACAAATTAATTTGGAACAAATCTAATTTCTTGCCGAACTTCGTTGCCATATCAACATGTTTAAAACTTTTCTCATCTCTATTCATGAAAAAAGAAAATCATCAAGACTGAATAGTTATAAATTAACAATAAAATGCAAAAATTGTTCCTTTCTATTTCTCACAAACAGTGCTTTATTCTTACTTTAGTTTGAAGAGGATTCTGACAAAATTATTGCTTTTAAATACACATTTGTGTTTAAAAATGACAGATCTTACAATTGCTGATAAGCACGTTTCAGGAAAGAAAATGGTAAAGAGGAAATCTCATGGCCAGGGCAGAGATCATTTGTTATCTATTGATGTATAAATATTTTCTTATTTTCTCCTTAGTGTGCAGAATGTAACAAAATAAGTTAGGTACAAATACATGATCAAGTTCCAGTTATTGGATCTGCGATGCTTCACTTATATTGAACATTCTTTATATATCATAATATACTTTTCATTGCATGCTTTCATGCACAGTTATATATTACTTTATCGATCCTTAACTTGCGTTCATTTTCCTATGTAAAGTATATTATTGGAAAAATCTAGAACAACTTTTATTTTGATCTTGCAGATATTTGTTTTTTAATAAACCACGTTTTTGTGATACATAGGTAAAGCATACTATAAACAGTTTTCGCATCTTGACAACCTCTGAATTTTCTCTAATAGAGCATGCAGATAACAAATAATGATACTACTGCTGCTACTACTAATTAAGGATGAACGAACCAGTTCAGACCGAACCCAGTTTGGTCCAAACTTTTCAATTTTTCGATGGCAGATGAACCCAGATCTTTTCAGTCTAATTTTGAATGAATCCACCAAAATTACACATTGCGTCATTTTAATGAACATGTCAGCAGGAAAAAGCACTAAGGAGGAAAAAGAAGGGTTCTCACATGATTCTGAGATGAAAAGGGGGGACAGCTTGCCCTGATTTACTCCCAAGCTAATAGACAGCCTGGATGAGCCAATAAGTGCTGCAGCAGGTGCCCTAGCAGAACGAGCAGAATGTAATTCTGTGCTAGGCTGTGAATGAAGGTGGTTTGGTGTAGCAATGTATGCCAAAAAAAACTATCTTAGGAAGTCAGGGACAGTCAGAAATCAATCAAGCTTGTATTCTACTCCCAGGGACAGAAAAGGGAAAGACTAGAATTACAAAGAACAAGAATTGTGAGTGTAGAATAGTAGCAGGGAAGCTGTCTGCCAGGGAGTGAGGAGAGGGGAGCTAAGCCTGGCTGTGCCTGCTAGCACAACTGCAGCTATTGCAAACCTCAAAAGCAGCTACTTCCAAGGAAATCCTTTCATTTTATTTCTGTTTTCTCTGAAAAAAAAAATATATTTTTATTTGGGTGGAAGAGGGTTTGTGGAATAAGAGAAAACTGTACAACATGTGTTCTACCATCAATCTAGCAGGTGTCAGGTTATCTCACATATTTTTTGTTTTAGTTTGAAAATCTTATATATTAGGGATTGAGAAGAAAATATTAAAGCTAAATCTATTTCTAATCTCCAGACACACAGTTCTACTATTTTTTTTTTTTAGGGGGGGAGAGAGTATTGAATTTAATTAAACTGGCATATACTGTGGGTGATCAGTACACCAAGTAGGGCAACAATTACCTGCAAGTAGTAATGTGAAATTGTGCATCAGGCCTGGCCCTCAGTCATCCATTTCCATTTATTTAATATCCACACAGTTGGAATTTCACTTTTTTTTATTGTTCGATTTAATAAAACCAACATGTAGAACACCAATACCCAGGGTAGAGCAACAATTTACCTGTGAGTGTTAACATGAAAATAAGCATCAGACCTCAATCATGCATTTCTGTTTATTCCATATTCACATGGTTGGAAATTTTTTATTTTTTATTGCCCAATTTAATTAAACCAACATATAGGGGAATGTCCAATTTAATTAAACAAGCATATAGGTTATCAGTATACCAATACACAGGATAGATCAACAATCTACTTGTCAGTGTTAATGTGTAAATAAGCATCAGGCATCAATTGTCAGTTTCATATCCACATGGCTGGAATTTCTTTTTTCTGGTGTGTTTAATTTACTTAAACCAACATATAGGTGATTAGTACACCAATACACAGGGTAGGAAGTATCTGTGAGTAATAGTGAACTTAGGCCTGCATCCATTTCCCTTTATTTTTGTCTCCACAAACTTCCAATCATTTTTTTTTTTTGGGGGGGGGGAGAGTTGTTTATTATATTTAAACCAGCATATACATACTTACTATATCATTACACAGGGTATTCCATAAAATTATCTGTAAGCGAGAACAAATTTAGGCCTAAATCCATTTCCGTTTATTTCTGTCTCTACACGTTTCCAATCAGTTTTTTGAAGGATGTTGATAATATCCAAGCCAGCATATACGTAATTACTATATGAATATATAGGATATCGACTAAAATTATCAGTGAGTAATAATGAATCTAGGAGTAAATATTAGTGATGTGCGAAGCATTGAAAAATTTAATTTGGCTGCTTCAATTAATTTTATAAAAGAAATTGCTTTGTGACGCGTGATGTCCTCATGTATGCAATAGCTAAATCAAACACAGATCTATCTGCTGCAAAATATTATAGCCTACATTTTTAAGTAAAATGGTCTTCATTAGATAAAATGCTATTCCATTAATATTTAGTAAAGCATTCTGATTCATACATGGTTGATACAGAGGCATAACAAGAAGCTTCTAGGCACCAATGCAAAGATATTTTGCTAGTGTTTTCATCTGTAGCATAAGGGCCTTTGGGCCCCCTTTGGCCCTGTTGCCAAATATGGCTCAATGGCCTTCTGCCAAGCTGGGTTTGATTGACGGGTTTTTCTTTATATACAGAGAACTGTGAATCAATTCGAGTTGAGTGGGGAAAAGTTAGGGGGATCTGCACCCATGATTATTCTCCCTGTTTCGTTTTTAAACTATAGGAGCAATTGAAACTCCTTAAAAGAAAAAGAAAAAAAACTATTATTTGTTGACCATAGCAACCTCTCACAGCACAGCTTTCATCTCATCTTTTTCACTGTGATTGGTTGCTATGGGTAACAAAGACCATTTTTCTTATAGGTAGTTTTCATAATTTATGTTTGACAGGGCCCCTTTAATTTTTATCTGTATTTTGCTATTGCTATTGCTATTTTGACTCCTCAGCCAAACACAAATCATATACATGCTCTCTGCAATTATAGGCAATGTGTTAAATGCATAAGTGGTTGCCTTTTCTATTTCTTTGTGATATATTGTTCTCCTTCTAACATTTCCATCTGTTCCAAATCGTATAAAGGAATGTTGTCCATGGTTGTGGGACAAGAGTAAGATATTTATCGGTTTCTAAATTTTCAGCACATTATTTGCTCTTTACTTTTTCTTTTTGTTGTTTTCAGCGGAAAGAGATATCAGTGTCTACTGTGGCGTGCAGACAATAACCATGAAGATAAACTTTTGCACAGTTCTCTTTTCTGGTTATTCAGAAACAGACTTATCACTTAATGGGAAACATGGAGATGCTCATTGCAGAGGCTTCATAAACAATAATACCTTCCCTGCAGTGGTTATTTTTACCATCAACCTGAGCACCTTGGAAGCTTGTGCAAATAACCTAGTGGTAAGCTACACTTTTTAGCAGTTATATCTACATTCAAATTGTGTGAACTACTATTATAAAGAGTTATTTTCTTCTTGGTCTTTCATGGCTGAGATAGGAATAACCGCAATAAGTGCTGGCCAGGGTGATATGGAGTTATGGAAATACTAGAGTGGCCTGCACTCTGCTGTTTCTATCACTCCTGTTGCAGTGAATGGGAACTACACAAACAACGTAGCACAGCAAGCAACACTGTGTCCGTAACTCCGCAGTGCTGTTTGCCTAGCTTCTATTTACTGCTATGAGAGTTATGGAAACAGTGAAGCACATCCTGCTTAGATGTTTCCATAACTCCATATACCCTCAGCAGACGCCTACTGTGATTATTCCTATCTTGGCCATGAGACCAAGGTGGGAATACCCCTTATGTAAAGACAAGTTAAAGGTTACATTCTAAAAATTGTATGACACAATAAGTGGTGCCTATGTGTTTCTTATGTACTGATTCTGTATGGCACTATTCTTTGGACGGAATGTGACTACATTTATCTGGATGATGCATGACACTGATGCATCTGGAAGCTGATTGACAGCTGTACAACACTATTTATACGGCCATTGTATTAGACTATATACTGTATGTAGACACTGTATGCCATTACTAATTTAGACAATATATGAAATGTTTTGCATGATACTGTTACTCTGAATGAGGTTTGCACTATTTTTTAGAACACAACATGATAGCATCTTTTTGGAATACCAGTTTACATATATTTTGGGGATTCTGGTATGTTGTATGACAGTACATTTATTTGGACCCTTCAAAATATAGTTGGACTTTGCACACAATACTTATCTGGATACTACAGTCCTGATCAAAAGTTTAAGACCACTTGAAAAATGGCCAAAAAATCATATTTAGCGTGGCTGGATCTTAACAAGGTTCCAAGTAGAGCTTCAACAAGAAGAAATGGGAGTGAGACAAAGCATTTTTTGAGCATTCAATTTAATGAAAACAACAAATCAACTGAAACAGGCTGTTTTTCAGCTGATCAAAAGTTTAGGACCACACTTCCGAAAAAATAAACTAACCCCCCCCCCCCCAAAACAGAAATACAACTTCCAAACATGAACTCAGTAATGAGTAGCTCCGCTGTTATTGTTTATCACTTCAAAAATTCGCTTCGGCATGCTTGATGCAAGCGTTTACATGAGGTGAGTGGGAACATTTCTCCAAGTGGTGAAGACGGCCGCAGAAGGCCATCTACTGTCTGGAACTGTTGTCCATTTTTGTAAAATTCCCTTGCCATCCATCACCAAAGGTTCTTAATTGGATTTGGATCAGGGGAACACGCAGGATGGGTCAAAAGAGTGATGTTATTCTCCTGAAAGAAGTCCCTTGTCCTGCGGGCATTGTGTACTGTAACATTGTCCTGTTGAAAAACCCAGTCTTTACCACACAGACGAGGGCCCTCAGTCATAAGGAATGCTCTCTGCAACATCTGGACATAGCCAGAGGCCATTTAACGCCCCTGCACTTCCTGACGCTCCATTGTTCCACTGAAGGAAAAAGCACCCCAGACCATTATGGCGCCCCCTCCACTGTGGCGTGTAGAAAACATCTAAGGTGGGATCTGCTTATCATGCCAGTAACGTTGGAAACTATCAGGATCATCAAGATTCAATTTTTTCTCATCAGAGAATTAAACTTTCTTCCACCTTTGAATGTCCAATGTTTGGTGCTCTCTTGCAAAGTCCAAATGAGCAGTTCTGTGGCGTTCAAGGAGACAAGGTCTTTGAAGACGTTTTTTGTTTTTGAAGCCCTTCAGTCTCAGATGCCGTCTGATGGTTATGGGGCTGCAGTCAGTACTAGTAAGGGCCTTAATTTGGGTCAAGGATCGTCCAGTGTTTTGAGGGACAGCCAATTGGATCCTCCAGCTCAGTGCTGATGAAATTTTTGTTGGGTCTTCCTCTTGACTTTTTTGTTCCATAACCCTCAGGATCATTTATGGAATTCCAAATGACTGTCTTACTGCGTCCCACCTCAGCAGCAATGGTGCGCTGTGAGAGACCCTGCTTATGCAGTTCAACAACCCGACCAAGTTCAAAAAGGGAGAGTTTTTTTGCCTTTGCCATCACAATGTGTGACTACCTGACAGAAAATGACAATGAAACCACATCTTTGCACAGATTTGGCCTTTTAAAGGCATGTGGTCCTAAAATTTGGATCAGCTGAAAAACAGCCTGTTTCAGTTTAATCGTTATTTTCAATTAATTGAATGCCCAAAAAATGTTTTGTCTCACTCTCATTTCTTCTTGTTGCATGTTGAAGCTCTACTTGGAACCTTGTTACATATGATTTTATGTAAAATATGATTTTTTTGACATTTTTCAAGTGGTCTTAAACTTTTGATCAGGACTGTATATAGCACTATTCATCTGGATGCTGTATAATGTTTTTTTAAAATGTATTATACTGCATTAATGGGAACCTAAAATGTTGAGCATAGTATATTAGCTATCAGCAGTATGTTATAAAGCAGAAGGTGCTGACCAGACTGATACGTAGTTTTATGGCACACAAAGATAGCTGTTAATAACTGATAGAATCATCACTTTGACTTTAAAGTCTACAAAGAATAAGAATTTAAATGAATACAATACAGGTTATACTGAATCTTTTCCCGCATATATCAGTCAGCAATGCTGGCAGTCTTCAGCTGCCAAGTACACATATAACAGGTCACCCAGTTACATAGGTAAAATCTGCTGACAGATGCCCTTTAATGTTGCCAAAGATACTCTGCAACACAAAACACAATTTTCTAGGCATTGTATACACTATTAATTTCATATCTATATACATTACTTACCTAATAGATGTCTGACACTGTCTGGATGCTGTTAGAGACTATTTATCTAGACAAATGTTTTGCATTATTTATCTGGCTAATGTACAGTGCTATATGTCCAAGTACTTTATTCACATAAATGCTGCTTTTTCTTCACTTTATGGTCCAACTCATCCCTAACCAACTAAACTGGGTGGAGTCCATGTCATCTGACACAGCAGTGCTTAGAATCACTGTCCTTTAAAAAAAATAAAAATTGATAGTCTCACCAAGTCACAAACTAGATAGGATGACATATTACTGCAGAATGCTGTGGTCGCCATGCTGGTTAAGTATGTCTTCAGTTTTGAATACCGTAAATCACAAAGTGTTACCTGCAAAGCATCTCATACTATTACACTCCCTCCTTCATGCTCCACACATGTAGAAACCAGTCGCTCTTCTTTTTTTTACATTTCACATAGACATGACCATTAGAACAAAAAATCTAAAATTTTGACTCATCAGGCCATCACATTGTATGAAACTGTTACCAATTCTAACTCTGCACAACACAACTGACGGTCTCAAACACATTATGAAGGCAAGAATTCCACATAAATCACTGCAAAAGGTGCACCACAATGATATGCAACTGACAATTCTGGCTAATCCCTACAGCTGATGTTAAGAGCTGACACTTTAGCCAATGTATTCCTGTCAGGAACACATCAGAGCCCTTTTGCATCACCGTGTGGCATGGGTTCCTACCACTAGACTACCTAAGGTGTGTGAACACGGTCTGAGAGGTGCTAGGATACAACTTACAGCCAAGCTCCCACATATCTCCATAGTGAAATCACTCATGTAGTGGGAGAGATGATAAAGCTGTAAGTTGTATATTAGCACCTCTCAGACCGTGTTCACACTCCGTAGGTGGTCTAGTGGTAGGAACCCATGCCACACTGAGATACCTTGACGGTGGTGCAAAAGGGCTCTGATGTGTTCCTGACAGGAATACATTGGCTAAAGTCTCAGTTCTTAACATCAGCTTGAGGGATTAGCCAGTGTTGTCAGTTGCATATCATTGTGGTGCACCTTTCGCAGTGATTTATGTATTTTTATATTTGCATCCACACACTATTCCATCTTGTGTAGCATGCCATTGTGGTGCATGTGCTCCGTTGTCGACATCCTCCATTGTATGCATTTTTGCTTGGGATTGCCGTTAGCAATGGATCACATGCAGAGGAATTGCTCCCCCGGTTTGGGGATTTTGAGCGGTTCCTCACATTTAGACCACTTTATTTCAGTTATTTTTCAAGAATTCCACAAACTAACTTTTGACAAAGTAGACCTGTTAAATGAAAACCATTCCAGAATAACACAGGTCTCTTGTGTACGTCAGGGAGAATTACTGTCCTGGATTGCATGAGTCACAGTATTATCAATATTGCATGCCAATCAGCTTGGTTTCCAGGTTTTATATGTATATTTTCCTGCCTTTGTATGCTTCATCTTTTTGAAAAATGAATTTAAAAAATAAGAGAGTGTGCAAAAGCTGTCATCAAAGCAAAAGGGAGCTACTTTGAAGAATTTAAAATATGAGTCTGGTTTGTTTAAGAGAAAACAACAAATATTTGTAAGTCCATATGATTGTTCTTCTTGATCCAACAGCTTTTTTCTTTTCACAACTTCTGAGGTTCTTTAGTTTCTCTTCCATTCCCATAATTTTTTTATGAATGAAGATAATCATACAAGAATAATATTCATATTTCTCTCATTTCATTTTGTTGGCTGCAGAAGCATCTTATAATATATGATCAACGTGATATAATCAACAATACAATCTGTTAAAATCAAGAAAACTTAGCACCGTATCCACTAAGAATTCATACATAAATTTTCTTCTGCATTACAAGAAATTATATAACCACAATTTCAATGCAATTCCCCTTAAGTCAAAATTATAGAAGTAAAATTTGGATGAATTAAATCATAAATATAATTTAAAGTGAGATTTTAAAAAAAATAAAAAAATCAATAAAGATTGAGTTGTGATCAAGAGAAAGACATGTGGATTTACAAATATTTTTTCTTATTTTTTAGGATTTCTTTTTATTTTTCGTGGCTCTTTTTTTTTTTATAAAAAGAGACTGAGGACTGAAAAGAGGGGAAAGGGTAAGTAAATGAAAATTACAATTTGCTTAATTGGGCACCCTGACCCTTCTTTTTCTGACATTATTATACAGTGTGGATACATATTTGTAAATGGATGTGGGTGTTTACATAAAAATTTAAAATTGAGAAAACAATATACTATAATGACAAGAATGGGCACAATTATGTCATGATTTGATGTGCTCCACAACACCATACCACAAGATTTCAAAATATGTTGGTCCTGGCTTACAGTCATTGTCTACCCTCATACAAAAGCTTATACTTGTACATTTACATGTGTAATTCTCTGTGGTGTGTGAAATTGTATGAGTGATTCTATGTAGATGTTCCTACTGTGAATGGATTATTTTGCTTATTGAATATGTGCTGAATTGGGAAATATCTCTAAAGGACACCACTCTATGGGTACTAAATGTGTCCCAGGTGTAAATAAAGACTACTTTGAGAACTACAGTTTGTCCCTAGGTCAGGACACTAGGGCTATAATGAGTGAGTGTGACATTTTTCAGCACATGCCACTATTCTACAAATATTGAGACTCAGGGAGTGTATCTAACCATTTATTCACTCCCCCACCTACTAGACATGACTAGACAGATTATTATTCACCAACACTGATAATGTCCAGTTTGATCCTAACTGTATAGGGTACGAGAAACTGTTGTTAAAAATTATCCAAACATGATATCATTGGATTTGCAAGTTAAATCTAAATTTCAGAACTCTTGGACAAAAATCATTTCCCTCCCCATTTATATATCAGTTTTATAACAGTTTTATATTTGTGTTGTCTAAGGTCAGATTTAATCATTTTAAAATTAATTCATGCACATACTATATATACTCGGATAGATTAAGAGTCAAGAATAGGGCTACACTAAGATTTCAGTTGTGCAATCCTTAATAAAGGCGCATCACATGCCTCAGAATGAATGATAATAATAACAATAATAATAATAATAATAATCATGCAAAATGTCCTTTTATGAGTCAATGGTTACACTCTATATCTTGATTCCCCCTTAATGTTTATTGGCATGTACTCCCGGCACGTCTTGTAGGTTGTGTCAAAATATCATCAAAATATATTACTCTTTCACTATATTTTCCAAAAGTCTCAGAATTTCTCACATCTTACTTACAGGTGTCAACTATACCTGGACTCAATGCTTATGGGAATATATCAATGGTTCAAATAGGAAATATTTCAGGATATATAGACACACCAGACCCACCTACAATTATTAGCTATTTGCCTGGACTTTTGTACAAGTTTAGCTGCAGTTATCCTTTGGAGTATTTGGTCAACAACACTCAGCTTGCTTCGTAAGTACACAATACATAAAATTTTATTTTTATAATATTTATCAAATCTACTGAAAAGTATTTGTCCAAATGGCTTGTTAAAGTGACACCAATGATTTTTTTACTAGCACTTATTGATAACATATATATATATATATATATTATTTTTTTTTAAACATGCGGATGGTGTTCTGAATGTACAATAATTTTTTGAAGTCACTCCATGTATTCTACTTCCTGTCCTTGATGTTTAACTCTTTTTTAGCCCTAGAGGATTTCCTATTTTTGTGTTTGTTTTCCTTCTTGCCTTTCTGTATGCATAACTTTTTTATTTTTCCATTCACTTAGCTGTATGAGGACTTTTTGTCAGACAAGTTTCACTTTCTAGTGGTCATTTAATATTGCATACAATGTAGTGGGAAGCACTACATAAACTCTAAATGAGGTGGAATTAGAAAAAAAATGCAATTCCGCCACAGTTTTATGGGTTTTGTTTTTATGGCATTCCCTGTGCAGGTCAGTACAATTACAATAATACCACATTTATATAGTTTCTCTTGTGTTTTAATAGTGGAAAAAAAATACTTGAATACTTAAATGTCAGTGATTGGATTTATCGACAACTGCAGACAGTAGCCCCAGGTGTCTGTTGTTTGAAACAGCAGAAACCTGGCGCTATCTTTAAAGACCTGACCTCCACTTTACATTAGGGAGGCGGTGAGGAAGAGGTTCATTTTTACCATTGTTTGGACTTTTCGCATGGCAAGCAGTCTTGCTTGAATTTTTCATTCAAACCATCATTGTAGCCAAAGAGGGAAGGGAGATGAGTGACTCCATTACAGCACCATACATTGGAGTAGTCATTACATTGCTCTACTGTGGACATCTTTAAGGCTGAGTGCACATCATGTTTCACCCCTATGTTTAGTGTGTACTGCAGGAAACAGCTAGATTTACACGTTAAACATTTGCATACAGCTCCATTTGTCGGATGGAGGTCAAAACAGTATCCTTTTCACGTCCATCTGGCTGACAAACGTCAGTAAACTGCAAAAAATTAAAAACAAAAAAACTGTGTGGAATAGTATAGTAGACTGCATTATTCCATGCTATGTCCAAAATTTTAAAAAGTCTTTACTTACATTACTTTTATATTCTAAATTAAATTACTATGAAAGTCCTATTTTTTTTATTTTACCAAAGAGACCTCCTTGAAAATTACAGTTATTTCTTAGCAAATACAGGGAGTGCAGAATTATTAGGCAAGTTGTATTTTTGAGGATTAATTTTATTATTCAACAACAACCATGTTCTCAATGAACCCAAAAAACTCATTAATATCAAAGCTGAATATTTTTGGAAGTAGTTTTTAGTTTGTTTTTAGTTTTAGCTATTTTAGGGGGATATCTGTGTGTGCAGGTGACTATTACTGTACATAATTATTAGGCAACTTAACAAAAAACAAATATATACCCATTTCAATTATTTATTTTTACCAGTGAAACCAATATAACATCTCAACATTCACAAATATACATTTCTGACATTCAAAAACAAAACAAAAACAAATCAGTGACCAATATAGCCACCTTTCTTTGCAAGGACACTCAAAAGCCTGCCATCCATGGATTCTGTCAGTGTTTTGATCTGTTCACCATCAACATTGCGTGCAGCAGCAACCACAGCCTCCCAGACACTGTTCAGAGAGGTGTACTGTTTTCCCTCCTTGTAAATCTCACATTTGATGATGGACCACAGGTTCTCAATGGGGTTCAGATCAGGTGAACAAGAAGGCCATGTCATTAGATTTTCTTCTTTTATACCCTTTCTTGCCAGCCACGTTGTGGAGTACTTGGATGCGTGTGATGGAGCATTGTCCTGCATGAAAATCATGTTTTTCTTACCTTGCAGACTTCTTCCTGTACCACTGCTTGAAGAAGGTGTCTTCCAGAAACTGGCAGTAGGACTGGGAGTTGAGCTTGACTCAATCCTCAAGCCAAAAAGGCCCCACAAGCTCATCTTTGATGATACCAGCCCAAACCAGTACTCCACCTCCACCTTGCTGGCGTCTGAGTCGGACTGGAGCTCTCTGCCCTTTACCAATCCAGCCATCTGGCCCATCAAGACTCACTCTCATTTCATCAGTCCATAAAACCTTAGAAAAATCAGTCTTGAGATATTTCTTGGCCCAGTCTTGACGTTTCAGCTTGTGTGTCTTGTTCCGTGGTGGTCGTCTTTCAGCCTTTCTTACCTTGGCCATGTCTCTGAGTATTGCACACCTTGTGCTTTTGGGCACTCCAGTGATGTTGCAGCTCTTAAATATGGCCAAACTGGTGGCAAGTGGCATCTTGGCAGCTGCACGCTTGACTTTTCTCAGTTCATGGGCAGTTATTTTGCGCCTTGGTTTTTCCACACGCTTCTTGCGACCCTGTTGACTATTTTGAATGAAACGCTTGATTGTTCGATGATCACGCTTCAGAAGCTTTGCAATTTTAAGAGTGCTGCATCCCTCTGCAAGATATCTCACTATTTTTGACTTTTCTGAGCCTGTCAAGTCCTTCTTTTGACCCATTTTGCCAAAGGAAAGGAAGTTGCCTAATAATTATGCACACCTGATATAGGGTGTTGATGTCATTAGACCACACCCCTTCTCATTACAGAGATGCACATCACCTAATATGCTTAATTGGTAGTAGGCTTTCGAGCCTATACAGCTTGGAGTAAGACAACATGCATAAAGAGGATGATGTGGTCAAAATACTCATTTGCCTAATAATTCTGCACGTAGTGTACAGCTAGAATTAATTATAAATGCAAAAACCATCATTATTAGTCGTTTTTATAACTAATGTGTCATTATGCAGTAAATTAGTCCCTGCCTTATCACCATGATGTGACATACAAGTAATACTTAGATTTTTGTTGAGCAGCATCATACTACAATTTCCAATCGGTATTATAAATATGTTTCCAAATCTAGTCCTAAAGGATCCCTTGTTGGTGATGTATTGAGGATTTCTAGAGGAATTGCATGTTCTATTTATTGATTTTAATAAAGCTAATTAAATCACTTCTGTAATAATAAGAAAATCATCGATGCTTGTCCTGAGGGGTTTCCTAGAGAATCACATTAAGCAATTACTATAACATTTTAAGTATTCGTTGTTTTAAAATTATTCAGAATTTGACATTCACTTTCCATATTAAAATAATATAATTTTTTCTTAGGTTTATGATAGTATAAAATATAATATTTCTAATAACTAGTGCACCTCATTGATTGGAATATAGTTGCATTTGATTTTGTGGAGAAAATTTCCCTTTCTCTAAGAACGTATGCACAATTGCATAGTTATTGAGCCATAAAAAGCTCCATGCACTGCTCTGCAGCGCCAGTCAGACTCTGTGTGAACAGAAATACTCTGAAAAACCTATGTACGACTAGAATAATTATAACTATAGGTCCAGTAGAGGGCTCCTACATCTTTATAGCTGCCCTATTATTGCAGTTCCTTGCAAACATAACCATAATACAGCATTGTGCACGAGACCTACAGGCTGGGGTCACACATAGCAGATTTTCTCACATTTTCTGTTGCAGATTTTCATGTGGCAAATTTGCAACATTGTATAGTATTAGTAAAGTTTATAAGATTTTAAGAAAATAACAAATCCACAGTGTAAACTGACCTGCAGTGTGGATTTGAAATCTGCAATGTCAATTTATGCTGCAGATCTCCATTATGGATTCCACACTTTGTAGTGGAGAGCTGCAGTGTTAATATGTAGTGCTTCCATGGTAGTTGCTAGGGTTTTCATACAATATGGGCACAAGCCAAAGGTCCAAGGCCGAAATGACATCTGAAACCTACTCCAGTCAGGTACTGGAGTAGATTTAAAACTGCATACTCAGACTGCCAGAGGATACACCTAATTTAAAAAGAACTATGATATTAATTAGAACAAGTGTTATAATGCAAATATTTCAATTTTCCCTGTAAACTCAAGCACTGATAACAAAGAAGTAACATATTTAAAAACAATTTCACATTTGTTGTATGCACTAAAAGGCACTTTTATTTATATATATATATATATATATATATATATATATATATATACACACAGTACAGACCAAAAGTTTGGACACACCTTCTCATTCAAAGAGTTTTAGTTATTTTCATGACTATGAAAATTGTAGATTCACACTGAAGGCATCAAAACTATGAATTAACACATGTGGAATTATATACATAACAAAAAAGTAGGAAACAACTGAAAATATGTCATATTCTAGGTTCTTTAAAGTAGCCACCTTTTGCTTTGATTACTGCTTTGCACACTCTTGGCATTCTCTTGATGAGCTTCAAGAGGTAGTCACCTGAAATGGTTTTCACTTCACAGGTGTGCCCTGTCAGGTTTAATAAGTGGGATTTATTGCCTTATAAATGGGGTTGGGACCATCAGTTGCGTTGTGGAGAAGTCAGGTGGATACACAGCTGATAGTCCTACTGAATAGACTGTTAGAATTTGTATTATGGCAAGACAAAAGCAGCTAAGTAAAGAAAAACGAGTGGCCATCATTACTTTAAGAAATGAAGGTCAGTCAGTCTGAAAAATTGGGAAAACTTTAAAAGTGTCCCCAAGTGCAGTCACAAAAACCATCAAGCGCTACAAAGAAACTGGCTCACATGCGGACCGCCCCAAGGAAGACCAAGAGTCACCTCTACTGCGGAGGATAAGTTCATCCGAGTCACCAGCCTCAGAAATCGCAGGTTAACAGCAGCTCAGATTAGAGACCAGGCCAATGCCACACAGAGTTCTAGCAGCAGACACATTTCTAGAACAACTGTTAAGAGGAGACTGTGTGAATCAGGTCTTCATGGTAGAATATCTGCTAGGAAACTACTGCTAAGGACAGGCAACAAGCAGAACAGAATTGTTTGGGCTAAAGAACACAAGGAATGGACATTAGACCAATGGAAATCTGTGCTTTCACCTGAAATGGTCTTCCAACAGTCGTAAAGGAGTTCCCAGAGATGCTTAGCACTTTTTGGCCCTTTTGCCTTCACTCTGCAGTCCAGCTCACCCCAAACCATCTTGATTGGGTTCAGGTCCGGTGACTGTGGAGGCCAGGTCATCTGGCGCAGTACCCCATCACTCTCCTTCATGGTCAAATAGCCCTTACACAGCCTGGAGATGTGTTTGAGGTCATTGTCCTGTTAAAAAATAAATTATGGTCCAACTAAACGCAAACCGGATGGAATAGCATGCCGCTGCAAGATGCTGTGGTAGCCATGCTGGTTCAGTATGCCTTCAATTTTGAATAAATCCCCAACAGTGTCACCAGCAAAGCACCCCCACACCATCACACCTCCTCCTCCATGCTTCATGGTGGGAACCAGGCATGGAGAGTCCATCCGTTCACCTTTTCTGTGTCGCACAAAGACACGGTGGTTGGAACCAAAGATCTCAAATTTGGACTCATCAGACCAAAGCACAGATTTCCACTGGTCTAATGTCCATTCCTTGTGTTCTTTAGCCCAAACAAGTCTCTTCTGCTTGTTGCCTGTCCTTAGCAGTGGTTTCCTAGCAGATATTCTACCATGAAGGCCTGATTCACACAGTCTCTACTTAACAGTTGTTCTAGACATGTGTCTGCTGCTAGAACTCTGTGTGGCATTGACCTGGTCTCTAATCTGAGCTGCTGTTAACCTGCGATTTCTGAGGCTGGTGACTCGGATGAACTTATCCTCCGCAGCAGAGGTCACTCTTGGTCTTCTTTTCCTGGGGCGGTCCGCATGTGAGCCAGTTTCTTTGTAGCGCTTGATGGTTTTTGTGACTGCACTTGGGGACACTTTCAAAGTTTTCCCAATTTTTCAGACTGACTGACCTTCATTTCTTAAAGTAATGATGGCCACTCGTTTTTTTTTACTTAGCTGCTTTTTTCTTGCCATAATACAAATTCTAACAGTCTATTCAGTAGAACTATCAGCTGTGTATCCACCTGACTTCTCCACAACGCAACTGATGGCCCCAACCCCATTTATAAAGGCAAGAAATCCCACTTATTAAACCTGACAGGGCACACCGGTGAAGTGAAAACCATTTCAGGTGACTACCTCTTGAAGCTCATCAAGAGAATGCCAAGAGTGTGCAAAGCAGTAATCAAAGCAAAAGGTGGCTACTTTAAAGAACCTAGAATATCACATATTTTCAGTTGTTTCACACTTTTTTGTTATGTATATAATTCCACATGTGTTAATTCATAGTTTTGATGCCTTCAGTGTGAATCTACAATTTTCATAGTCATGAAAATAAAGAAAACTCTTTGAATGAGAAGGTGTGTCCAAACTTTTGGTCTGTACTATATATTCTGGTAGTTTACCTTCTGTGACTTTTACTGGCTACACCAAGGCTTAAGACCCCTTTATACTGGCCAGTGATTGGGGCAATTGCTAGGAACGTTCCACCAATATAATTGACCTGTGTAATAGTGCAGCCAATCACCCAATGAACAGGCAAACATTTGTTTGTAGGGTGAAAACAGTGATGATGAAGACACCAAAATAATGGTTTCTGGCCAACAAATAATGCTGTCTAAACAGGGATCTACTGCACAGAGACAATGAATGTCTATAGGGACAAGCAATCACAGGAGCAATAATTTGTCCCTATACACATTCATTACATTTCCATATAGCAGGGGTGATTGCTGCATGTATATGAAGATCATACCCCATGTAATAAGCAGGCAATTATTAGGAGAGAATATTTTGTTCGCAATAATTGCTTGCTATGTCTGCAGTGTATTCTATGGGGGGAGGAAACAAAGTCACACACAGACACTCCTGGCGGCTTATCTCCCAGGAGAACATAAGGATTGGGCCAAAATATTCACTTTGCCCAATCCTTTTTTTCCCCAACATCATTTGTCAGATAGAGTCAGGAGCTCCCAATAAACATTAAACCGTCAGATGACAGAACACCGATGTGAATGGAGGCCTTTAAGTGTGACAAAGCTGTTAGTAACCACAAATTCAGGATCTAATAGACTGTAGAAAAATTACCTGGGGCTTATAAAAATGAGTTAATCAGCTTACAAAGTTATTTTTGCTATGCAAAGGTCCTTTCTCTCACAATCTTTCAATACATCCCAAAGCATAATTGCAAATTTATCTTATTGTCCGATCACTAACATAATAAATTTGCTGCCACATTACCATCTGAAATCATAGCGTGTGACTTCTGATCATTAAATCCCATTGTGTGTGTGTTGACATGTTAATTTGATTCTAACAGTTTTGACGTCCAGACCATTTTTAGAGCGACATTTTTATTGTATCTTTTAATTTGATTTAGTTATAAATAAAATGGATATATTGTATTGACATAAAGTATACAGAAGCGAGAAAAATGGAATTTAATCCATAAACAGACTAAGCTAAATACTCCAAGTAAGTTCATTAACACATCAATTAGAATATCTTTTTAACGCACTATTTCATATTTATTAATGTAGATCCTCAGCTGCTATTTCTGTAAGAGATGGGAATGGTACATTCATCAGCACATTGAATTTACTTCTCTATAATGTGAGTAGAAATAATTTGTGTGCTTGTATTATCTATTGTATTATGGAATTACTATCTGGTATACCCCAGTGGAAAGCATGGCACATCTTCTAAGTATTTAAATCTACAGGGAAAAAAGATACTGATGTATAGATTTTTTGTATATTTTCTCCAGCCAAAAATAAAAATAAAACAAAACAGCTACTCTAGAAATGATGATCCACAATCACATATATAATTGAGGCTGCAAAAAATTACATATTTTACATGACCAGTAGCCTACTTGTATCACATTAATCAATGTTTTGACCACAGTTTATGTTTAAAATGTTAATGTTCAAAAGTTGCATCAGAACTTATAGTGAAAATGTGTGGCACAAATCCCCCTGGGGTCATTGCAGGCATAGAAAGATAGATTTTTTTTACAGGTCTTAGAGGTCAAAATGCACCAAATGTATTAAAGGTCCAAACCTTTTGATAAATGTGGCACAACAGCTGTCTATAGTTTGATGTCATATATACTAGTCTTTGTAAATATGGTCCTACGGTTATATTTTTACATTGTACTATATTGTACACATTGTACGCTATTGTACACTATTGTAAAAAAAAAAAAAAATCGACTTGTCACATAAATTTGTCACAAAGAACTGGCTTCAAAGTTCCAAACAGACATTTTAACAAAAATAGAACATAAAATTGCATTGTTTAAACATTACTGCCTTAAACAGGCAGTCTAAAGATTCACAAAGTTTATCACAGTGGCTTTATTTAGATAACTTTGAGATATTCTAAAGAGCTTTACAATATGAGGCTTATGTACAAGCAAAATCATACATTACATAGCAACAAACAAGTAAACAATTAAAGCAAGAGGATTGAGGGCCTTGCTCGCAAGAGCTTACAATGTATGAGGAGATAGGAGTAACGGAAAAGGTAAAAAGTGCTTGTTTTGCACAATGGTCCAGCCATCTTAACAAAATTGGGGGTAGATATAAAGTTGCAGAAGTTAGCTGATATTTGTAGTGTTCTGAGTACATATGTGGTGGATAGAGTTGGATGATGGATCAGGCTCTGAAGGATGATGTTGGGAGGTGGAAAATGGAGCAAAGTTAGATTAGGGGATATGATATGCCACTCTATATAGATATGTTTTAGGGAGCACCTAAAACTGTGAATGTTGGGAATTAACCTAAATGCTTTGGGTAGGGCATTCAAGAGAACTGTTGCAGCGAGCCTTTGATACGGGAGTGAGAGCTTCTGATTATGGTGGTTGCTAGTATTAAATTATTTGCAGAGCATAGGTAGGGTGGTAGACAGAGATGAGTGAGGAAATATGGGGGGGGTGCAGCACCATAGAGAGTTTAGTGGGTGATAAGTTTAAATTGAATCCTGTATTGTATAGGTAACCAGTGCAATGACTGGCACAGGGTGAAAATATCAGAGTACGGTTAGACAGAAGATGAGCCTAGCTGCTCCATTCAGGGTGGTTTAGAGAGGGGATAGTAAAGTGAGGGGGAGACCAAGTAACAGTGAGTTACGGTAATCAAGACAAGAATGAATTAGGTTAAAAATGTGTTTTTGTTGTTTCAACAGTAAGAACAGAGCAAATTCTAGAGATGTGAAGGAACATACTTACCTTCTTCCCCGATGACGCGCTCCCACACCCACATCATGCTGCTGGCTGTGCTGAAGGCCGATTCCTGGGCTTTCATTGCTCCTCCCACAGCCAGCAGCGCAATGTGCGGCTTGCAGGGGGAGCTCTGGGGCTCAGAAGAACAGTGAAGCAGGGAGCGGAGAGGGTTCCCTGCTTCACTCTGAAACAAACAGCCCGGCAGTGACCAGAACTGCCGGCTTGGTGGGCATGCCCTCCCCTTGCCTCTGCACTTCTGCTTGCCTCTGTGCCCAGGGCGCATATTATACATGTTTGAATAGCCCTCTGACGGGGCCCAGCATTGTCACTGTACTTCATGCCGGGCCCCGTCAAAGCGCTCCTATTACATGTGAGTGCAGCGGGCCCCCTCCCCTTCCCCGGGACCGGTTGTAACGCCCCTGGGCAGATCTTCAGTGCAGAGATTAGTGATGGGCTCCTGCACTTTAGGACTGAGAAAGGAGTGAAAAGCGTTTTTTTTTATTATTGGATAGTTAACAGGTGAGAGGGGTGAAAGGGGTGAAATAGGTCTGTTTGGTGAGGTGGAGAGCATAGTTGTAGGTCTTTAGTATAAACTTTTAATGGAGGAAATGTTCTGGTGTATGAGATTTTCTTCACAGGTTTTCAGCACCCAAGGTGCATCACTGAAGAAAGTAAGTGTGAAATCTGTGCTAGAATTGCTTTCTTCTGTGTTGGGAGGTTCTAAGCTTAGGGGGCACTACTTCATCCATGGTTCTTCTAAGGGTATCGTTTTAGTGTTTTTCAACTCGATCAGGACAGGTTAGGGAAGAGATTGGGGAGATATATGACTGTAGAATGAAAGTTGGGGTCAACGGCAGATCCTGAAAAAGACCAAGTCATTTGTATTACCATCTTCATGTGTCTGAGAATTAGGAAGCTGTGAAAAGCCAAGAGAAGATGTTAGAGATAGAAGTTAGGAGGCATATGGAGAGATTTGGCTGTCTATGGGGATGTTACCTAAAATGTGAGTTTATAATTCATAAGATGGGAAATGGTTAAGCCAGGCAGCAAAGTGATTCAGGAACTGGGTGGGTGAGTTAGGGGGTGGTATACAACTGTCACTCTCAAGAGAACTTGAAAGAAGAAAGTCACGAATGTAGGTGAGTTTGTTGCACACTGCCCATGGATTCCAGGATGAACAGTTAAAAGAGATAAAAAAAAGACATAAAGCAATTGTTAATTAGTCCATATTGGCATTAGAGTAGTTCACCCATTTCATGCAGGCCCCCCCCCCCCCCCCGAAATAAACAGAGCGGCAGATCATCTATGCACACTGGCACTTCAATTATCTCTATGGGACTTCCCGAGATAGCTGATATAATCATTATCCCCTATCCTGTGACTAGGGGGAAAACATGAAATTACTGGAATACCCCTTTAAATTTACACTCTTTATGTGTTAAATGGGATTATTAAATCTGCCTAAATTTTGACAATATTATAGTGATACCAAACTTTAATTCAATTAGTTATCTCCCATAATGCGCTTCAAACTGATTCACATTCACTTCTATTACAACCCTAATTTCAAAAAAGTTGGGACAGTGTGTGAAATGTATATACATGTAAATAAAAACAGAATGCAATAATTTATAAATCTCATAGACCTAAAATGCATATCAGATGTTGAAAGTGAGACATTTTAACATTTCATTAAAAAAATTAACTCCGTTAGAGCTTGATGGCAGAAATGCATGTAAAAAAAGTTGGGACGGGGTAACAAAAGGCTGGAAAAGTAATTGATATAATAAAAACAGCTGCATGAGCAATTAGCTACTAAATCACATGAGTAGGTATAAAAGAACATGTTAGAAAGGCATTGTATCTCAGAAGCAAAGATGGGCAGAGATTCACCAATCTGCAAAACCGACCTATAAAAATTGTGGAATTATTTCAGAAAAAACTTTGAATATCCCACCATCTACTGTACATAATATCATCAAAAGATTCCGAGATTTGTGGAAATCCATGTGCGCAGTTGTGATTCACAACTAATCTGAGTTTCCTCGTGCTTCATGGTAATGAACCAGTTGTTCCTAAAATGGCAGCTGCACATGTTACAAAGTGAAAGTAAGAAGCCTGGGAATGCAAAATCACCCATAGCAGACCTATCCCCTGTGATGTCACAGCTCTATAAAACTATCATCCCACACTGTCTCCGCCAATGTCCTGGAAGCTGAGCATAGGGAGAGACGTGGCAAACTTTCATGCGCTCGGGACAGTGTTGCTGAAAATGATTAATAGAAGAATATTGGAGAGGGAGAGTGCATGGAGAGTACAGGGACAGTGCAGGGAGACATGTCAGTTTTATTTATTCCTATATTTACTTATTCCTACATCAGCCGTAAACTAAGATATATAATTTAATACCAATAAGATGGAAGCCTTTATAGTGTGCCAATCAATACCATCCAGTCTGCACCCCTTAGGGGGGCTAGGTTTCAATTAGGACCATCTTCATCTTTTGCTGGCTTTACTTCTTCCAAATCATTGTTCAAAGTCTCAATGTTATAGAAAAGTCAGCAAGATGCAGAGAGAGGAGGAGCTTGATGTTCCTAATGACATATTCATCGATATTAGATGATGTGGAAAAGGAGGAAAAGCAGATTGCAGAAAAAGGCTCCCACCTGTAGGGCAGGGGAGTGTTGGGGTTGAAGAGGGTATGCCAGAGCTGATTAATATTCAGTGTTTACTGTCAAGCAACCTGCAGGACATTGCAGACAAGAACAGCTTAATATGTATATTGGCTCTCCACCTAACCAGCCAAACTGCATAACAGCAACAGCCCCTGTTTAAAGGTGCCGCATGGCAATGAGGAAGGACTATACTGTGCTGTCTTCATTATTAAATGAAAGGCAGTTGTGGGCTAATTGGCCATGCGGTTCTTCATCATAGCCTGCCTGCAACCTACTTGCAACACGGCCGCTCCATGTGACCATACTTTAGGGCAGAGTGGCTTGGGTAGACCTGATTTATAGCGATTTGTGACTAATTAATTCGTAATTACTCACATTTCTTGGCTAACTTCGTCCAAATTGCTGAATCAAGTGTTTTAAAACTTCGCTCCTCTCTACTCATGATCTACAGACCCTCAGGTGGCACTGAAGAAAAAACAGGCATGATTCTGTACTGAAAATCACCTCACCAGCTCAGGAAACACTTCTAGAAACCATTGTCTGTGAACACAGTTCACTGTGTAATCCACAAATGCAAGTTGTAGTATCATGCAAAGGATAAGTGATATGTCCACATGATCCAGAAATGCCACCCTCTTCTCTGGGCCAAAGCTCATTTAAAATGGACTGAGATGGAATGGAAACATATTCTGTGGTCAGCTTAATCAAAATTCGTTAATTTTTTGGGAAACAATGGATGCTGCTGTGTGCTATGTCCAAAAGCTTGCATCTTTGATGTTATGGGGTTGCATTAGTGGCTATGGCATGGGCATCTTACACATCTGGAAAGTCACTATCAATACTAAACAGTATATAGAGGTTTTAAAGTAACCTATGCTCCGATTCAGACAATGTCTCTTTCAGGGAAAGCCTTGCATATTTCAGCAAGACAATGTAATGAAGAATGGAGCAGCATTCCTCTCCCACAACTCCAGGAATTGGTCTACTCACTTCCCAGACATTTACAGACTGTTGTTAAAAGAAAAGGGGATGCTACACAATAGTAGACATAGACCTGCCCCAACTTTTTTGAGATGTGTTGCTGCCATCAAGTCCTAAATTAATTAGTTAATTTTCTTCATGAAAATGAAATAGTAAAATGTCTCACTTTCAACATCTTATCTGTGTTCTATATAACCTTATAAAATGTTAGCATTTATCTGAAACATGGTTAAGCCTACTTTCACACTGGCGTTTTGGTTTCCGTTTGTGAGATCCATTTCAGGGCTCTCGCAAGCGATCCAAAATGGATCAGTTTTTCCCAAATGCAATCTGAATGGATAAGGATCTGTTCACAATGCATCAGTTTGCCTCCGTTCCACCTCCATCCCGCTTGCAGTGTTTTAGTGTCCGCCTGACGATGCGGAGGCAAATGGACCCATCCTGACACACAATGTAAGTCAATGGGGACAGATCCGTTTTCAATGACACAATATGGCACAATAGAAAACGGATCCGTCTTGAACACCATTGAAAGTCAATGGGAGACGGACCAGTGTTGGCTATGTTACAGATAATACAAACGGATCCGTTCTGAACAGATGCATGCGGTTGTATTATCTGAACGGAAGTGTTTGTGCAGATCCATGACGGATCCGCACCAAACGCAAGTGTGAAAGTAGCCTAAGGTAGAATCAAGAAAAAAGAACTATAAGCATGCACACACGCTTCATCCTAATCTATAATACCATACTTTATTCCACTAAGAAACATTGCTGTTTATTGGTTGCTATGTACTACCATTGTTCTAAACATAAATTTATATCAATAATGTTTACTATTACAGGATTCAACCTACAGCCAGCAATTGCTAATTCCTAGCACTGGATTGCCATTGAAAACAAAAATATATGCAGCAGTGAGAGCAACCAACCTTGACGGACGGTATTTAGATGCAGCTTTTTATTGTTCTTGCTTGTTTTTTGTCTCCTGCCCTTGCATATGAATGATTCACCAAACATTCTGTGTAGATGAGGAATGTGCATAGATATCACTTCTTGTAAAAAGAGAAAGGATAAGCTTTGAGCCAATTAAAGATACCTGTCAGCTCCCATTTGCTACACTTACTGAGGGCAGCATAGTGTAATGACTAACCCGCTGATTTCAGCTGTAGGTCTTGTGATGATGGCATTCAGTATTTTTAGAGTACTAACCTGGTAAAGCCTGCAGTGCATGCCAGTGCTGTGAGAGAGATGAGTCCAATGCCACACTCTGCTCCCACCTTCCCCGCCTCCAGACAAGGACTGACAGTTGTCTTTCCTATTCACAACAAGAATGACTGTTCTATTTGTCCCATTCTAATCTGAAGGAACTGCTCACTTGACCTCCAAATGAAGCCAGTGACAGCAGAATAAGCTTGGTCTTAGCTTTTTAACACTTATAGCTGGTCACGCCTTTGGTGCTTAGTTGGAACTTCTCATCACTAGGGGATGCTTGGCTTGAAACGGTTGAGAAACACTGCCCCAAAGCAGAAGCTAGGTAGTACAAGTGCTCCTTTACCAGCAAAGGATGGCATGTATCCTTAACAAAGGCTGCAATATACTCTCAAAAGAAGTCAACCTATATCCAGCATGATATCTATCTATGTGTGTGTGTGTGTGTGTGTGTGTGTGTGTGTGTGTGTGTGCGTGTGCTTTATATGATAAAAGCAGTGTTTTAAAAAAAAAAAAGATTGTGACTCTGGCTACCATTTTCTACCTTTTCTGATGATTTCTTGCCATCTGCCATAGGTGGAATGTTTTAATGGACTATTGCTATACAACACCTTCTGGTAATCCAAATGATGACATCAGATATGATCTGTTCCTCAGGTAAAAAATGTTACTGAAATATACAATACTAAATATGTAAAGATATTCAGTAGAACAATGTGGTTTATACTATAAATTTTTAGCTATTCTTAATTGATATATGTCTTTTCATTTATGCAATTGTAGGGTCATAATATCTTCATACACATCAACATATATAGCTTATCCATTTAGTTGCATTTATGGGTTCACACATATACCGGTACATTTTTCTGTCCACTCAACCATTATTCTGGGATCAGCTATCAGTTACCATATCAATTTCATTACAATGTCACATTTACTTGCTGAATGAAATGCTACAAAAGAAACACTTAAACCTTCATACAGTAAGTGCCTTGTTCCTTCACTGAAAAATATCAATTTCTACTGATGTGCCATTAATCTTTCATTTAAAGCTGTGATAAAGACCCGCAGACAACTATTTTTGAAAATGGCAAAAGTCAAATGGGGAGATTTTCCTTTGAAGTGTTCCGGTTCGTCAAACATAAAAACCAGAAAATGTCCACTGTTTTCTTGCACTGCGTAACCAAATTATGTAGATCAGATGACTGCCCATATTTAACACCTGTAAGTACAGAAACTGTCCAGTTATGAAAAAACTATGGAAAATGCTCAATTACGTTCTTCAAAATGGGTATATAAGGGTATTGGGGCCTGTGTGTTTCTTGGCATTTTGGAAACATTCATGGTAGAAATGGCAGAATATTCCTAGGGTTAGTTGATTATTACTTTATCTGTTTATATTAAGAAATATTATAAATGGCAATTTCATGTATGTTGTTGCAGCCTTTGGAAATGTTAAATAATTAGACAAGAAAGCCACCAAGGTTTCTTTAGAGTCTTCTTTAGAAAAATAAATACTTTTTCAATCCATTACAAAAGCACACATATTCTTATTTTAACAAAATAAATACCATAGTACCAGGATCTATATTCATCTTGATTTCAGCATACTGTATAAAAGTCATTATATATCTGTGTTGCACACAAAAATTGTTTCTTATGAATTTTGTATCGTGGCTGTAGAATCCATGAGATAATTGTGGCATGCATCAATGTGTATTGTCTTACAGAGCAATTCTCAAGGAGGCACCATATGACAACACATATATTTTGTGTACTGCCATACAGAGTTAGAACCCTTTATATTTGAATGTTCCCATTTTAGCTATTACCACTGTGACAAAGTTAGATGGCAACAATACTGAAGGAGAAATGGCAAATTACATGGCACTCACCAACATCAATTTGTCTATATTGTATACTGAATGATAAACACAAACTCTTCAAAATATGTGCAACTATAGTGGCTGCCTCATGTGACTAATGAAGGGTCCTAACAGTAAATTTGAACAAAGTTTGTTTAAAGCAGATAAATCATTATTATCATGTAGAAAAATCACGTATACATACATCCATACATTAAATGTCAGCAGATTTGACCATGCTAATCTGTTGACAGCATTAGGTAGAGGCTGTGGAGACCAAGACAAACATACCTTTTGTGGAGCTTTCAATATCAGGATTAGTGTGCATATACAGTTGCAAGAAAAAGTATGTGAACCCTTTGGAATTATATGGATGTCTGCACAAATTGGTCATAAAATGTGATCTGATCTTCATCTAAGTCACAACAATAGACAATCACAGTCTGCTTAAACTAATAACACACAAAGAATTAAATGTTACCATGTTTTTATTGAACACACCATGTAAACATTCACAATGTAGGTGGAAAAAGTATGTGAAACCCCTAGACTAATGACATCTCCAAGAGCAAATTGGAGTGAGGTGTCAGCCAACTGGAGTCCAATTAATGAGATGAGATTGGAGGTGTTGGTTACAGCTTCCCTTCCCTATAAAAAACACACACCAGTCCTGGGTTTGCTTTTCACAGGAAGCATTGCCTGATATGAATGATGCCTCGCACAAAAGAGCTCTCAGAAGACCTACTATTAAGAATTGTTGACTTGCATAAAGCTGGAAAGGGTTATAAAAGTATCTCCAAAAGCCTTGCTGTCCACGGTAAAACAAATTGTCTATAAATGGAGATAGTTCACCACTGCTGCTACTCTCCCTAGGAGTGTCCTTCCTGTAAAGATGACTGCAAGAGCACAGCGCAGACTGCTCAATGAGGTGAAAAAGAATCCTAGAGTGTCAGCTAAAGAGTTACAAAAGACTCTGGCATATGCTAACATCCACTAAACAAGAATGGATTTCATGGGAAGATACCGCAGAGAAAGCCACTGCTGTCCAAAAAAAAACATTTCTGCACATTTACAGTTTGCACAAGAGCACCTGGATGTTCCACAGCAATACTGGCAAAATATTCTGTGGACAGATGAAACCAAAGTTGAGTTGTTTGGAAGAAACACACAGCACTACATGTGGAGAAAAATAGGCACAGCACACCAACATCAAAACCTCATCCCAACTGTGAAGTATGGTGGTGGGGGCATCATGGTTTGGGGCTGCTTTGCTGCGTCAGGGCCTGGACGGATTGCTATCACCAAAGAAAAAATGAATTCCCAAGTTTATCAATACATTTTGCAGGAGAACTTAAGGCCATCTGTCCACCAGCTGAAGCTCAACAGAAGATGCGTGTTGCAACAGGACAACGACCCAAAGCATAGAAGTAAATCAACAACAGAATGGCTTAAACAGAAGAAAATATGCCTTCTGGAGTGGCCCAGTCAGAGTCCTGATCTCAACCCGATTGTATAGTGTTCATTTTAGGAAATGGTCAGATATCATAGTCAAGTATCAAAATAATGCCAATGTGACACCTGACCCTGACACCTGACCATGGCACCTGACATCATCTGACACTGACACCTGACTCTCACATCTGAGTTTGACTTAGTCAAAGTGAGAATGAGTTATAGATATACTATGTATTTGTATACTAAATTGCACAACCAAAGTATGTCTATTGCTGAGCTTAGAGCTCTATCCCTAAAATGCTGTAAGCTAACACATTACAGTGTTATATGAGCTTGTAGCTGATAGCTCAGTGGTGAAGCAATTGCCTCATACCCAGTGTTTCTGTGTTCAAAACCCCTTTAAGCCGCTAACATTTTTTACATTTTATTAAGCCCTAGATAAGAGGCAAATTTAAATGATGTATGACATTGATATCGGACTTCCTTCACTTGTCAGGGTCACAAAGGATTTTAGGTTTACTGTGGTTTTGTATGCTACATCACAAAGATGAACAAAAATCCCAAGCTCATACAAGGCAAGCTGGTAGCTCAGTGGTAATGCCGTTGCCCCCATATCCAGGCTTTCTGTGTTCAAAACCCCTACCAGCATTTTATTAAGCCCTAGATAAGAGGCAAATTTTAATAATGTGTGACGCTGATATCTGACTTCCTTCACTTGTCAGGGTCACAAAGGATTTTAGGTTTACTGTGATTTTTTGGTATAATACATCCATAGATACAAAAAATGACCATTTGGCTGCTAAACCTATAGCTCAGTGGTAAAACATTTTCTTTGCATGTAGTGTTCATGGGTTCAAAACCCCTTTCAGGCTTTTAATAAAATGTATATTTTATATTTTATTGAGCTCTAGATCAGAGACAAATTCAAGTGGTGTGTGATGTAAGTAGTCCTTTTTTATTTTATTAAGAGTACATGGGCAGCACTATAATAAAGGGGGCACTAATTTACTGTATCTTCATCTATTTCCAAAGTTTTTTTTTTGTTGTTGTTGTCTTGAAAGTCAATATAATATTATATTATATTGTATTCTTATTTCTTAGGAAGGAGTCTAATTATCAGATCTGTAAATCACTTTATTACAATTATTTGTCGGCATCCACCCAAACATAAGCTGCAAAGATATGACCACTAGGGGTCTCACTAGTCCACTGTAGTTAGGCATATTCCAGCTCTCCCAGCAAATACAAGCAGGAGGAAGTTTGGGCCTGTTCTGGAATAGCTGATGAGGAGACTTGCCAGATTCACTGCCTCTTCACAGATCTGCAAAGCAAATTATCTTACTGTAAGTCTGCTCTCCCTCTGCTATATTACATGGCTTATACATTGATTCAACCCTCTCAAGTGTGTATGCAGTTCCATATTAGCTAGAATCACTGTATTTATGGGACCCCTGAAAAAGTTGATTAGTCACTGTATACAGAGCTGTGTCTTGGATTATACATATCTACTGTATATATGTGTATTATACACACAATTTTTTTTTACTAGGCCCATGTGCAGCACGAGGCCCCAAAACATTCTCATCTCGGCTGCACTGACCGGAATCCAGCCACCAGACCTAGCTAAAAAGGAGCAATAAACTGATAGGCGAACAAGTTCGTTTGCTCCACCATCAGATTCACAAAGTGGTCACTGAAAAAATAAATAAAAAAGTCATATTCAGTGAAGCCCACTGTGCGAATATGGATTCCTGGTTGGCCAACAAAGTCAGGAATCAAAGGCTCAGAATACTCTGGGGTACTCCAGCCAAGTTCACCGGTAGGGGGTTCAGGTGAACTTGCCTGGTGGGCCGGAAAACTAGTACGAGCCCCAGGGCTGCTCATACTAGTGGGGGAGTGTGTGTGTATCTAAAACTTTACTTAGTGTGTGTGTGTGGGGGCGGTGTATTTTTATGTTTACCCTACCCTAACCTAACAGAATCCCCCAAAAATTGCTCACACCCCAAAAACTCGCTGATCAGCGGTACCAAGCTGATCAGCGGTGAGGTGGGCGATGCGCTAACAGTGGCCGAGCGCTCTTTTATGGCTAAGAGTGTCGGCCATAGTCAGCGCACCTACAAAAATAAAAAATATATACTTGCGCTCCAAAATATGTAGGGGGGGAGGTAAGCTGCAGCACCCCTGGGGGGATGGGGGTCGCACAGGGTGCTGTGGACCCCAGACAACCTTAGATCCGTGAGCTGTACACTCAAAAAATCTTTTTTTTTTCCACTATCCCAGCCTAACCTAATGCTTTCCCTAAATGTTTATATGCCAGATAGCACTTTATGGGGTCTCAGGGGCCACGGATGGCGGCGGATCATGTGGGATGCAGAAGGACCAATTCTCCTCTCTCCTTGCTCACACAGAAGTCTGTGGGCGGGGAGAGCGGAGCTCCATGACATTATCTCCAGGTCAGTCCCTCCAGCCAATCACAGGCGATCCTCACCCTCCGTCACCGCCACCTCACAGGATCTACGGATGAAGATTGGTGGTGTATATTACACCACCGATCACCCTCCTATTCCGGGTCACCGGAGACCCAAATAACCCGGAAATGCTGCAAACCGCAGGTCTGAATTGACCTGCGGTTAGCAGCGATCACCAATACCGGGGGGGGGGGTCACAGAACCACACTCGGCATTGTCACAGGGTGCCTTCTGAATAATTTCAGCAGACACACCGTTTTGATCACCACCCGCTGCACATCGGTGATCGGAAATACACAGGGCGTACAGGTATGCCCTGTGTCCGTAACAGGTTAAAGAGGCTCTGTCACCAGAATCAACCCTATTAGACCATACATACTGCCTGGTAGGGCTTATTATGCTGATTATGTATGAAAAATAGCTGCAGAGATATCTGTGTTTTTATTCATATGCAAATAAACAATTAGAGCACTGAATATTCTGAGCAATGCTCTGTAACACCCCCCCTCCCCCTATTGACTGACAGGGCTAGACAGCAGGCTGACGTCACAGTACCATGGAGACCCGATGGACACCCTGCACCCGGCAGGATCCCGCACGTGCAGCTGTCAGCTCTGACCGCGGCAGTGCAAGGGTTAATGAGCCGATATCAGTGTTTTCACCGATGCCGGTGCATACAGCAGGGGTCCAACTATCAGTGACTGCCGGACCCCTGCAGCTGATTGGACGGGAGTAGCTCCTGTGGCCTCCCGATCATAGTGCTGCACCTCTAAGGCGCTGGGATTTGTGACCATGTTTACAGTGACATACCTGTACAGCGCTGGTATCTTATGGGTTAATGATATATTATTTATTATAGTATATGCTATTAAAGAAAAAAACATATGTCTTTCTGAAGACTTAAACCTGGGATATCTACATGCAAAGCTATAACATTACCACATAGGGACATCACCACATGGTTTTTCTATACTTAGAAGCTATCACATGTACTGTGATCTGTATGATCATATATTGTGTCTGTGGATAAAGCAGTAATATGTAGATCCGCTTTCTGAGCAAATCTCAGTGTGGTGAAGCTATAGCACACTGTGTGTATAATACACATATATACAGTAGATATGTATAATCCAGGACACAGCTCTGTATACAGTGACTAATCAACTTTTTCAGTGGTCCCAGAAATACAGTGATTCTAACTAATATGGAACTGCATACACACTTGAGAGAGGTGAATCAATGTATAAGCCATGTAAGATAGTGGAGGGAGAGTAGACTCTTAGTAAGATAATTTGGTTTGCTGTGAAGAGGCAGTGAATCTGGCAAGTCTCCTCATCAGCTATTCCAGAACAGGCCCACACTTCCTCCTGCTTGTATTTGCTGGGAGAGCTGGACCATGCCTAACCACAGTGGACTAGTGAGACCCCTAGTAGTCATATCTTTGCAGCTTATGTTTGGGTGGATGCCGACAAATAATTGCAATAAAGTGATTTACAGATCTGATAATTAGACTCCTTCCTAAGAAATAAGAATACATTATTATATTGTACAGTGACTGTTTCAAGACAACAACAAATGAAAAAACCCTCAGTCACCTGGAAATAGATGAATAGACAGTAAATTAGTGCCTCCTTTATTATAGTGCTGTCTATGTATTCTTAATAAAATAAAAAAAGACTACTTACACCACACACCACTTGAATTTGTCTCTGATCTAGAGCTCAATAAAATATAAAATATACATTTTATTAAAAGCCTGAAAGGGGTTTTGAACCCATGAATACTACATGCAAAGCAAGTGTTTTACCACTGAGCTATAGCATTAGACACTAAATAAAGTGATTTTTTTTATCTATGAGATGTAGTATACCAAAAAACCACAGTAAACCTAAAATCCTTTGTGACCAGTGAAGGAAGTCAGATATCAGCATCACACATCATTTAAAATTGCCTCTTATCTAGGGCTTAATAAAATGTAAACATGTTTTAGAGGGGTTTTGAACACAGAAACACCAGACATGGGGCAACAGCATTACCACTGAGCTACCAGCTTGCCTTGTACAAGCTCAGGATTTTTGTTCATCCATGTGATGCAGCATACAAAACCACAGTAAAGCTAAAATCCTTTGTGACCCTGACAAGTGAAGGAAGTCAGATATCAGCGTCACACATCATTTAAATTTGCCTCTTATCTAGGGCTTAATAAAATGTAACTTTTTTAGGGGTTTAAAGGGGTTTTGAACACAGAAACACTGGGTATGAGGCAATTGCTTTACCACTGAGCTATCAGCTACGCACTCATATAACACTGTAATGTGTTAGCTTACAACATTTTCGGCACAAAGCTATAAGCTCAGCAATAGACATACTTTGGTTGTGTGATTTAGCATACAAATACATAGTATATCTATAACTCATTCTCACTTTGACCCTGACCTATGAAGAGCATAAGTCAAACTCAGATATGAGAGTCAGATGTGAGAGTAAGATGTCAGAGTCAGGTGTCAGGGGTCACATTGGCATTATTTTGATACTTGTCTATGATATCTGACCATGTCCTAAAATGAACACTATACGATTGAGATGCTGTGGCATGACCTCAAGAAAGTGATTCCCACCAGACATCCCAAGAATATTGCTAAACTGAAACAGTTCTGTAAAGAGGAATGGTCAAGAATTACTCCTGACCGTTGTGCACGTCTGATCTGCAACTATAGGAAACGTTTGGTTGAAGTTATTGCTGCCAAAGGAGGTTCAACCAGTTATTAAATTCAATGGTTCAAATAAAAACATGGTAACATTTAATTATTTGTGTGTTATTAGTTTAAGCAGACTGTGATTGTCTATTGTTGTGACTTAGATGAAGATCAGATCACATTTTATGACCTATTTGTGCAGAAATACATATCATTCCAAAGGGTTCACCTACTTTTTCTTACAACTGTAGAGTTGGTATTCTGGCTGATTCTGCATACCTGATGCAATTTAGCATGGCCAAAACTGCTGACAAAATTATCTGTATGGAATAAATCAAGGCAACTGGACTTACTGTAGATTTCTTAAAAACTTTTCACTCGTTCTTCCAAAGAACTTTCTCAATTCTGAGTGAAAGCTCTTTGGAAGAACGAGTGAAACGTTTTAAAGAAATCTACAGCAAGTCCAGTTGCCTTGATTTATTCCTTACAGATATACCATGACCTGGATAAATGAGAACCTTCACAGACACCTGCTGACAGAATTCCTTATAAGTTGTAACAAGCAAAAATGATATAGGTATTTAGTCAAAGAAGGAGGACATGAACAATGCATATTCTTTATGATTGCAGATATAGTGAGCTACAGTCAGGTCCATAAATATTGGGACATCGACACAATTCTAACATTTTTGGCTCTATACACCACATAATGGATTTGAAATGAAACAAACAAGATGTGCTTTAACTGCAGACTGTCAGTTTTAATTTGAGGGTATTTACATCCAAATCAGGTGAACGGTGTAGGAATTACAACAGTTTGCATATGTGCCTCCCACTTGTTAAGGGGCCAAAAGTAATGGGACAAAATACTAATCATAAATTAAACTTTCACTTTTTAATACTTGGTTGCAAATTCTTTTGCAGTCAATTACAGCCTGAAGTCTGGAACACATTGACATCACCAGACGCTTGGCTTCATCCCTGCTGATGCTCTGCCAGGCCTCTACTGCAACTGTCTTCAGTTCCTGCTTGTTCTTGGGGCATTTTCCCTTCAGTTTTGTCTTCAGCAAGTGAATTGCATGCTCAATCGGATTCAGGTCAGGTGATTGACTTGGCCATTGTATAACACTCCACTTCTTTCCCTTAAAAAACTCTTTGGTTGCTTTTGCAGTATGCTTTGGGTCATTGTCCATCTGCACTGTAAAGCGCCGTCCAATGAGTTCTGAAGCATTTGGCTGAATATGAGCAGAAAATATTGCCTGAAACACTTCAGAATTCATCCTGCTGCTTTTGTCAGCAGTCACATAATCAATAAATAGAAGAGAATCAGTTCCATTGGCAGCTATACATGCCCACGCCATGACACTACCACCACCATGCGTCACTGATGAGGTGGTATGCTTAGGATCATGAGCAGTTCCTTTCCTTCTCCATACTCTTCTCTTCCCATCACTCTGGTACAAGTTATCTTGGTCTTATCTGTCCATAGGATGTTGTTCCAGAACTGTGAAAGCTTTTTTAGATGTCATTTAGCAAACTCTTATCTCGCCTTCCTGTTTTTGAAGCTCACCAATGGTTTCCATCTTGTGGTGAACCCTCTGTATTCACTCTGGTGAAGTCTTCTCTTGATTGTTGACTTTGACACATATACACCTACCTCCTGGAGAGTGTTCTTGATCTTGCCACAATCTCGTTGTGAAGCGTGTTTTCTCCACCAGGGAAATAATTCTTCCGTCATCCACCACAGTTGTTTTCCGTGGTCTTCCGGGTCTTTTGGCATTGCTAAGCTCTCCGGTGCATTCCTTCTTATTAAGTATGTTCCAAACAGTATTTTTGGCCACGCCTAATGTTTTTGCTGATAGTGACAGCTCTTTGGATCTCGTCTTGAGAGTTGACAGCAACAGATTACAAATGCAAAAAGCACACTTGAAATGAACTCTGGACCTTTTATCTGCTCATTGTAATTGGGATAATGAGGGAATAACACACACCTGGCCATGGAACAGCTGAGAAGCCAATTGTCCCATTACTTTTGGTCCCTTAACAAGTGTGAGGCACATATGCAAACTGTTGTAATTCCTACACAGTTCACCTGATTTGGATGTAAGTACCCTCAAATTAAAGCCGACAGTCTGCAGTTAAAGCACATCTAGTTTGTTTCACTTCAAATCCATTGTGGTGGTGTATACAGCCAAAAATCTTAGAATTGTGTCAATGTCTCAATATTTATGGACCTGGCTGTATTACTTTAAATAATGCCATATAAATTAAGTGGTCTGGAAAAATTAACTCTTATAATCCTACAGACGTGCCACAACAGGGAAAGAAGAGATGTACATATAAAGACTACGCTTGCCCCACAAATTCTTTCTGGAAATGCTGTTGTATCTGCTGGACCCATTATTACAAGAAGCGGTAATGTTATTCTCATTTATAGATGCTAAAATGTTTGGTTTAGTTTGTCTAAATCTCTTTCTTTTTACCTTTTACTACACTATTAGTGTATGAATGTAAAAACTATATCCATGTTGTTCGCTACTTCTGTTTTATATGCCTAACATGATGCTTCAATAACTTTCACTCTAAAATTTTCAAGCAGGGTTTCTCAAACCACCTATTCAAACCCAGAAACTGAAAAGATGACAGGATTATTCAGCTCTTCTTCAGTACAAATTAATAGAGATGGCCTTGCAGTTCGCCCGGCGGTCGCTTCGCGGCGAACTTCGGTCGTGCGCGATTCGCTGAACATGCGAACATATGGCGATGTTCGCATGTGCCATATTCTTTTGCATTGCGCCGAACTTTGACCCATGACACATCCATCAGGTGGGACAGGACAGCTAATTGAGACGTTTCCGCACATGGACATACCCCCACCCTATAACAGAACCCGATCTGCAGCCATTTTACATTCTGTGTTTTGCCAGTGTAGGGAGAGGTTGCTTTGCGGAGCAGGGACAGACTGTTAGGGACACTAAACGCTATCTAAAAGGGCTACAAAAGTCCTTTTAAGGAATCGTATAGGTGTGCTATTGAAAGGTGTTATATACTTAGGGGTGTGATATACTTATAATATACTTTCTAACATAGAAAGTATATTATAGTGTATTTGTATTGTGCAGCAGTTGTGTGTGGTTATATAGAGGGACAAGCGTTATTGTAACAACTATTTGCAATGGGTATGATATAACTGTTGTCCCCAAAAAACTGATTAAGGGGTGCGATATACCTACTTCCATAAAATACTGATTGAGGGGTTTGATATACCTGCTTCCACAAAATACTAATTGAGGGGTGTAATTTACCTGCTTCTGCAAAATACTGATTAAGGGGTTCTATATAACAGCTTCCGCAAAATACTTTTTGAGAGGTGTGATATACCTGCTTCCAAAAAATGCTGATTAAGGGGTTTGATATACCTGCTTCCACAAAATACAGATTGAGGGGTGCGATATACCTGCTTCCACAAAATATTGAATCAGGTGTTTTATATACCCGTTTCCACAAAATACTGATTGAGGGGTGCGATATACCTGCTTCTACAAAATAATGATTAAGGGGTGCAATATACCTGCTTCCACAAAATACTGATTGAGAGGTGCAATATACCTGCTTCCACAAAATATTGATCGAGGCCTGCGATACCCCGGCTTCCACAAAATATGGATTGAGGGGTGTGGTATACCTGCCTCCACCAAATATTGAATCAGGGGTTCTATATACCTGTTTCCACAAAATACTGATTGAGGGGTGTGATATACCTGCTTCTACAAAATACTGGTTAAGGGGTTCTATATACCTGCTTCCACAAAATACTGATTGAGGGGTGTGATATACCTGCTTCCACAAAATACTGATTAAGGGATTTGATATAGCTGCTTCCACAAAATACTGATTAAGGGTTTTGATATACCTGTTTCCACAAAATACTGATTAAGGGGTTCTATATACCAGCTTCCACAAATACTGCTCTTCTCTAGGGACCGCTACTGCTCTTCTTCTAGAGGAAGAGGCAAGCCATTCCGCAGGGGTGGTAAGGGTCGGACAGGTGCACCAGGCTGGAGACTAAGTGGGAAGTTGGAGAAGATGCATGCGATTACGTCAAAAGATGCACCAGAGTTGGTTGAGTGGCTCACTCAGCCTTCCACTTCTGCACCCTCCTCATCTTCTGTATCTGCACCCTCTTCACTCTCTGCTGTGTGCACCCTCAAAGACACCACCACCTCCACCATAGCCCATACACTTGAGTCAGAGGAATTATTTTCCCATCCATTCTCAGACCTTACCGATGCAAAGCCATTTTTGGTATCAGGTAAGGAAGAGGGGGTAGCAACGGCTGCCACGCAGCGGTCTGACGACAGTACCCAGATCACCTCAAGGAGGGTGATCCCCGCTGTTGCTGCCTACTCCAAGATCTCTAATGTCAGTGGTGGTGAAGGTGTCAATAATGACTTGTCAATGGATGTCACATGGGTGCCCACAAGAGAGGAAGAGGAGGGGAGTTCAGAGGGAGAGATGGAGCAGCAGATAGGGAGAAGAAGGAGGAGAAGCAGGCAGAGCTCGCAGTGCACAGGAGGCAAGAAGCAGACTGCAAATGTATCTGGAGTGAGCCATCCACCATGCACGGTCACATCTGGCGCTCCCAGGATGCCGGCACATGGCTCCGCAGTGTGGGCTATTTTAAGTGTTTCAGCTGTTGATAATAGTGTTGTGTTCTGCCGCCTGTGCTGTAAACACATAAGTCGCGGTAAGCCCAACACTCACCTAGGGATGACCGCCTTAAGAAGGCACCTGGCCTCCCATCACCGAGTCCAGCGGGAGCAATGCCATCAGAACCCACAAAGCCACACTCCCGGCGCTCCAAGTCCTGCCCCTTCTCCTTCTCCTCTCTCCTCCCATTTGACCTCCACTCCACCTTCCACGCGTTCATCTGGCAGAAGGCAGGCATCTGTGGCCCAAATGTTCAAGCGTAAAAAGTTGATGAAGCCGGATAACCCTCTTGCCCAACGGCTGACCTCTGGCTTGTCGGAACTGCTAGCCTGCCAACTACTGCCGTATAAACTGGTGGACTTGGAGGCTTTTAGAAAATTTGTGGCCATTGGCGCACCGCAATGGAAGGTCCTCAGAAGGAAATATTTCTCCCAGAAGGGCATAATGGAGCTATATGGCCACTTTCAGCGGCAAGTGAATATATCTTTGGCACACAGTGTCAGTGCAAGATACATCTGACCACAGTCACATGGTCTAGCAAACACGGGTAGGGAAGGTACATAACTTTTGCTGCCCACTGGGAGAACCTTCTGACGGCCGTCAAGCATGTAACCCGTGGCACCCGTGTGGATTTGGTGTTATTTGGTGTTACTGCCACGGATTGCATGCAGGCCTGCCTCTTCTTCTCCTCCTACTCATCCTCCGTCTACTTCTCGGATGACTCCTCTATTTCCACTGGTACCGCCTCTTCCGCTGCACCCCCCAAGCTCCCTAGAACCTATTTGATGTGCCAGGTGAGATGTTGTCATGCTGTGCTGTGGCTGTTCTGCCTGGAAGCCACAAGCTATACCGATCCTGCACTGCTTTCAGCTCTGCGGTCACAGGCCGATCAGTTGCTAACCCCACTCAATTTGACAGTTGGTAAAGTGGTGTGCGACAACGGTTCTAATCTGCTGAGAGCGCTGAAACAGGGCAAAATGACACACATGCCATGCATGGCACACATCCTGAACTTAGTCAAGCAGTGATTCGTTGCCAAATACCCCGGAGTCCAGGACATCTTGCGGCAGGCCAGCCAAATCTCTGGCCATTTTAGAAGATTTTACACGGCCATGGCTCACCTGACCATCAGACGTCTGATTTGTAACAGCTTAACGCACCAGAACTCCACCTTGTACATGCTTGATAGGCTGCTACAGCAACGTGCCATTAATGACTACCTGTACGAACTCTGCAGCAGGACAGATTCCGTAGAGCTTGATTTCTTTTCACCGCACCAGTGGCAGCTCATGCGCGATGCATGCAGACTTCTGTGGCAAGATCACCAAACTGGTCAGTTGCAGCCAGGGCACCATCAGTGACATCGTACCTTACGCCTTCTTACTGGAGCATGCATTGCGTCGTGTCATTAATCAAGTTGTCGAGGAGTAGGAGCTGGAAGATGAGGTTGCAATGCTGAATGAATTCCCAACTGAGACAAGTCAGCGGGAGTCTGAAAAGGAGTCAGAGGAGGATGGTGGCTGGGGGGAGGAGGAGGAGGAGCAAAAAGAGCAGGCTTTGAGGGAGACTTTAAACTTTTGGAGATCCCTGTTGTTGTCCGTGGCTGGGGGGAGGAGACAAAGGACGACATTCTCCTGGGCGATATGCAGGAGTCATGGCGCTCTACCACTTCCAATTAAGTGCAAATGGGGGCCTTTATGCTCCAGTATTTGAAGAGAGACCCCCGTATTAAAATCATAAAGGGCAAGGACCAGTTCTGGGTGGCAATGTACTTAGATTGCCGTGATGTGTTGGTCATTTTGGGTATGAGATCATTCTTGCAGCCAACCCATCGACAGCCACCCTACGGATCAAGCCTCACAGAATGCCTAGACCGACAGGTGTCAGACTACATTAGGTCAACTGCCAATGTGGATGCTCTGAGAAGCGAGGAACCCCTGGACTACTGGGTGTGTGCAGGCTTGACCTGTGGCCAGAGCTGGTACAATTTGCCATGGAACTCTTGGCTTTCCCCTCATCGAATGTCCTGTCCGAAAGGATGTTCAGTGCAGTAGGGGGAATCGTGACCGATAAGCAAACTGGCCTAGCTCACGATAGTGTAGACTACCTCACATTTCTAAAAATGAATGAGGCATGGATCTCGGAGGAATTCAACACCTGTGACGACCATGTTTAATTGAATTTCCTAATGACAGCCCACCCAGAACAAATATTGGTCCCTGTCTTAGGTAAATACAGTGGCATAAAAGGCCTTTTCTGTCCGTTAAATGCCTGTTTTGGGCCTTGGAGGAATTCAACACCTGTGACGACCACATGTTTTAAATATTATCATTAGGGTTTTTTCAAGAGGGGGGATTTCGTTAGCCATGTTTTTAACTCAATTTTATATTTTCAGTTCTTTTAAACATGTATTTGATCTCTATTTGTACTGGCCTTCAGTAAAATTGATATCCATTGACCGTCTAATAGACCTTCAGCCACATACTTACTTGTTCTTTTATGTACGCAGTGCTCATAATTTTTGGGGCCAGTAGTACACTGGCCTGCTGTAAAATTGTTATCCAATGAACGTGTTATCTACCTCCAGCCACATACTTACTTGTTCTTTTATGTACACTGAATGCATAATTTTTGGGGCCAGTAGTACACTGGCCTGCTGTAAAATTGATATCCAATAACCGTGTAATCTACCTCCAGCCACATACTCACTTGTTCTTTTATGTACGCTGAATGCATACTTTTTAGGGCCTGTAGTACACTGGCCTGCTGGAAGTGTGTATATATTTTAATTTTTGTACTAAAATAGGCCACTAAACGCTTTCACCACAAATAACTGACACAGTGAAGTGTGTATGTATTTTTCTTTCTGTACTGAAATAGGCCACAAAAAGCTTACAACACATATAACTGCAGACGTGAACTGAGAATATATATATGTTTTTGTACTAAAATAGGCCACTAAACACATTCACCACAAATAACAGCAACAGTGAAGTGCGTATATATTTTGTACTAAAATAGGCTCCATGTCTATTTTGCTTGGGGCCCCCAAATTCCTTCAAACGGCCCTGGCTGAAATAGGCCACTAAATGCTTTCACCACAAATAACTGCAACACTGAAATGTGTATGCATTTTTCTTTCTGTACTGAAATAGGCCACAAAAAGCTTTCAACACATATAACTGCAGAAGTGAACTGAGAATATATTTATGTTTTTGTACTGAAATAGGCAACTAAACGCATTCTCCACAAATAACAGCAACAGTGAAGTGCGTATATATTTTTCTTTCTGTACTGAAATAGGCCACAAAACGCTTTCAACACATATAACTGCAGAAGTGAACTGAGAATATATATATTTTTTGTACTGAAATAGGCCACTAAACACATTCACCACAAATAACAGCAACAGTGAAGTGCGTATATATTTTGTACTGAAATAGGCCACTAAACGATTTTGCCACAAATAACTGCAACAGTGAAGTGCGTATATATTTTTCTTTCTGTACTGAAATAGGCCACTTATCAGTTTCAACACCTATAACTGCAGAAGTTAGCTGAGAATATATTTTTCTTTTTGTACTGAAATAGGCCACTAGATTATTTTGCCACAAATAACTGCAACAGTGTAGTGTGCATATATGTTTCTTTTTGTACTAAAATAGGCCACTAAATGCTTTCACCACAAATAACTGCAACAGTGAAGTGCGTATATATTTTTCTTTTTTTACTAAAATAGGACACTAAAGGCTTTTCAATATAGCACTTGCACCCCAATAACAAGAACAAATTGCTGGAATTACAGATCTGCATAATGGCTATTTGGATCCCCAAATAATATTTCCTTGCACTTGTAAATCGCTTTTCTTTAGCACTGTCCCTAGCGCCTTCTGATGTCTCTCCCTGCACTAAGATGCTGTGAAATGATTCCTCCCTATCCTTTCCCTGCACTTGTAAATCGCTTTTCTAGCACTGTCCCTAGCGCCTTCTGATGTCTCTCCCTGCACTAAGATGCTGTGAAATGATTCCTCCCTATGCTTTCCCTGCACTTATAAATCGTGTTTTTCCTTTTTTTTTTTCACTATGAGGTTTTTACGATTGCTGTCCTTAGCACCTTCTCAGGTCTGTCCCTGCACTCAGAACGCTGGAAAATGTCTGAATCTAAGATGGCCAGAGTATTTATAGGGCTGTGACATCACAGGGCTGTCTGGCTGCTGATTGGCTGCATGCATGGCATTATGGGTCATCCCGCCTTCCCACAGTTCCTTGCCCCATGTCCTCACACGTGTAGCTGCCATTTTAGGAAAAATTGTGATTTATTACCATGAAGCGCGAGGAAAATTTGCATTCATTGCGAATCAAATTTTTCCTGAAATTCGGATTGAATTCCACTTCATCAGCTTCGATTCGCTCATCTCTAATTATAAATATTGAGGGCATTACAGAAAGTCATTATAAATACTGGGGGGGGGGGCAATATAGGAAAGACATAACTACAAGGGGCACTCAATTTTTTTACAAATACTGAGGGCAATACAGGAGACATTATAATTGCATTAATGCTACAGTGCAGTAGTACAGTACAGTGAGGGCATTATTATTATTATTATTGGACACAATATGAAAGATGCTACTACTAATGTGGCACTTTTGAGGAGAAATATCTTTATTGGGGGCACTGTTACTAATGAGAGCACTATGAGAAATATTTGTTAGTATTGGTGGGGCTTTGGGGAGCACAATTACTAGACGGCACTGTTACTATTGCTTTATTTATTATTTGTGCAGTATAGTATTTGGGATCATTGGGGAGCACAGCAGGCACAGTACTGTTCGGGCAAGTGAAGTGTGAGGATGATGAAAAAATTAGGAACCCAAGATGAGATGTCTATGTGGCAAACTCTACAGAGACAAGACATGGTTGAAATAATTTGTTGTGGTGGTCTGTTTCGAATGGAGAAGATGAGGAAAGAGAACATCTACATCAGATGAGACATCACTGGATGTAATACAATAGTTATGTGGTGTTATATTATCATGTATGTTTGGAAGTTCTGTATGTCTTTAGCAGTAGGGCTGGGGGAGAGGTTGGGTTGAGATAAATATAAAATATGCACCTATTGGTTTTAACTTGGAACTTAAACTAGATCATATTTGGCAGCTATTTTCTTTCTGTGCTATCTGGATATATGCTGTTTGTTGAAGTCCGATTTCATAGTAGAGGAAGAGCAATAAAAGTGATAAATGGCTGCTGTAGTACAATGACAAACACATATCTAACAATTACTATATGCTATAATTCATTTTCATTTTCATGCCTGTTTGATTTCTTGTGAAGATCTTATTTTCCAACTATTCTAACCACATGAAGTTCACTTTATCTGATTTTAAGACAATACAAGAAGAGCTCGCAGAACTGCAAGAATATGTTTGATAATTGAATGTCACTCAAACCACTTTAGGACTTATTTGGTAACACTAAACCATAGATACCAGACAGGAATTAGATTTAAAGAGCCTCTGATAACTAAATGCTAAATAAATCATCTAAGATTGATATCATAAAAATATTTGCACTATTTTCTTGTATGATATAATATGAACCTCCCGAATTTTGTTTAGAAACATAGAAACATAGAATGTGTCGGCAGATAAGAACCGTTTAACCTATCTAGTCTGCCCAATATACTGAATACTATGAATAGCCCTTGGCCCTATCTTATATGAAGAATAGCCTTATTCCTATCCCATGCATGCTTAAACTCCTTCACTGTATTTGCAGCTACCACTTCTGCAGGAAGGCTATTCCATGCATCCACTACTCTCTCAGTAAAGTAATACTTCCTGATATTACTTTTAAACCTTTGCCCCTCAAATTCAAAACTATGTCCTCTTGTAGCAGTTTTTCTTCTTTTAAATATTCTATCCTCTTTTACCTTGTTGATTCCCTTTATGTATTTTAAAGTTTCTATCATATCCCCTCTGTCTAGTCTTTCTTCCAAGCTATACATGTTAAGGTCCTTTATTCTTTCCTAGTAAGTTTATCCTGCAATCCATGTACTAGTTTAGTAGCTCTTCTCTGAACTCTCTCCAAAGTATCAATATACTTCTGGAGATATGATCTCGAGTACTGAGCACAATACTCCAAATGAGGTCTCACTAGTGCTCTGTAGAGTGGCATGAGCACCTCCTTCTTTCTACTGGTAATGCCTCTCCCTATACACCCAAGCATTCTGCTAGCATTTCCTGCTGCTCAATGACATTGTCTGCCTACCTTTAAGTCTTCTGAAATAATGATCCCTAAATCCCTTTACTCAGATACTGAGGTTAGGACTGTATCACAGATTTTATATTCTGCTCTTGGGTTTTTATGCCCAAGGTGCATTATCTTGCACTTATCAACATTACATTTTAGTTGCCAGATTTTTGACCATTCCTCTAGTTTTCCTAAATCCTTTTCCATTTGGTGTATCCCTCCAGTAACATCAACCCTGCTACAAATCTTTGTGTCATCAGCAAAAAGACACCTTACCATCGAGGCCTTCTGCAATTTCACTGAAAGATATTAAACAATATGGGCCCCAGAACAGATCCCTGAGGTACCCCACTGGTAACAGGACCGTGGTCTGAATATACTCCATTGACGACGACCCTATGTTGTCTGTCCCTCAGCTACTGCCTAATCCATTCAACAATATGGGAGTCCAAGCACAAAGAGTGCAATTTATTGATAAGTCCCTGAAGTAAACCCATGCTGTTTTTCATCTTTCAATCCATGGGATTTTAGATGTTCCACAATCCTCTCCTTAAGTATGGTTTCCATTGATTTCCCCACTATTGATGTCAGGCTTACTGGTCTATAGTTGCCAGATTCCTCCCTACGAGCTTTCTTGTGAATGGGGACAACATTTGCTAATTTCCAATCTTCTGGGACGACTCCTGTTACCAGTGATTGGTTAAATAAATCTGTTAATGGTTTTGCTAGTTCACGGCTAAGCTCTTTTAATAGCTTTGGGTGTATCCCATCAGGCCCCTGTGACTTATTTGTAATAATTTTAGACAGCTGACTTAGAACTTCTTCATCTGTAAGACACATGCACCAAAAGATTCATTAGTCTTTCTTCCTAACTGAGGTCCTTTTCCTTCATTTCCCTTTGTAAAAAATGAACAGAAGTATTCATTGAGGCAGTCAGCTAGTTCTTTATCATCTTCCATATACATTCCTTCTTTTGTTTTTAATTTGTTAATTCCTTGTTTTAGTTTCCTTTTTTCATTTATGTATCTGAAGAATGCCTTATCGCCTTTTTTCACTGACTGAGCTAATTTCTCTTCTGCCTGTGCTTTTGAAGCTTTTATAACTTGTTTGGCCTCTCTGCCTAATCTTATACATTTACCTGTCATCCTCGTTTTTTTAAAAATAATTACTAATTGCTATCTTTTTATTTTTAATTATTCCCTTTTTTTTTGCTTTTACTTTTTTTGCTTTTACTGACAAGCCTAATGCAATTATCTGTTGCCTTCAATAGTGCAACATTCAAGTAGTCCCATTTCTCCTGGACTTCATTGAAACTGTTCCAATCTAATAGGAACTCATATACCACTAATCTAATTTTAGAAAAGTCAGTTTATCTCAAATCTAAAACTTTTGTTTTTGTGTGGTGTGACTCAGTCACTGTACTTATAGTAAACCACACTAACTGGTGATCACTAGATCCCAAGATTTCCCCTACAGTAATATCAGATACTAAATTCCCATTTGTGAATACTAAATCTAAAATGGCCTCCTTCCGGGTTGGCTCCTCCACTACTTGCTGTAGAGATAATCCCAGCAGGGAATTTAGAATATCTGTACTCCTGGCAGAACTAGCTATTTTGGTTTTCCAGTTTACATCAGGAAGATTAAAGTCTCCCATAATGATAACTTCCCCTTTCAATGTCATTTTAGCTATTTCCTCAACTCATCTAATTCTTTGACTTGGCTAGGTGGTCTATATATCACACCCACACGAGTTACCTTATGATTATCGAGCTGCAAGGTAACCCAAGGTTTGTCCCATTTAATCAAAATAGAATCTGATGAATGTTGATTAGGGGTTCTGTCCATGCCCAACTCTGTTAAAGTGATTTATGGGGAATTAGATATTGATGAATTATTTTCAAGATATTAACACCTTGAGACAGCTTTTCAAGAACAAACTTTTCCAGTTGCGGCCACAAATCCAGTTTGGCTGCCCAGTAGTCTAGAGGATCTTCAATGTGGGGTGCAGGGTGCTCTCCAAGTATGCCACCACCTGCTGGTTCAGGTTATGTTCCAGGTCTAGCTGCTGAAGCTGCTGGTGAGCAGTTTCTTCACTAGGTAGGTTAAGAAAGCTGCTCATCAGCGACTACAGACTCAAGTTGCTGCTGATGGAGCTGGAACTTAGCATTGGGTAGGCCAGGTAATGCTATAAAGTGCACCATTTTACTAAAACGATCAACTAGCAACAGAACAACTGTATTTCCAGATGAATTAGGCAGATCAGTAATAAATTCCATAGACAAGTGAGTCCATGGTCTTGACGGTATGGGCAACGGAAGTAGAGATCCAGAAGGTCAAGTATGTGTCACCTTAGCGTGTGCACAGATACTACAGGCTGACACAATCCTCAACACACTTACACAACCCCGGCCACCAGAATCTACGAGAGATGAGGTAGGTAGTGTCCCGTAAGAACTGCACAGTGATGTTCCTCAAACACCTCATGATGCAATTCTGATGAAACAAACAAACAAACAATTTCCCAAAGGGGCAAGATTCCGATACATCTCCCTGAGCCTCTAACACCTTCACCTCTAGGTCAGGATATAGAGCGGATATAACCACCCCCTCGGATTTTCAAAATCACTACCTCCAGGAAAACTACGTGACAAGGCATCTGCCTTGACTTTCTTAACCCCAGGATGATAAGTGACAATGAAATTGAATCTGGTGAAAAACAAAGACCATCAGACCTGCCTCGGGTTCAGTCATTTAGCCTACTCCAACTAAGCCAGATTTTTGTGATCTGTGGACACCTTGATCGGTTGAATCGCCCCTTCCAACCAATGACGCCACTCCTCAAAAGCCAACTTAATGGCCAGCAACTCTCTGTTACCCAGATTGTAATTTCTCTCTCCAGCAGACAGTTTTTTTTAGAGAAAAATGCACATGGGTACCATTTACCAGGTGATGGGCCCTGCTATAAGACTGCTCCTACCCCCACCTAGGACACATCAACTTTCACAATGAAAGGTTGTGATACATCCAGCTGCACCAATATAGGGGCAGAAGCTAAGCACTCCTTAATCGCAGAAAAAGCTTGCAACACTGAATCAGACCACAATTAAACATTCGTCGCTTTCTTAGTCATGTAAGGGTTTCACCACTGTTGAATAGTTCAGAATACATTTTTGCTAATAGTTGGTGAACCCCAAAAACTACATAAGAGCCTTCAGATTTTCGGGTCGATCCGAGTCCAATACCGCACGGACTTTCTCTGGGTCCATTCGAAAACCTAAAGATGACAGCAGGTATCTCAAGAATTGTACCTAATGTACAGCAAAAACACACTTCTTTAATTTTGCATACAATTTATTATCTCTTAGGATCTTTAGCACATGTCTAACATGATTCTGATGAGTCTCCACTTCTGGAGAATAAATTAGTATGTCGTCCAAATACACGACAACAAACCTCCCGACCGGGTGATGAAAAATGTCATTCACAAAATACTGGAAAACCGCAGGAGCATTGGTCAACCCAAAAGGCATGACCAGGTTCTCAAAGTGACCCTCTGGGGTATTAAAAGCCGTCTGGGCAATTTAGCTCCTGGAATAAGGTTGATAGGACAATCATATCCCGAATGCGGAGGTAAATCCTGGCACTTACTTTCGGAAAATACATAGGACAAAATCACATGTAAAAGAGGGTAATGTTTTGATGGTTAAAGCAGAAAAATATGCATTCAGACAATTGTCAATTCAATAATCACCCCAATCCAGAAACTGTCTAGCTTGCCAATCGATAGTTGGATTGTGCTTGCTTAACCACTTAATCCAGAACCATAGGAGCAGCGAGATCCTCCAACACAAAACACGAGATGAATTCCTAATGAAAGTCACCCACTCTTAATTGGATGTCATGCACCATCTGAGATCAACACTTCTGAGTTAGAGGAGCAGAATCAATAGCAAAAATGGAAATATTTTTCTCTAATACACTTGGAGACAACCCATGCATATGGACCAACTAAGCATCAATCAGGTTCACCCCTGCCCCACTGGTGATAAACACCTCAATCCCCACAGTCTTGGATTCTAGCGCCACTTTGGCAGTCAGGAGAAATTAGGTACTACCAGTTAAAGAAAATGCATGTTCTCTGACTCCCCTCTCACCCCTCCAAGAGTGAGATGGAAATTAGACGTCCCTTTTTTCCACAGAAAAAACACACTCTCTTCCTACGACTAATACGCTTAAAATCAGATCCAGGAGTAGCTCCTCGTATTTGCATGGGTTTGTCCCCAGACATAAACTCAGGAGTATCTTCACCCAAATTGTCAGAGGAAGATGATACATCATGTAATAGTATGTCCTGAGAGTGGGGGCCCCTTAGATCTCACTCTTAGGCATCTATCAATGTGTACTGCAAGAGACATAGTGGCTCCCAGAGACTCAGGATTCTCATGAAAGGTCAAAGCATCCTTCAGAATCTCTGATAATCCCTGACAGAACTGACTACGGAGAGCCGTATCCTTCCACTCTGTATCCGTAGCCCACCTCCTTAACTCAGAGCAATAGATCTTAGCAGAACGCTCTCCCTAACGAAGGCCACATAGCTTGGTCTCGGCCAGGGAGGTCCAATCCGGGTCATCATAGAAGACACCGAGAGCTTTGAAAAATTCAGCCACCGACCGGAGAGACTGCTATCCGGTCAGCAGAGAAAAAGCCCATGACTGAGCGTCCCCTTTATTCAATGAAATAACTACACCAGCTCTCTAAATCTCATCCTAAAAATACAATTTGCCACCTCCCTAAACAAAATGAAATTATCACTTCCCCCAGAGAATCTGTCCGGGAGAGCAACTTTAGGTTCGAGACAGGCCTGGTAACCACCACTAGGACCAGCAGCCTGTGGTCTCTGGATAGGCAAGACGGTCGTGTGGAGGTCAGCTACCTCCAAAGACAGCCCCTGCAGCTGTCCGGCCAGTGCAGCAACATGATCCATGGTTGTACTGAAACAAGCAAAAATAATTAGACGGTTTTGGAGGTTTATAATGTCACGTTCGGGTATGGGAGGTAAACACCACACAAAACATAGGAGGGAAAGAGGTGAGGGAATAAGGCCTGGAAACTAGGGAAAGGAGATGACACCTCCTAGTTAAACCCTAATCTAAGTTATGACTACCTACCAGTATGAACAGACCCCAGAGGTAAGTGAGTTCATACACAGGAATATCTAATGTCCTAACTCACCCTATGGGACCCTGGTACTAATGTCATGACTGAGACAACCTGTTCCTCCAAAAGGAAAGACGAACAGGAGTCTCCCTCAGGCCTTAATACAAATGACAGGGAAATGCAACACACAAAATAACCCAAACAAAATACAAAAAGGAAAGAAAATACTTAACTTCAAGTGGCTATAGCAGCACCAGGAACTCAGCCGAGATCCACACACCAGCTATCCAGAACTCAAACTGAAGCTATAAACCGCATAGCGTAGTGGGAGAAACAATAAATAGAGAAGGTTAAATGACCATAATAGCCACACCTGGGGAAAGAAGGTGGGGGAAGCACCAGAAACAACACAGTCATTGATCCAAACAGAAAACATGTCAGATCAAACCACGTGTTTCCAGTCTCACTGATCTACTGCCACCTGTCGCGAGAACGTCCGTGACACCTCTCCTATCACCTATGTAGAAAAACCATCCATTTTGCTACACATTGCTCATGCTCCAATGTCCTCTTCCTTCTCCTCCAGGTAAGCCCCAATAGGGCTCATGTGGCCGTGAGATCTAGGCGCCACGTCTCCAGTCCCCTGATCAGCCAGATTTGCCAGCAGCTGTTCCAGGACATGAAGCAGTGGAATGACGTTGTTCATCTCGTAGTCCTGGCAATTGACAAATAACGTGGCCTCCTCAAAGGGCCTGAACAAATGGCAGGTGTCATGCATGAACTGCCACTGGCTGACATCAAAGTTATACAGGGGAGTACTTCTGTCCGCTTGGATCATTAAGAAATCGTTTATGGCCTTTCTCTGTTTGTAAAGTCGGTCCAACATATGGAGAGTGGAATTCCAACGGGTGGAAACATCGCATATCAGCCTATGTTGAGGAATGCCGGAGGGTGTACTTTGCGGTGTACGAGTGGCTGAAGTGCATTCAAAGTTTCCTGGCCATTTTTTAGGCTGTCGTGTGCAAAGCAGGGTGCATGGCTCAGCCGTCCTTAAAGCAGCGCCATCACCATGTTCTTCCCGTTGTCGGTCACCATAGTTCCGATTTTGAGTTGTCGCTGAGAAAGCCAGGATTCGATTTCTTGATGAAGAACATGGAGCAGTTCATCCCATGTGTGACTCTGTTCGCCCAGGCAAACGAGGTGCAGAACAGCGTGACACCACTGTGCCCTGCACATGTGGAATACTGGAGGGGCACTGTGAATTGTCCCTTCAATGGAGGATGAGGAGGCAGATGGGGACATTGTTGCAGGACCAACGCCATTAGAATGTGGAGACGGAAGCGGCGTCACTTGGCCAACTTGCTGGTGTGACTTTGCAGATACCACATTCACCCAGTGGGCCGTATAGGGCATGTATTGTCCCTGACCGTAGTTATAGCTCCACACGTCGGCGCTGCCATGCCACTTCGGAAGACACCGACAGGCTTAAGGATTGACCCAACTTCTGTTCTACATGTGTGTGCAGGGTTGGTACTGCCTTTTTGGCAAAGAAATAACAGCTTTGGACTCTCCACCTTGGCTCAGTTCTCTGAAAGATGCAGAGTGCACCACTTGGAAAGGGAGGGACTGCAGCACCAGCAACTTGGCCAGGAGCATGTTCAGCTACTGCACCGTTGGGTGAGTGCCTAAATACTGTTGTCTCTTGGCAATTGCTTCAGTGATCGATTGCTGACGGAATGACTGATGAGGATTAAGAGGAGGAGCAGGTGCATCAGGACCAGCAGATGATTGGAAGGACACACAGCTCCCTTCGGCCTAGGTGGTGGAGGCTTGACTGCCTGAAATCAGGTGTGTGCCACTGGGTGATGTAGCGGTTGCTGCAGCAGGCTGGACCACCACATCGGAGCCACAATTCTCACAGACCACTTTATGGTGACACTGCATATGTTGAGGCAGGGCCGTGGTGCCAACATTAGCACCCTGGCCACACTTCACCTTCTGCCCACAGATTCTACAAATGGCCATGTTCCCTTCCTCCAGCAGCTTAACAAATTACTGCCACACCGCAGAGTAGGTGATTTTACCCCCAACACTCCGCACTGACTGACTGCTACCACAGCTGCTTCTGCGAACCCCTGCACCACTACTTTCTGGGCAGGTAGGCTTCTGAGAAGCGGGTGGCGCCCCAGTCATGTTTGGCTCCCGACCTCACACTTCTGCCACCCTGCTGACTCTCGGCCTTTCTAGCGACTTCCTAGCTCTGCAGCTGCCTAATGGGCAAGCTGCCACCCTCTTCTCCCGATGATGATAATGAATCCCCTTCGTCACTTGGCTCCCAAGTGCGATCAGCTACATCATCATCATCGAGTACTGTCTGCACATCACTGATCTCCTCCTCAACCATCTCTGTGTCAGGAGCCTGACCTCTCGCAACACCAGCTCCCATCCCACTCTCCTCATCACTACTTGCCCGCCTAGTGGAGAAAGAAGCGGATGTCTCCTCCACATCTTGTTTTGCCAGTAGCTGCTGACTGTCTTGCAGTAGCTCATCCTCACTGTATAGTGGAGCTCAGCGAACAGCATACAATACTTATCTGGCTGAAAGAACAGAAAAGGACATAGGCAGGTTGAGGACAGGTGAGGGCACAGGGCCTGCTTTCGGGCCATGCCAACTAAGGGTTGTGTCTGACAAACCCACCGACTCTTGGCTGGAGGTGTATGATGTCACTTGGGACAAAGTGGATGACAGAGTAAACCATTCAAGAACCGCTGGGTTGCTGGTCAAGACACGCCCGCTAGATGACACTGGGAGCTCAGGACTCTTGCTGCGACTCCTGCTGCCACGGCTTTTTACTCTGCTGTGACCTGTGCCTGCGCCAAACACATTTTGGTCTCTGCCACTCCCCTGTGCACTTTTCTGTCTGACATACTGTTAGATCAAATAAATAAAGAGCAAATTAAAACACCTTAACTGCACCTCTGAATGGCAAATACGCTCTTATTTTTTTCCATTTATACATGCCACAAAAGTCTTTAGAACATATAACTGTTCCTCTGAACAGGAAATAATATATATTTTTTGCCACTAATACATGCCAAAAAGGGCTTTAGAACATATAACTGCACCGCTGAACGGCAAATATATATTTTTTTGCCATTAATACACTCCAAAAAGGGTTGTAATTTTCTCACTTCACCACACAACGGCGAACATTTTTTTTGTGCCACTAATACACGCCACAAAAGGCTTTAGAACATATAACTGCACAGCTGAACAGCAAATAATATATCTTTTTTTGCCACTAATAGATGCCAAAAAGGGACTTTAAAAAATATAACTGCACCGGTGAACGGCAAATATGCCCTTATTTTTTTCCCATCATACATGCCACAAAAGGCTTTAGAACATATAACTGCACCGCTGAATGGCAAAAAAAAATATATTTTTTGCCACTAATACATGCCAGAAAGGGGTTTAGACCATATAACTGCACCGCTAAACTGCAAATAGGCCATTATTTTTTCCACTTATAAACGCCACAAAAGGCTTAAGAATATATAAATGCACCACTTAATGGTAAATAATATATATTTTTTTGCCACTAATACACGCCAAAAAGGGCTTTAAAACATATACTGTAACTGCACCGCTGAACAGCAAATAGACCTTTTATTTTTTTCCACGTAGAACATATAACTGCACCACTGAACGGCAAATATATTTTTTCTTTGTGCACTTTTACATGCCACAAAAGGCTTTAGAACATATAAATGCTCCGCTGAACGGCAAATATGTTTTCTTTTTGCACTAATACGCACCACAAAAGGCTTTAGAACATATAACTGCACCGCATAAGGGCAAATAAGATGTAGAAATATTTCATTGTAATAAACCCTGTTAAAGACTGTATTGAACAGCACTTGCACCCCAATAACAAGAGCGGTTTGCTGGAATTACAGAGCTGTATAATGACAATTTGGAGGTCCAATCAGTGCAGCAAGGTGTAATAGGATTGTTCCTATTACCAAGGCTGTAAACTCCTTTACTGAACCCTGTTCTTCTTCAATACTGTGGAATGATTTCTCCCTATCCTTTCCCTGAACTTCTATATAGCAAAATTAAAGTTTTTAAGTCTTTTCTACCACGGTTTCTAATGCCTACTGACATCTCTCCCTGCAGTAAGTACAAATGGCTGAATCTAAGATGGCTGAGGCTATTTATAGGGCTGTGACATCACAGGGCTGGCCGGCTGCTGATTGGTTGCATGCATAGCATTGTGGGTGATCCCTCGTTCCCAGAGTTCCTTGCTCCATGTCCTAACACATGGATAATAGTATAGACAGGCACTCTATATTTATAGTGACACAGATGTATTCAAATAAGAAAGACAATTTAATAATACATAAAATTAAGGTATTGGGGGTGTACACATGCAAGTGAGTATTGTAGATGCGTGTACTTCCCAAAGTAAAATGGTAAATACCACACTAAAAGGCAGAGGGTGCTAATATCACAATAGAAAAAGGGGGGGGGGAATATTAATTTTTTTTTTTTTTTTTTTTTACAATTCTGTAAAAGAGAGTCAATATAGGAGTCTTCAATAGCTAAAATAATGTCTGTAACAATCGGACTGAGGATCCTTATACTGAGAGAACTTCTCCTAAGGAAAATACAATTGTGCTATTCAGAATAAGAGCTGGACATTTAATGTCCAGTTTCATCACATACTCACAAGTTGTCATAGTGTTTCCAGATTCATTTGGCTTGGTAAGAGAGGTTAATTTCCAATGCTGGCAGCAGTATTACAACAGTATATAATTATAATTTCACAGATAGCTTTCATGAATAATTGAAAAGACCAACAAAACATTTAACATGAGCAGGAAGAAGTGTGGCTTAACAAACAACTATGAATACATGTTAAAGTAAAGCAAATTATTCATATAGGTTTTAGTCATGTGTAAAGTGATGTTTTCTTTATAATCTAATGCTACTGTATGTTTGTGCATTAGGCACTTTTGAGTGATCTTAGGCGCTTTATTATTGACCCCTTAGCAGCAACCATCTGTATTTATACATCCCAGTTGTTGATGCACTGTGCAGCTAGGACACATATATGTTCAGCAATTTAAAGACACATCTCTTTGTATAGTAGTCTGTCGTTATAGAGACTACTTTCTCTGTGTGATCCTATGAAAGTGACAGGGACCTGAAATGATCAGCTTTCAGATTACACAAATTAGTGCTAGCTAATGGCGACAGACACACAAAAATAAAAACAGAGATCTTTGTTTTCAGGTATTATAGCGATAATAAATCATCCAAAAAGAACATCATATACCGTACATAATCATAAGCAATAATAATAAAACCTTTGCGAAAAGGTCTATGAAATGGAAGAAAGCCTTCCCCACATAAACTGGAGTCAATGCTGCCCCCAATGGTGGCTGTAAATAACACGGTTTAACACTGGGTTCCAAATACAGCATATGCCAACAGGCTGAACTCAGAAAATAACACTCTGATACACCAATTAAACAGTATATTAAACAGCCAGCAGTAGGGGAGACAGTAAATATGCCACACCGCGAATATGCAATCAGTACAGACGTGGACAAAATTGTTGGTACCCTTTGGTCAATGAAAGAAAAAGTCACAATGGTCACAGAAATAACTTTAATCTGACAAAAGTAATAATAAATTAAAATTCTATAAATGTTAACCAATGAAAGTCAGACATTGTTTTTCAACCATGCTTCAACAGAATTATGTAAAAAAATAAACTCATGAAACAGGCATGGACAAAAATGATGGTACCCCTAGAAAACACAGAACATAATGTGACCAAAGGGACATGTTAATTCAAGGTGTGTCCACTAATTAGCATCACAGGTGTCTACAACCTTGTAATCAGCCATTGGGCCTATATATATGGCTCCAGGTAATCACTGTGTTGTTTGGTGATATGGTGTGTACCACACTCGACATGGACCAGAGGAAGCAAAGGAAAGAGCTGTCTCAAGAGATCAGAAAGAAAATTATAGACAAGCATGTTAAAGGTAAAGGCTATAAGACCATCTCCAAGCAACTAGATGTTCCTGTGAGTACAGTTGCACATATTATTCATAAGTTTAAGATCCATGGGACTGTAGCCAACCTCCCTGGACGTGGCCGCAGGAGGAAAATTGATGACAAATCTAAGAGACGGATAATCCGAATGGTAACAAAAGAGCCTAGAAAGACTTCTAAAGAGATTCAAGGTGAACTTCATGCTCAAGGAACATCAGTGTCAGATCGCACCATCCGTCGTTGTTTGAGCCAAAGTGGACTACATGGGAGACGACCAAGGAGGACACCATTGTTGAAAACGAATCATAAAAAAGCAAGACTGGAATATGCCAAACTACATGTTGACAAGCCACAAAGCTTCTGGGAGAATGTCCTGTGGACAGATGAGACAAAAATCGAAGTTTTTGCCAAGGCACATCAGCTGTATGTTCACAGACGAAAAAATGAAGCATATCAAGAAAAGAACACTGTCCCTACTGTGAAACATGGAGGAGGCTCTGTTATGTTCTGGGGCTGCTTTGCTGCGTCTGGCACAGGGTGTCTTGAATCTGTGCAGGGTACAATGAAATCTCAAGACTATCAAGGAATTCTAGAGAGAAATGTACTAGCCAGTGTCAGAAAGCTTGGTCTCAGTCGCAGGTCATGGGTCTTGCAACAGGACAATGACCCAAAACACACCGCTAAAAACACCCAAGAATGGCTAAGAGGAAAAAATTGGACTATTCTAAAGTGGCCTTCTATGAGCCCTGACCTCAATCCTATTGAGCATCTTTGGAAGGAGCTGAAACATGCAGTCTGGAAAAGGCACCCTTCAAACCGGACACAACTGGAGCAGTTTGCTCATGAGGAGTGGGCCAAAATACCTGCTGAGAGGTGCAGATGTCTCATTGACAGTTACAGGAAGCGTTTGATTGCAGTGATTGCCTCAAAAGGTTGCGCAACAAAATATTAAGTTAGGGGTACCATCATTTTTGTCCATGCCTGTTTCATGAGTTTATTTTTTTACATAATTCTGTTGAAGCATGGTTGAAAAACAATGTCTGACTTTCATTGGTTAACATTTATAGAATTTTAATTTATTATTACTTTTGTCAGATTAAAGTTATTTCTGTGACCATTGTGACTTTTTCTTTCATTGACCAAAGGGTACCAACAATTTTGTCCACGTCTGTATATCAATACCATGATGTTATCATATGTTATAACATGTGTTCAATGGGAGATATGAAGCTAACATTCCAATGATGGAAATATCATAAATCCAAAGTGGGAGATACACGTGGTGTAAGAAAACACCATATAGTCAGCACAATCACCCATCTACCCCTGAAAAACATGCAGCAGTCCTGAAGCCATAGCAGGACACACAGTAGATCAAAACATAACTATACGAACCAGTGTAAGAAGAGCCAAGACCCGAAGTACATTTCGCAGACGTATTTCTTCGCCCCTTACTTGGGATTTATGATATTTCCATCATTGGAATTTCAGCTTCATATCTCCCATTGAACACATGTTATAACATATGATAACATCATGGTATTGATATACTGATTGCATATTAGCGGTGTGGCATATTTACTGTCTCCCCTACTGCTGTATACTGTTTAATTGGTGGATCGGGGGTGTTATTTTCTATGCACGGCTCATTCAGCCTCATGGCATATACTGTATTTGGAACCACGTGTTAAACCGCGTTATTTACAGCCACCTTTGGGGGCAGCATACTTACCCTATTGACTCCAGTTTATGTCAGGAGGGCTTTCTTCCATTTCATAGCACTTTTCGCAAGGTTTAATCATTATTGCTTATGATTATGTATATTATGTCGTTTTTGGATGATTTATTAAAGATGTATTCTTATATTGTTATTTGTGTGGCTCTAATTGTTTTTTGATATGTTTCCACACAAATTGTTTTTATATTTTGTTCAACTATTGGCAGTTATTATAGTGATAATGATTATGCAAAGTACACATATTTAATAGCATCCACAGGAGAGAGATAGGATTATTTTTCTTTAGATATTTGGCTAAATGTATTATGTCGAATGACATGGCAAAAAGAATAAAATAGAGTTTCTGCCAATTTTCCTCTATATAAAATTTTAGATACCCCTTGAAGGTTTTTGCATACAGTCAGATTTATTTCACCCCGTGGGGACAATAGATTATTAATAGTGTTGGGTGAGCATGCTCGGCCGAACACAAATTTTACTCGAGCATCGCAATGCTCGAGTCTCCTCCCCGCACGTTTGTTGGCTGCTATGCGGCCAATAAACATGCAGGTAAGTACTGCTATTCACTGTAATGCCGTAGCCATGTTGGCTACTGGTATTACAGTGATTGGCTGGCCAGAAACGCGTCATCAGGTGCTATGTAGCACCTGATGACATGTGTTCAGCTAAAAAAAAAGTCCTTTTAAGAACTATAGTTGTATTTGGCAGCAATATATATATATATATATACAGGTCCTTCTAAAAAAATTAGCATATTGTGATAAAGTTCATTATTTTCTGTAATGTACTGATAAACATTAGACTTTCATATATTTTAGATTCATTACACACCAACTGAAGTAGTTCAAGCCTTTTATTGTTTTAATATTGATGATTTTGGCATACAGCTCACGTAAACCCAAATTTCCTATCTCAAAAAATTAGCATATTTCATCCGACCAATAAAAGAAAAGTGTTTTTAATACAAAAAAAGTCAACCTTCAAATAATTATGTTCAGTTATGCACTCAATACTTGGTCGGGAATCCTTTTGCAGAAATGACTGCTTCAATGCGGTGTGGCATGGAGGCAATCAGCCTGTGGCACTGCTGAGGTGTTATGGAGGCCCAGGATGCTCATCCAGAGTGTTGGGTCTTGCGTCTCTCAACTTTCTCTTCCCAATATCCCACAGATTCTCTATGGGGTTCAGGTCAGGAGAGTTGGCAGGCCAATTGAGCACAGTAATACCATGGTCAGTAAACCATTTACCAGTGGTTTTGGCCCTGTGAGCAGGTGCCAGGTCGTGCTGAAAAATGAAATCTTCATCTCCATAAAGCTTTTCAGCAGATGGAAGCATGAAGTGCTCCAAAATCTCCTGATAGCTAGCTGCATTGACCCTGCCCTTGATAAAACACAGTGGACCAACACCAGCAGCTGACATGGCACCCCAGACCATCACTGACTGTGGGTACTTGACACTGGACTTCAGGCATTTTGGCATTTCCCTCTCCCCAGTCTTCCTCCAGACTCTGGCACCTTGATTTCCGAATGACATGCAAAATTTGCTTTCATCCAAAAAAAGTACTTTGGACCACTGAGCAACAGTCCAGTGCTAATTCTCTGTAGTCCAGGTCAGGCGCTACTGCCGCTGTTTCTGGTTCAAAAGTGGCTTGACCTGGGGAATGCGGCACCTGTAGCCCATTTCCTGCACACGCCTGTACACAGTGGCTCTGGATGTTTCTACTCCAGACTCAGTCCACTGCTTCCGCAGGTCCCCCAAGGTCTGGAATCGGTCCTTCTCCACAATCTTCCTCAGGGTCCGGTCACCTCTTCTCGTTGTGCAGCGTTTTCTGCCACACTTTTTCCTTCTCACAGACTTCCCACTGAGGTGCCTTGATACAGCACTTTGGGAACAGCCTATTCGTTCAGAAATTTCTTTCTGTGTCTTACCCTCTTGCTTGAGGGTGTCAACGATAACCTTCTGGAAAGCAGTCAGGTCGGCAGCCTTACCCATGATTGCGGTTTTGAGTAATGAACCAGGCTGGGAGTTTTTAAAAGCCTCAGGAATCTTTTGCAGGTGTTTAGAGTTAATTAGTTGATTCAGATGATTAGGTTAATAGCTCGTTTAGAGAACCTTTTCATGATATGCAAATTTTTTTAGATAGGAATTTTGGGTTTTCATGAGCTGTATGCCAAAATCATCAATATTAAAACAATAAAAGGCTTGAACTACTTCAGTTGGTGTGTAATGAATCTAAAATATATGAAAGTCTAATGTTTATCAGTACATTACAGAAAATAATGAACTTTATCACAATATGCAAATTTTTTGAGAAGGACCTGTATATATATATATATATATATATATCCATAACAAAAGGTCAGGCAGCACTCCTTAGTATGCAGCTGAAGCTGTAGCGGTGCCCGCAGTGATCCCTCGATCCAGGACCAGCAAAATAACACAGAAAAAAACTGCGGCACTCCTTGAAGTAGAAAAATGTGCAATTTATTCACACATGTCAGCAGAGACAACGTTTCGGTTCTCTCCCAGAACCTTTTTCAAGTCAAGTGAACTTGACTTGAAAAAGGTTCTGGGAGAGAACCGAAACGTTGTCTCTGCTGACATGTGTGAATAAATTGCACATTTTTCTACTTCAAGGAGTGCCGCAGTTTTTTTTCTGTGTTATATATATATATATATATATAAGCTTGCAATTGTTTTGCCGCTGCAGACAGCGACATTATCTGCGCTACATCTCCTGTCTAACATGTGCACAGCCTAAAAATATATGCGACATCCAGTGTACTTTTTCCGTAGATGGTGTCCGCTGCGGACAGTTACATTACCTGCCCTACATCTCCTGTAAAACGTTTGCGTATCCAGGATAACGCTAGCGCATCCGAAATATCAGTGACATTCAGTGTAATTTTTTTCGCCGCTGGTGACAATGACATTATCTGTGCTACATCTCCTGTGTAACATGTGAGCAGCCTAAAAAATATCTGTTACATCCAGTGTACTTTTTTCTGTAGACTCTGTCCGCGCGGACAGTTACATTACCTGTGCTACATCTCCTGTATAACGTTTCAGTATCCGAAATATCAGTGATATTCAGTCAAATTTTTTTGATGCTGGTGGCAGTGACATTACCTGCGCTTCATCTCTGTGTATAACTCCTGTTTAATGTGTGGGCATCCTAAATATCAGTGACATTCATTCAGTGTAATTTTAAATTAGGCGATGGTGACAGCGACATTACTTGCGCTATACCTCCTGTTTAACGTATGCGCATCCTAAAAATATCTGTGACATTCTTTGTACTTAATTTGCGCATACACTTACAAAACTTGCGCTTCTGTACATGTGACATACTTGCAAGCATATATACCATTTAATATGTGCAAGTAAAGGACAGGGAAGTGGCCGTGCTGCTGATGGTGCACGCAGAGGCCGTGGCCTGGGCCCGGTGAAACTGTGCCTGCTGACAGAGCACAATAAGCACACTCATTCACGATACCTAGCTTCATGTCCCAGTTTACAGGGTGGCGCAGGACACCACTCTCGGAGTCAGACTAGTGCGACCAGGTGGTCGGTTGGATTGCAGCAGATAATGCTTCCAGTGAGTTAAACACCACCCTGTCTTCCACAAAGTCCAGTCTCAGTAGCCAAGAGTCTGATCAATAGAATCCTCACCTTGATACTCCTTCCACCCACCATGTAGAGTCTTGGCAAACAAGTGATCCCACACTCTGATATTCCAGAGGAACAGTTTTCTTCACCATTCCTTAATTTGGGCCCCTTGCCAAGCCCGCTTGAAAAGGGACATGAGAAGATCTTGTGCCCTAATTCCCAAACTCTAGAGCATCCACAGTCAGAAGAAGACGGTGGGGAACGGCAATTAGTGTTTCACGACGTGGATGATGATGATGAGACACAGTTGCCATTAAATCAACTGCCATTAGTGTCTCAAGAGGTTTATGATGAGGATAAGACACAGTTGTCAATTACTGAGGTTGTTGTTAGGTCAAAAAGTCAGGAGGATGACCAGGAAGTGGAAGAAGAGGTGCTGGATGATGAAGTCACTGACCCAACCTGGGAAGGTGGCAAGCTGAGCGAGGACAGCTGTACAGAGTGGGAGGGATCCGCAGCACCGCAACAGGCTGTAAGAGGTAGTGTGGTGGCAAAAAGGAGAAGGCGGGCCACACCAAACATGCCCGCAACTGTTTCCCGAAGCACACCCTTGCGGCAATCTCCCTTGCAAGGGGTAGGTGTTCCGCAGTCTGGTGCTTTTTTGAGGAAAGTGCGGACGATAAAAGAACTGTCATTTGCAACCTGTGACGAATCAAAAGAAGCAGGGGCATGAACACTAGCAACCTCACCACCACCAGCATGATCCGCCACATGGCATCAAAGCACCCTAATAGGTAGGCCGAATGCCTGGGTCCACAACCAGTGTCTGCGGCTCACACCACTGCCTCCTCTTCCCCTGTGTTACGTGCTGGCCAATCCCCTGTTAAAGGCACAGGTCCGGATGGCTCCCACCCTGTACCTGGACCTTCACAAGCACCATCAGCTAGCACATCCACTTCTGTGTCCCAGCGCAGCGTACAGATGTCGAGGCCTTTGAACGAAAGCATAAATACCCAGCCACCCACCCACAGACCATAGCACTAAATGTGCACCTTTCCAAATTGCTGGGCCTAGAAATGTTGCCATTTAGGCTTGTGGACGCTGAGGCTTTCCGCTGCCTGATGGCGGCGGCTGTCCCACAGTAGTCTGTCCCCAGCCGCCAATATTTTTCACGGTGTGCAGTCCCAGCCTTAAACCAGCATGTGTTCCATAACATCACCTGTGCCCTGAACAACGCAGTTATTGGGAAGGTTCACTTAACGACTGACACATGGACAAGTGCTTTTGGTCAGGGACGCTACATTTCCCTGACCTCACACTGGATGAACGTAGTGAAGGCCGGAAGCGAGTCGTACCCTGGGATGGCACAGGTGCTACCGATGCAGGCCCTTCTTCCATCAGGGTTTTTGCCGCCACCTATGTTAGTGGCTGAAACCCCCCTTCTCCTCCTCCGTATCCTCCTCCACTTCCACCTCTGAATTATCATCTTGCAGCACCAGTCAGCCATCAGTTAGTAGCTGGAGGCAGTGTAGCACTGCAGTGGGGAAGCGGCAACGGGTCGAGGTAAAACTGATCTGCTTAGGTGACAAACAGCATACCGCCGCAGAGCTGTGGCAGGGTATAAGGGACCAGACCGAGCTGTGGCTCTCGCCACTCAACCTACAACCAGGCATGGTTGTGTCTGATAATGGCCGTTACTTGGTGGCAGGATTTGGAGCTCGGCAAGCTCACACATATACCATGCTTAGCCCACCTGTTTAACCTAGTGGTTCAGTGGATTCTCAAAACCTACCCCAATTTGCCTGAGCTACCGGTGAAGGTGCACCGCATGTGTGCCCATTTCCACAAGTCATTGACAGCTTCCGCCGGTCTGGCAATGCTGCAGCAGCTATTGCAATTGCCAGCTCACCGGCTGTTGTGCGACGTGAGCATGCGCTGGAACTCGACGTTCCCCATGTTGGCCAGGCTTTGTGAGCAGCAGAGGGCAATAGTGGAATACCAGCTGCAACATGGTTGTCACCTTTCCAGTCAGCTTCCGCTCTTCAGAAGCGACGAGTGGGCATTGATGTCTGACCTCTGTGAGGTTTTACGCAACTTTGAGGAATCAACACAGATGGTGAGCAGCAATAACGCTACTATCAGCGTAACCATCCCTCTTCTGTGTCTACTCAAACACTAGCTGCTCACAATGAAAGCAGACGCTTTGCATGTGGAAGTGGTGGAAATGGGGGAAGTAAGTACACAGGGTGATAGACATACCACTCTCAGTTAATCTTCTCAGCACAAATTGGATGATGAGGAGGAGGAGCAGGAACCGTTGTCTCTGCTACAGAGGGTAGTACCCATGTACGTTTTTTTTTCATCTGTTCAGCGTGGATTGGTAGAAGAGGAGGAAGAGGATGAGGAGATTGAGAGTCATCCTCCTGATGAGGACAGCAAAGTCTTGTCTGTTGGGACTCTGGCACATATGGCTGACTTTTTGTTAGGCTGCTTTTCCCGTGACCCTTGCGTTGTTCACATTTTGGCCAACACTGATTACTGGTTGTTCACCCTTCTAGACCCCCGCTACAAAGAGAACTTCAGATTTATCATTCCTGTGGTGGAGAGGACGAGCAAAAGGGAGCAATACCAGAAGGTCCTTGTGGAAAAATTGCTCCAAAAAATTCCAGATGACAACGCTGGCTACAGAGTACGCAGTTCCTTGGCCAACCAAGGAGGGGAACACCCAGCAGTTCCAACAGAGGCAAGGCAACCCTCTCCAAGGCCTGGGACAGTTTTATTACACCCCACCAGCACACTCAACCTGATGCGCGGCCTAGTGTCACAAGGAGGAAAAAAAATTGGAAGATGGAGGAGTACATAGCAGACCGTGTCTGCGTCCTCAGTGATCCCTGTTTGCCTTACAACTATTGGATGTCCATGCTGGACACGTGGCATGAACTGGCGTTCTATGTCTTGGAGGTGCTGGCCTGCCCTGCCGCCAGCGTTTTGTCAGAGCGTGTATTTAGTGCTGCTGGGGGCATAATAACTGATAAGCGCATCCGCCTGTCAACTGAAAATGCTGACCGGTTGACTCTAAATGTGGCCTTTATGGTGTATTTAATACACTGTATTCCCATGCACCCCTTCCATCACTAAAAAAGGTATATGGTTCAATCTTTCTTTTCTCGTCCTCCTCCATCATATCAACATGCTTATTAGGCTGCCCTTGCTCCTAATGTTTTAGAGGGTCAGCTCAGCAATGGGCCCTCACCCATGTCTTTGAGGATCACCAGTAGGCCCTCAACCATAATGTTTTAGAGAGTCAGCTCAGCAGCAGACTCTCACCCCTAAATTTTAAGATGGTCAGCTCAGCAGCAGGCCCTCGCCCACAAAATTCTGTAGATGGTCAGCTCGGCAGCAGGCCCTCACCCACAATTTTTTTTAGATGGTCAGTGTGGCAGCAGGCCCTCACCCACAAATTATTTTTGATGTCAGCTCGGCAGCAGCCCCTCGCCCACAAAATTTTCTAGAGGGTCAGCTCGGCAGGAGGCCCTCACCCCTAACGTTTTAGATGGTCAGATCAGCAGCAGTCCCTCGCCCCTAATGTTTTAGAGGATAGCCAGCAGGCCCTTGCTCCTAATGTTTTTGAGGGTCACCAGCAGGTCATAAATCATAATTTTTCAAGGCTGCGTATGATGCCCTCCTTTATGTGGAATAAAAGATGTATTGGGGTGCTAGTTCCTTGTAATTTTTGGCAGCCCTTTCCCTTAGTGCATAAACTTTGAGTGTAGGAATCCCACTTCCTGAACAATTGAACCACAATATGAATGAGGCCCTCCTTTATGTGATATACAGGTTGTATCGGAGTGCCTCTTCCTTGTAATTTTTGGCAGCACTTGCACTTTATATACAAGTAAATATACAGGAAAGAATGTTTCCTAACAATTTTTCCTCTAAAATTGATTTTATCTTCAGTTTGGTGTGTATTATTGTCAGTCTGTAAAAGTGGCAAACTACTCGGACAACTTTGTTCCCAGCAGTTGCAGGTTAGGTTATTTTTATTTCAGAAACTTTCCTAAGATAAAATTAAAAACTACATATTATTTTATTGCTCTAGTTTAAAGACACATTTTTAGACTAAATATAGATGACCTCTTCTCAGGATAGTTGTGGAACCACTGTGCTAACAAATGGATTTGGCCTTGGAATCAATCTACGGTGATCCTGGTGGCTCCCTTATTTTCTCCCTTTATCTCATATACAGGGATCTGGTCTTCACTGCAGGGAATGATCCAGGAAGTTATTCTGACTGCCTAATTGGAGTGGGGAAGGATTTTTTTCCCCTTAAGTGAGGAATATTAGCTTTTACCTCAGGCTTTTTTTTCCGTCCTCTGGATCAACTTGCCGGATAACAGGCCGAACTGGATAGATGTCTTGTTTTTGCCTAATAAACTATATTACTATGTTAATATGTTTATCAGGCCTATACCTCTTGGAGTAGTCAGAATTGGTTGACTGCTGGCCCACAGGGTCAAGAGACACTAGTGTGTAGCGCCAAAAGGGACAGGTAAACTTGGGTCAGTAACATGCTGAGGTCAGGACAGACAAAGTACATGCAAATCCGAGAAACAGTTCCCCTTGTAAGGGCAGGCAGCAATGAGTCAATATGGTAATCAGGCACAGGACAGGTTAGGCATCAGATGGTCAGAATTCAGGAATCAGACAGAAATTGGTGTATGGGCAGGCAATCAGATGCAACCTCTTAGCAGAAACTAGCAGACTGGTAAACCTATTGTCTCCTCATAGTATACCAAGCACAGTGCTGAACATTGTATAGCAGCTGTACTTGGTATTGCAGATCAGTCCCATTCACTTCAATGGGGATGAGCTGCACATATACCATGTGACCAATAAATGGGATATTATTTGCCTAGGAAGAGGCTGCAGTGGCTCATATGTTCGTTGGGTATTTCGGGAGTTGAACCCTCACAATCAGATATTGATGACCTACTCTGAGAGTAGGTCATCGGTATTCTACTCATGGAAAACCCCTTCAAAGCTAGCTACTGTACTGTTTATAAGTTTAAGCTTAAAATAATGTCATTGATTGGCTGAGGGGCCTTTCTTGGCATTTTGTGCATATTGTGCCAGGACAGGAAGTGAAGAGTAGTGAAAACCACGGCAACATCAGAATTGGGACGGTAGGGGATCGGTGGAGGTGCGTAATCCCTTTGTGTTTTTTTGAACATTGTTGGGCCTTTGTGCCATATGCTGCAGTTTTCTTTGTTGTGAAGCAGGCCTTTCACTATACAGCATGTTGCTAATTAACTTTGTCCTTCAGCAGAACACCTATAGTAAGCATTTCATGGTTAGACTGGGCTTTCATAAAGAAATATTCAATTAGCATTAGAAGTGGTTGTTAAGCATGTGTAGCAAACAAATAGCCCAAGGCAATGAGATTTAAATGTACAGCAAATATGACAGCACATATTTTTATGTAATAACTCTAGATCTATATAGAACAAAATAGGGATTGCAAAAGAAATGACAGACTTGACATTAAAGCACAAGACTTTACACCTCTCTTCTCTTAGGAAGAAGTGGTTTGGATAACATCCCTCAGACCCATCAGTAGCATTCAATCAATACCACTATAAGCCACTAATCAATATTGCAGCAAACAAGCACTTATGAAATGAAGCACCCTCACCATTTCTCTAGAAGATGAATTCTTGACATATATTTCTTCTGAAGTAGAATTTATTCAATATCAATCCTACAATGATAACACATAATGATACATTTAATTAAAGTCTACTGCCCTTGCAATTTAACATTGTGATAGGTGCGCAGTCGCTGCCTGCTCAGCTTTGTAAATGTGACATTTGTTTTTGATTCAACTCTTTAAGTGGTAACATAATGCTGCCAGCAAATGGTGTCTATGTGAGGCACTGGCAGAGGGATGCAAAATCCTTTGCAATTAATGATGCTTCTCTGAGTCAAAATGATTCCACAAATACCACAAGCCTATTTGGACAGAAGTAATAGGAACCTTACAACTGCTTGAGTTTTAGAGCCAAGAGCCTGATATAGATATGGAATCTGAGCATGAACAGACAGAGGGACACAGTTTGTCATGAATTTGTCATAAACAAAACCATTTCACTCCTCAGCATTTCAAACTTCAAACCTTGATGACTGTAACTTTAGTAGCAATCTATCATGCAGCAGCTTATCTCTTTTTTTCTAGTTGAACTCAGTACTCGGCACAGTTTTTATGAGATTAGAAAAACAGTCTGCTTTTGCCAGGAACACTGTCACTTTTGTCTAATATTACAGCTCAGTCCTATTCACATGAAAGCATCTGAGCTGCACTACCAGACACAGTCCAGGCAGAGTGGTGATGTTTCTGGAAAAAGTAGATCCTTTTATCCAATCTTATATAACTCCTTTAAAGGGCATCTGTCAGCAAATTTGTACCTATGAAACTGGCTAACCTGTTACATGTGTGCTTGGTAGCTGAAGGCATCTGTGTTGGTTCCACGTTCATAAATGCCCACATTGCTGAGAAAAGTGATGTTTTAATATATGCAAATAAGCCTCTAGGAAAAATGGGGGCATTGTCATTGAAAAGAGAAATGAGCCTATTGCTCCTAGAGGCTCATTTGCATACTTAAAAAATTAATTTTTCTCAGCAATGCGGGCACATACGAACATGGGACCAACACAGATGTCTTCAACTGCCAAGTGCACATGCAACAGGTCAACCAGTTTCATAGGTATAAATCTGCCGACAGATGTCCTTTAACCACATAAATAATAAATTGAGAATGATTTTTAAGAATGCTATACTTTATCTACTGTTTTTTTACTCCCAACTACTAAGTAAAATGCATGGTAAAATTCACAGTACATAATCAGTCTATCAGTGGATAAGGGACAACTTGATATAACTGGAATACCTCTTTAGGTACTTCTGTAGTGTTAGCCACAGTTCCTTCATTGCCAGAATACCATACAAGTGTTAAGTCTGCATGAGATGGGCATATCACCAAGTGATTGTTGGGAGGGAAGCATTCTCTCCCAGCAATCGTTTGCTAGCGGAGGAGACCAGTGCTATTACATGCAGTGATCTCCTCCACAGTATGAGAACGAGTGTTTATTATGCCATAGTGTGGAGGTGGCAGCAGCATAAGGAGACAACAGGGTGGCAAGGTGACATAGTTTGGATTTGGCAACAGCATTAGAAGGCCACAGAGAGGCAAGGTGACATAGTGTGGAGGTGGGTGGCAATACCAGTACCCGCTGAAGATGGTGGGTGAAAAAAGTAGCACTTGACCTCAGATGTGTGGCATCAGGCGGGTGGCGGCATCAGAAAAGTTGCTGAGGCAGGAAGCCAGAAGAAACTACTCTCTTTTGTCAAAGTGTTGGTGTGGCACTGTCACGGGTGAAGTTGCAGATAGCTGGATAAATAAACAACTGACTGGCTTGATCCCAAACTAAGGAGCATATAGGTGAGCCCTTTAAAACCCTAAGAGCTCTCCCTGACTGCTATACACATGCAAGGGTCTCAATGGTAGACGATTGCATGCCCACGTACCTAAGACTGTGTGACACCTGAAAACCCTATAATAGTGAGGGGACATGACCACTGGTTCCCTGCACTTAATACTGACGGAGTCAGGGTCACCTAGAATCAAACCAGCAAGGAAACACAATAAAGGAAAATACTTATCTGAGCAAACAGCAGCAGCAGCCTCCAGCAGTGAACACTTCATCCAGGAGCTAATATAAACCGCAAAGTGAGGCAGTATGGGAGGGAATATAAAGGAAGACGATTAGTCTAAATAAGTGACACCTGGCAGAAGGACAGGAGATGACAAAGTGAAACCAAAACAAAGAACGTCATACAAGAGGTAGAGAAGAACGTCTGTCAGACCTTCTCACAGAACTGGCAGTGACAGGCACCATGGATGATCTAGTCTGATGCATCAAGTATTGGTGGGTGAAAATCTTGACTGATCCACATGATTCATCTTGACAAAGATCAGTCTCTCTACATTTTGGGTGGACAGGGGCGTTCTTCTTGGGGTAACTATGGCCCCCGCCAAACTTATCATCCGCTCTGATTCCACACTACTGGCCTGGCCATCATGTTGTGAATAGTGATGGACGAACATCTGCCAGGACGGTTCACGCGAACGCAATCAAATGTTTGCAAACTGCAAGTTCGCGGCGGGTCCCATTCATTTTATTGGAAGGCAAACCTGAAAAACCTTCAGCTCATATTTGCAGCCAAGAAATAATTACTAGAAGTGCACAAATAGTCCCACAACATGGACAGTGACATACCAGATGTATTATTCAAATTAGCGATCGCCATTCATAATATTTTTCAATGCAAAATATTGCCAATATAATTTTCGCGTACGCGCAAGCGCAAATGCACTATACAGTACCCAAATGCACTATAAAGAAAGTATATTGGTATATAACACCCCGCTTCAATCAGTTTTTGGGGGGGGGGACTGGAATATTACACCAGTAGAAATTGTTTGTTCCAATAACACTTGTCCCTCTATGTACCTCAGGTATCGCAGCAGAACCGCACACAACTGCCGCACAATATAAATGCACTATAATATACTTTATAACATAGAAAGTATATTATAACATTGTACAAGGAAAGCAATCCATTAGAATATACATAAAGATAAAACGTAACCTTTAATAATGTTACTATGAGGTCCATTCACACGTCTGTAAGTGTTTTGTGGATCCGCAAAACACGGACACGTCAATGTCCATTAAGCAATTTGCGGACCACACATCGCCGTCACTATAATAGAAAATGGCTAATCTTGTCTGCAATTGCGGACAAGAATAGGACATGTTCTATTTTTTTGCGGAAACGGAAGCATGGACGCGGAAGTGCGGATCCGCAAATGCGGATGTGGATCCGCAAATGAGGATGAGGACCTCACATTCCGGCCCCATTGTAAATGAATGGGTCTGCACCTGTTCCACAAAATTGCGGAACGGATGCGGACCCATTTTGCGGACATGTGAATGGAAAAGATAGCCCTCAAAATGAAAATAAATTAAATTATTAAAGTTAAGCAAAAAGCATAGATATGGTAGGCAATAACAAGTGCACCAAATCAGAAACCATATGTCCTACCACAATCCGGAGGGTTCAGTGCACATCTTTGAATCCCGGAGGGAAAGCAAAAAACATCTATCCCTGGGCTAGATGATGATGTGGTATTGAAGGGCAAGATGGGCAAAGAACTGTCCCTGATATTGTCCTACAGGGGGGTGCTATTCTGGCCCTGATAGCCTAACCACAGACCACCCACCCTGATAAGAGTGACCCCATCCGGAACCTTACACTTTATAAAAAATGGCCCTAGTAAGCCCCTAGCCCCTAAGCCCCTGACTTCCAGGTGATCACTATATAGATCTATGTGTTTTTGACTCATTATAAAAGTATATTATAAGTATATCACACCCCTCTGTGTATCACACATATCGATAGCACACCTATACTAGTCCTTAAAATGAATTTTGTGACCCTATTAGCTAGCGTTCGGTGTCCCTAACAGCCTGTCCCTGCTCCACACAGCAACCTCTCCCTACACTGGCAGAAAAATCAATGTAAAATGGCAGCCAGATCAGGTTTATTTATAAAGTAGGGGGTATGTCCATGTGCTGAAACGTCTCAATTGGCTGTCCTGTACTACCTGATGGATGTGTCATGGTTCAAAATTCTTCACAATGTAAAAGAATATGGCGGGCGCGAATATCTCCATATGTTTGCATGTTCAGCGAATCACGAACACGCAAAGTTTGCCGCGAAACGACCGCCGAGCGAACCACAAGGCCATCTCTAGTTGTGAATAGCGGAAGCTGACTGTAAAGGCAACGACCATGTTGCAGCTGGTATTCAACTACTGCCCTCTGCTGCTCACAAAGCCTGGCCAACATGTGGAACGTCGATTTCCAGCGTGCTCACGTCGCACAACAGCCGGTGAGCTGGCAATTTCAAGCGCTCGTGCAGCATTTACAGACCGAAGGAAATGTGCACATACGCGGCGCACCTTCACCACACATCAAGACGTGGGCTAGGCATGGGATGTGTGTGAGCTTGCCTAGCTCCAAAGCCGCCACTAAGTCACGGCCATTATCAGATACAACCATGCCTGGTTCTAGCAGAAACAAAAGAAAAGAGAGCTCATATTACCAAAAATATATAAATTTTATTACAATAAGTTAAAAAATAACAGAAAAAGGAGAAAAGTAAATTAATACATAAGATGCCGTGAAACAAGGTGATGGGAGCGGAGAAAAAACAGCACCACCCTGGGAAGGAGGGGCACACGGTTAAAACAAATAGAGAGATGTAATATATATAATATCTGACATGGGAATAAGCGATCTTGGGTACAGTGCCCAGCCCATGTAAATGGAGAAATAGAACCATACAATATCAGGTAAAGCACGGTCAGCTCATGCACCCCCACTAGAAGTAGATACAAACATGTTAGGATGGAAAGTGTATCATACAGGGCAAAGTGCCGGTGGACAACAATTGACCACACAATCAGCGGGGGGCAATGGGAGACCAGAGCTTACCTGAAATAACCGTGTGCAAAGAAACCCAGGGTGGCGCTACCCCAACGCGCGTTTCGGCGTGCCTTCGTCAGGGGGTAGCGCCATCTCTGTGAACCAGGTTTAAATGGGCTCTCTTAGCCAATAGGAATGAGTACTTACTCGTCCCCAGGTGTACATGTTGACGAGGCGCGCAGAGATCCTGGCGATTCGCATCCGGCCGCCCCACAGCCGGCGTCCCGCCGGCACGCCTACCCCACGTGATGAAATCACATGATCGGGCGGCACTGGCGTGAGGACGCACGGGTGTGAGGCGCCGGAGGCGGCACCCAGGATGACGCGCGCACACATGACAGGAGGGGAGGAGCATGAAAAAACAGCGGATGACCCAGCGAACTGCCCCACAGTCTCAGAATCATAAACCAGGCCGTATTAGCAGATAGTGATACTACAGACATGCCACAAACAAACCATCAGTACGGCATCTGTGGCTCTATAACAATATGTATATGCATACACAATACAAGAAAGAATATTAATATACAAATACACTGTAATGCATAGTTAGAGCTATATAAATAATTTTATACATACAGAATGAATAATAATAATATTTGAGGCCTGCTCAAGGAAAAAAATGGGGGAGAAAAAAGGAAGAATATATATGTAGGTGTATGTGAATGTAAAAATATAAAAATAAAGTGCAGGTACAGGAATGATGGAATTCAAAAATAGTGAATGAGAAATGTGTAACGTATATAATGAATGAAATAAAAGTGTAGAAGACAACAGCTAGTGTTGACGTAAAAGTGTAGAAGACAACAACTAGTGTTGACATAAGCACAACTGTATATGGCAAATGCCAGAAAAAGTGGGTGCGAGGCACAATGCTACAGGTAAAGGGCAGAGGGCAAATGAAGGGGGTGCAAAGAGGTGTGAAAGAGAACAGGCCAATACATATGAAATAAATGTATCCATAGATCAGTCCCACAAATAAAAAGACACTAAGATGAATCAATAAACATCATGTTGGAGATGATCCATTCCTGAGGAAATTGGAGACACATAAGAACGCTGGGTATCCATCAATGGAAAAGCTAAAGAGAGAAGAAGGACAGGAATAATCAATAAGTAAAAAGTGAAAAGATGAAAGACTCATAAAGAGTACAAATGGATGGAATTATATGCAAACAACAGTTAAAAGAAAAAGGTCCACAGTGGTGGGCCCAGCGGCTAAAGAAAAGAAGAGAAGCCCAGATTCTCATTAAGGCCCCTGGGGCGCAATGTCCCCAGGGTCCATATCCAGCGGCTCTCCTTTTGGGCAAGCCGCTTGGATGTATTGCCTGCACGCAGGTCTACCTGGATACAATCTATGCCTCTGACTCTGAGGCATCTCGGATTACAGGAATGAAATTCCTTAAAATGTCTAGGAATGGGTTTTAAGGTCTCAATTTCCTTCACCTCCTGTGCACTGATGATACCTCTCACGTGCTCCCGCACACGGACCCTCAACTCACGGGTCGTCAGACCAACGTAAATCTTGGGACATGGGCACACCGCGTAATAGACAATTCGTGTGCTGGAGCACGTGAGGGGCTGAAGGATTTTAAAGGATCTCGCTCCAGATGAATCCACAAAATCAAAAGAACGCTCCATGTTTGGACATGCGGCACATCTGCCGCATGGTCTAAAGCCAACCTTGGGGCTACCTTGTCCAATACAAAGTTGAGATGGTGTGGGTTGAAGGTAGCCACGGACCAAACTATCCCGTAGGGTATTGGCCCTGCGTGCCGTGACCAAAGGTCGTGCAGGTAGAAGCTTTTCTAAAATGGGATCCGTCAGTAGAATGGACCAATGTGAGGCCAAGATCTCCCTCATTCTTGTCCACTGTGAGTGGTATGTGCTCACAAACCTAATTTTGTTATCCGGTATCCTGTCTCTCTTGATTTGCAGTAAAAGAGCCTGATCCTGAGTTTTAGCACGCCAATAGGCTTTTTTAATTGCCCGATGGCTGTAGCCCCTGGCAAGAAAGCGATCCTTCAGTTCACTGGCCTGTCTTTCAAAAGTGGCATTATCCGAACAAATTCGACGGATACGCAAGAACTGACCCACAGGAATGGCAGAAATGGTACTACTCGGATGCAAAGATGTAGCATGTAAATAGGCATTGACGGCCGTCTCTTTACGAAATACATCCGTCCTGAGAAGGCCGCCAACATCCCTAGACACAGAAACATCCAGGAAATCAACCCTCTCTCTACTGTGAGTATAAGTCAGTTTGATATTCCTGGAGTTGGTATTAAGTAGTTCAAAAAAAGTGTGAAGTTTTTCCTCATTACCCTGCCAGATCAGGAAGACGTCATCTATGTACCGCGCCCAAAGAATGGCGCAGTCCATGATGACGTGTCTGTCTGACAGGAAGAGGTCCCTCTCCCACAGCCCCAGGAACAGATTGGCGTACGCCGGCGCACAAACTCTCAAAACCCTCAAACCCATTGTGGAGACTCTACCATCACATGTTAGAGATACATCTGATTTCCTGCAAAGGATACAGGGTATTACTCTTGAGGAGGATAATATTCTGGTAACATGTGATGTGGAGTCTCTCTACACGAGCATCCAACACGTGGATGGATTAAGGGCAGTGGAGTTTTTTCTTTCTGCCGGTAACTTACCCAGGGATTTCTCCCTCTTTCTGCTGCGACTTCTTGAGTTTGTTTTGACGTGGAATTTTTTCTCGTTTAATGGGTCCTTTTTCCTGCAGCTCCAGGGGACAGCTATGGGCGCGGCATGTGCGCCGGCGTACGCCAATCTGTTCCTGGGGCTGTGGGAGAGGGACCTCTTCCTGTCAGACAGACACGTCATCATGGACTGCGCCATTCTTTGGGCGCGGTACATAGATGACGTCTTCCTGATCTGGCAGGGTAATGAGGAAAAACTTCACACTTTTTTTGAACTACTTAATACCAACTCCAGGAATATCAAACTGACTTATACTCACAGTAGAGAGAGGGTTGATTTCCTGGATGTTTCTGTGTCTAGGGATGTTGGCGGCCTTCTCAGGACGGATGTATTTCGTAAAGAGACGGCCGTCAATGCCTATTTACATGCTACATCTTTGCATCCGAGTAGTACCATTTCTGCCATTCCTGTGGGCCAGTTCTTGCGTATCCGTCGAATTTGTTCGGATAATGCCACTTTTGAAAGACAGGCCAGTGAACTGAAGGATCGCTTTCTTGCCAGGGGCTACAGCCATCGGGCAATTAAAAAAGCCTATTGGCGTGCTAAAACTCAGGATCAGGCTCTTTTACTGCAAATCAAGGGAGACAGGATACCGGATAACAAAATTAGGTTTGTGAGCACATACCACTCACAGTGGACAAGAATGAGGGAGATCTTGGCCTCACATTGGTCCATTCTACTGACGGATCCCATTTTAGAAAAGCTTCTACCTGCACGACCTTTGGTCACGGCACGCAGGGCCAATACCCTACGGGATAGTTTGGTCCGTGGCTACCTTCAACCCACACCATCTCAACTTTGTATTGGACAAGGTAGCCCCAAGGTTGGCTTTAGACCATGCGGCAGATGTGCCGCATGTCCAAACATGGAGCGTTCTTTTGATTTTGTGGATTCATCTGGAGCGAGATCCTTTAAAATCCTTCAGCCCCTCACGTGCTCCAGCACACGAATTGTCTATTACGAGGTGTGCCCATGTCCCAAGATTTACGTTGGTCTGACGACCCGTGAGTTGAGGGTCCGTGTGCGGGAGCACGTGAGAGGTATCATCAGTGCACAGGAGGTGAAGGAAATTGAGACCTTAAAACCCATTCCTAGACATTTTAAGGAATTTCATTCCTGTAATCCGAGATGCCTCAGAGTCAGAGGCATAGATTGTATCCAGGTAGACCTGCGTGCAGGCAATACATCCAAGCGGCTTGCCCAAAAGGAGAGCCGCTGGATATGGACCCTGGGGACATTGCGCCCCAGGGGCCTTAATGAGAATCTGGGCTTCTCTTCTTTTCTTTAGCCGCTGGGCCCACCACTGTGGACCTTTTTCTTTTAACTGTTGTTTGCATATAATTCCATCCATTTGTACTCTTTATGAGTCTTTCATCTTTTCACTTTTTACTTATTGATTATTCCTGTCCTTCTTCTCTCTTTAGCTTTTCCATTGATGGATACCCAGCGTTCTTATGTGTCTCCAATTTCCTCAGGAATGGATCATCTCCAACATGATGTTTATTGCTTCATCTTAGTGTCTTTTTATTTGTGGGACTGATCTATGGATACATTTATTTCATATGTATTGGCCTGTTCTCTTTCACACCTCTTTGCACCCCCTTCATTTGCCCTCTGCCCTTTACCTGTAGCATTGTGCCTCGCACCCACTTTTTCTGGCATTTGCCATATACAGTTGTGCTTATGTCAACACTAGTTGTTGTCTTCTACACTTTTACGTCAACACTAGCTGTTGTCTTCTACACTTTTATTTCATTCATTATATACGTTACACATTTCTCATTCACTATTTTTGAATTCCATCATTCCTGTACCTGCACTTTAGTTTTACATTCACATACACCTACATATATATTCTTCCTTTTTTCTCCCCCATTTTTTTCCTTGAACAGGCCTCCCCCCCTTCCCCCCTCCGGACCTCCCCCCCTCCCCCCTCCCCTCCATTGCTAATTCCTTTGTTCATTTTTCACACTTTTATGTTTGTACATCTGTATACACACATATTTATTTATTTATTTATCTAGATTATGACCTATGTGGTCTGCCTTCTAATTACATTTGTTTGTAATCATGTTTGGTATTCCCAATCATGTGGCTATATTTCTATAGAGCTGCGAATATTATCTATTTTGTATTATTCTTTATTACCATTTTCTTTTATTCCGCATACACAAAATATAGATACAATATCGATCATGTATTATATTGTAACAGGTCTCTGGCTTTTCTCCTTTCCCCCCCCCCCCTCCCTTCCCTTTTTCCTTCCTGTCCCCACCTGTTTGTTTATCAATTTATATTTTTTATATATTTATTTATTATTATTTATCTATCATGATTAATGTTTGTTGTTTTCTATTTATACTTAATTATAATCATGTTTGGTATTCCTAATCATGCTGCCGTATGCATACATTTTATTTATTATTTTTGCTAATATTATTATTATTGATTCTGTATGTATAAAATTATTTATATAGCTCTAATTATGCATTACAGTGTATTTGTATATTAATATTCTTTCTTGTATTGTGTATGCATATACATATTGTTATAGAGCCACAGATGCCGTACTGATGGTTTGTTTGTGGCATGTCTGTAGTATCACTATCTGCTAATACGGCCTGGTTTATGATTCTGAGACTGTGGGGCAGTTCGCTGGGTCATCCGCTGTTTTTTCATGCTCCTCCCCTCCTGTCATGTGTGCGCGCGTCATCCTGGGTGCCGCCTCCGGCGCCTCACACCCGTGCGTCCTCACGCCAGTGCCGCCCGATCATGTGATTTCATCACGTGGGGTAGGCATGCCGGCGGGACGCCGGCTGTGGGGCGGCCGGATGCGAATCGCCAGGATCTCTGCGCGCCTCGTCAACATGTACACCTGGGGACGAGTAAGTACTCATTCCTATTGGCTAAGAGAGCCCATTTAAACCTGGTTCACAGAGATGGCGCTACCCCCTGACGAAGGCACGCCGAAACGCGCGTTGGGGTAGCGCCACCCTGGGTTTCTTTGCACACGGTTATTTCAGGTAAGCTCTGGTCTCCCATTGCCCCCCGCTGATTGTGTGGTCAATTGTTGTCCACCGGCACTTTGCCCTGTATGATACACTTTCCATCCTAACATGTTTGTATCTACTTCTAGTGGGGGTGCATGAGCTGACCGTGCTTTACCTGATATTGTATGGTTCTATTTCTCCATTTACATGGGCTGGGCACTGTACCCAAGATCGCTTATTCCCATGTCAGATATTATATATATTACATCTCTCTATTTGTTTTAACCGTGTGCCCCTCCTTCCCAGGGTGGTGCTGTTTTTTCTCCGCTCCCATCACCTTGTTTCACGGCATCTTATGTATTAATTTACTTTTCTCCTTTTTCTGTTATTTTTTAACTTATTGTAATAAAATTTATATATTTTTGGTAATATGAGTAGGGATGAGCGAACTCGAACTGTATAGTTCGGGTTCGTACCGAATTTTGGGGTGTCCGTGACACGGACCCGAACCCGGACATTTTCGTAAAAGTCCGGGTTCGGGTTCGGTGTTCGTCGCTTTCTTGGCGCTTTTGTGACGCTTTCTTGGCGCTTTTTGAAAGGCTGCAAAGCAGCCAATCAACAAGCGTCATACTACTTGCCCCAAGAGGCCATCACAGCCATGCCTACTATTGGCATGGCTGTGATTGGCCAGAGCACCATGTGACCCAGCCTCTATTTAAGCTGGAGTCACATAGCGCCGCCCGTCACTCTGCTCTGATTAGCGTAGGGAGAGGTTGCGGCTGCGACAGTAGGGCGAGATTAGGCAGATTAACTCCTCCAAAGGACTTGATTAACTGATCGATCTGCAGCTGTGGATCATTGAGCTGCTGATCCTCAATTGCTCACTGTTTTTAGGCTGCACAGACCGTTTGTCAGTCTCATTTTTCTAGGGTGATCGGCGGCCATTTTGTGTCTTGTGGTGCGCCAGCACAAGCTGCGACCAAGTGCATTTAACCCTCAATGGTGTGGTTGTTTTTTGGCTAAAGCCTACATCAGGGTGAAGCTGTCACACCAAGTGCATTTAACCAGCAATAGTCTGTTCATTTTTTGGCCATATACAAAATCAGGGGCAAGCTGCGCCTGTCACCAAGTGCATTTAACCCTCAATGGTGTGGTTGTTTTTTGGCTAAAGCCTACATCAGGGTGAAGCTGTGACACCAAGTGCATTTAACCAGCAATAGTCTGTTCATTTTTTGGCCATATACAAAATCAGGGGCAAGCTGCGCCTGTCACCAAGTGCATTTAACCCTCAATGGTGTGGTTGTTTTTTGGCTAAAGCCTACATCAGGGTGAAGCTGTCACACCAAGTGCATTTAACCAGCAATAGTCTGTTCATTTTTTGGCCATATACAAAATCAGGGGCAAGCTGCGCCTGTCACCAAGTGCATTTAACCCTCAATGGTGTGGTTGTTTTTTGGCTAAAGCCTACATCAGGGTGAAGCTGTCACACCAAGTGCATTTAACCAGCAATAGTCTGTTTATTTTTTGGCCATATCCCAGTCTAATTCTGTCACTAAATCCATACCGGTCACCCAGCGCCTAAATACTAGGCCTCAAATTTATATCCAGCTAAATCTGTCCCTAGTGCTGTAGCTGGGCGAGTTATTTAGTGTCCGTTCAAGCACATTTCTTGTTCTGGGTTGAAATACAATTCCCAATTTAGCAATTTCATAATTTAGTGGTTCCTGCTATATCAGAGCTATTTGAAATCTATCCCAAAAAGGGTATATAATATTGAAGGTGCACATTGGGTCATTCAGAATAACTTCACACACACGCTTCTGTGCATTTCCAAGTCTAATTCTGTCACTAAATCCATACCGGTGACCCAGCGCCTAAATACTAGGCCTCAAATTTAAATCCCTCTAAATCTCTCGTTACCCACCGCTGTACTGTTGTTGCTGGGCAAGATATTTAGTGTCCGTCAAAGCACATTTTTTGTTCTGGGTTGAAGTACAATTCCCAATTTAGCAATTTCATAATTTAGTGGTTTCTGCTATATCAGAGCTATTTGAAATCTATCCCTAAAAGGGTATATAATATTGAAGGTGCACATTGGGTCATTCAGAATAACTTCACACACACGCTTCTGTGCATTTCCAAGTCTAATTCTGTCACTAAATCCATACCGGTGACCCAGCGCCTAAATACTAGGCCTCAAATTTAAATCCCTCTAAATCTCTCGTTACCCACCGCTGTACTGTTGTTGCTGGGCAAGATATTTAGTGTCCGTCAAAGCACATTTTTTGTTCTGGGTTGAAGTACAATTCCCAATTTAGCAATTTCATAATTTAGTGGTTTCTGCTATATCAGAGCTATTTGAAATCTATCCCTAAAAGGGTATATAATATTGAAGGTGCACATAGGGTCATTCAGAATAACTTCACACACACGCTTCTGTGCATTTCCAAGTCTAATTCTGTCACTAAATCCATACCGGTGACCCAGCGCCTAAATACTAGGCCTCAAATTTAAATCCCTCTAAATCTCTCGTTACCCACCGCTGTACTGTTGTTGCTGGGCAAGATATTTAGTGTCCGTCAAAGCACATTTTTTGTTCTGGGTTGAAGTACAATTCCCAATTTAGCAATTTCATAATTTAGTGGTTTCTGCTATATCAGAGCTATTTGAAATCTATCCCTAAAAGGGTATATAATATTGAAGGTGCACATAGGGTCATTCAGAATAACTTCACACACACGCTTCTGTGCATTTCCAAGTCTAATTCTGTCACTAAATCCATACCGGTGACCCAGCGCCTAAATACTAGGCCTCAAATTTATATCCCGCTAAATCTCTCGTTACCGCTGTACTGTTGTTGCTGGGCAAGATATTTAGTGTCCGTCAAAGCACATTTTTTGTTCTGGGTTGAAGTACAATTCCCAATTTAGCAATTTCATAATTTAGTGGTTCCTGCTATATCAGAGCTATTTGAAATCTATCCCAAAAAGGGTATATAATATTGAAGGTGCACATTGGGTCATTCAGAATAACTTCACACACACCCGCTACTGTGTATTTCCAAGTCTAATTCTGTCACTAAACCCATACCTGTCACCCAGCGCCTAAATACTAGGCCTCAAATTTAAATCCCTCTAAATCTCTCGTTACCGCTGTACTGTTGTTGCTGGGCAAGATATTTAGTGTCCGTCAAAGCACATTTTTTGTTCTGGGTTGAAGTACAATTCCCAATTTAGCAATTTCATAATTTAGTGGTTCCTGCTATATCAGAGCTATTTGGAATCTATCCCTAAAAGGGTATATAATATTGAAGGTGCACATTGGGTCATTCAGAATAACTTCACACACACCCGCTACTGTGTATTTCCAAGTCTAATTCTGTCACTAAACCCATACCTGTCACCCAGCGCCTAAATACTAGGCCTCAAATTTAAATCCCTCTAAATCTCTCGTTACCCACCGCTGTACTGTTGTTGCTGGGCAAGATATTTAGTGTCCGTCAAAGCACATTTTTTGTTCTGGGTTGAAGTACAATTCCCAATTTAGCAATTTCATAATTTAGTGGTTTCTGCTATATCAGAGCTATTTGAAATCTATCCCTAAAAGGGTATATAATATTGAAGGTGCACATAGGGTCATTCAGAATAACTTCACACACACGCTTCTGTGCATTTCCAAGTCTAATTCTGTCACTAAATCCATACCGGTGACCCAGCGCCTAAATACTAGGCCTCAAATTTAAATCCCTCTAAATCTCTCGTTACCCACCGCTGTACTGTTGTTGCTGGGCAAGATATTTAGTGTCCGTCAAAGCACATTTTTTGTTCTGGGTTGAAGTACAATTCCCAATTTAGCAATTTCATAATTTAGTGGTTTCTGCTATATCAGAGCTATTTGAAATCTATCCCTAAAAGGGTATATAATATTGAAGGTGCACATAGGGTCATTCAGAATAACTTCACACACACGCTTCTGTGCATTTCCAAGTCTAATTCTGTCACTAAATCCATACCGGTGACCCAGCGCCTAAATACTAGGCCTCAAATTTATATCCCGCTAAATCTCTCGTTACCGCTGTACTGTTGTTGCTGGGCAAGATATTTAGTGTCCGTCAAAGCACATTTTTTGTTCTGGGTTGAAGTACAATTCCCAATTTAGCAATTTCATAATTTAGTGGTTCCTGCTATATCAGAGCTATTTGAAATCTATCCCAAAAAGGGTATATAATATTGAAGGTGCACATTGGGTCATTCAGAATAACTTCACACACACCCGCTACTGTGTATTTCCAAGTCTAATTCTGTCACTAAACCCATACCTGTCACCCAGCGCCTAAATACTAGGCCTCAAATTTAAATCCCTCTAAATCTCTCGTTACCGCTGTACTGTTGTTGCTGGGCAAGATATTTAGTGTCCGTCAAAGCACATTTTTTGTTCTGGGTTGAAGTACAATTCCCAATTTAGCAATTTCATAATTTAGTGGTTCCTGCTATATCAGAGCTATTTGGAATCTATCCCTAAAAGGGTATATAATATTGAAGGTGCACATTGGGTCATTCAGAATAACTTCACACACACCCGCTACTGTGTATTTCCAAGTCTAATTCTGTCACTAAACCCATACCTGTCACCCAGCGCCTAAATACTAGGCCTCAAATTTAAATCCCTCTAAATCTCTCGTTACCCACCGCTGTACTGTTGTTGCTGGGCAAGATATTTAGTGTCCGTCAAAGCACATTTTTTGTTCTGGGTTGAAGTACAATTCCCAATTTAGCAATTTCATAATTTAGTGGTTTCTGCTATATCAGAGCTATTTGAAATCTATCCCTAAAAGGGTATATAATATTGAAGGTGCACATAGGGTCATTCAGAATAACTTCACACACACGCTTCTGTGCATTTCCAAGTCTAATTCTGTCACTAAATCCATACCGGTGACCCAGCGCCTAAATACTAGGCCTCAAATTTAAATCCCTCTAAATCTCTCGTTACCCACCGCTGTACTGTTGTTGCTGGGCAAGATATTTAGTGTCCGTCAAAGCACATTTTTTGTTCTGGGTTGAAGTACAATTCCCAATTTAGCAATTTCATAATTTAGTGGTTTCTGCTATATCAGAGCTATTTGAAATCTATCCCTAAAAGGGTATATAATATTGAAGGTGCACATAGGGTCATTCAGAATAACTTCACACACACGCTTCTGTGCATTTCCAAGTCTAATTCTGTCACTAAATCCATACCGGTGACCCAGCGCCTAAATACTAGGCCTCAAATTTATATCCCGCTAAATCTCTCGTTACCGCTGTACTGTTGTTGCTGGGCAAGATATTTAGTGTCCGTCAAAGCACATTTTTTGTTCTGGGTTGAAGTACAATTCCCAATTTAGCAATTTCATAATTTAGTGGTTTCTGCTATATCAGAGCTATTTGAAATCTATCCCTAAAAGGGTATATAATATTGAAGGTGCACATTGGGTCATTCAGAATAACTTCACACACACGCTTCTGTGCATTTCCAAGTCTAATTCTGTCACTAAACCCATACCTGTCACCCAGCGCCTAAATACTAGGCCTCAAATTTAAATCCCTCTAAATCTCTCGTTACCGCTGTACTGTTGTTGCTGGGCAAGATATTTAGTGTCCGTCAAAGCACATTTTTTGTTCTGGGTTGAAGTACAATTCCCAATTTAGCAATTTCATAATTTAGTGGTTTCTGCTATATCAGAGCTATTTGAAATCTATCCCTAAAAGGGTATATAATATTGAAGGTGCACATTGGGTCATTCAGAATAACTTCACACACACGCTTCTGTGCATTTCCAAGTCTAATTCTGTCACTAAATCCATACCGGTGACCCAGCGCCTAAATACTAGGCCTCAAATTTAAATCCCTCTAAATCTCTCGTTACCCACCGCTGTACTGTTGTTGCTGGGCAAGATATTTAGTGTCCGTCAAAGCACATTTTTTGTTCTGGGTTGAAGTACAATTCCCAATTTAGCAATTTCATAATTTAGTGGTTTCTGCTATATCAGAGCTATTTGAAATCTATCCCTAAAAGGGTATATAATATTGAAGGTGCACATAGGGTCATTCAGAATAACTTCACACACACGCTTCTGTGCATTTCCAAGTCTAATTCTGTCACTAAATCCATACCGGTGACCCAGCGCCTAAATACTAGGCCTCAAATTTAAATCCCTCTAAATCTCTCGTTACCGCTGTCCTGTTGTAGCTGGGAAAGTTATTTAGTGCCCGTCAAAGCACATTTTTTGTTCTGGGTTGAAGTACAATTCCCAATTTAGCAATTTCATAATTTAGTGGTTCCTGCTATATCAGAGCTATTTGAAATCTATCCCAAAAAGGGTATATAATATTCAAGGTGCACATTGGGTCATTCAGAATAACTTCACACACACGCTTCTGTGCATTTCCAAGTCTAATTCTGTCACTAAATCCATACCGGTCACCCAGCGCCTAAATACTAGGCCTCAAATTTATATCCCGCTGAATTTGAATACAATACATTGGGCCAAATAATATATTTGTTGTTGTGGTGAACCATAACAATGAGAAAAACATCTAGTAAGGGACGCGGACGTGGACATGGTCGTGGTGGTGTTAGTGGACCCTCTGGTGCTGGGAGAGGACGTGGCCGTTCTGCCACATCCACACGTCCTAGTGTACCAACTACCTCAGGTCCCAGTAGCCGCCAGAATTTACAGCGATATATGGTGGGGCCCAATGCCGTTCTAAGGATGGTAAGGCCTGAGCAGGTACAGGCATTAGTCAATTGGGTGGCCGACAGTGGATCCAGCACGTTCACATTATCTCCCACCCAGTCTTCTGCAGAAAGCGCACAGATGGCGCCTGAAAACCAACCCCATCAGTCTGTCACATCACCCCCATGCATACCAGGGAAACTGTCTCAGCCTCAAGTTATGCAGCAGTCTCTTATGCTGTTTGAAGACTCCGCTGGCAGGGTTTCCCAAGGGCATCCACCTAGCCCTTCCCCAGCGGTGAAAGACATAGAATGCACTGACGCACAACCACTTATGTTTCCTGATGATGAGGACATGGGAATACCACCTCAGCATGTCTCTGATGATGACGAAACACAGGTGCCAACTGCTGCGTCTTTCTGCAGTGTGCAGACTGAACAGGAGGTCAGGGATCAAGACTGGGTGGAAGACGATGCAGGGGACGATGAGGTCCTAGACCCCACATGGAATGAAGGTCGTGCCACTGACTTTCACAGTTCGGAGGAAGAGGCAGTGGTGAGACCGAGCCAACAGCGTAGCAAAAGAGGGAGCAGTGGGCAAAAGCAGAACACCCGCCGCCAAGAGACTCCGCCTGCTACTGACCGCCGCCATCTGGGACCGAGCACCCCAAAGGCAGCTTCAAGGAGTTCCCTGGCATGGCACTTCTTCAAACAATGTGCTGACGACAAGACCCGAGTGGTTTGCACGCTGTGCCATCAGAGCCTGAAGCGAGGCATTAACGTTCTGAACCTGAGCACAACCTGCATGACCAGGCACCTGCATGCAAAGCATGAACTGCAGTGGAGTAAACACCTTAAAACCAAGGAAGTCACTCAGGCTCCCCCTGCTACCTCTTCTGCTGCTGCCGCCTCGGCCTATTCTGCTGCTGCCGCCTCGGCCTCTTCCTCCGCCTCTGGAGGAACGTTGGCACCTGCCGCCCAGCAAACAGGGGATGTACCACCAACACCACCACCACCACCTCCGTCACCAAGCGTCTCAACCATGTCACACGCCAGCGTTCAGCTCTCCATCTCACAAACATTTGATAGAAAGCGTAAATTCCCACCTAGCCACCCTCGATCCCTGGCCCTGAATGCCAGCATTTCTAAACTACTGGCCTATGAAATGCTGTCATTTAGGCTGGTGGACACAGACAGCTTCAAACAGCTCATGTCGCTTGCTGTCCCACAGTATGTTGTTCCCAGCCGGCACTACTTCTCCAAGAGAGCCGTGCCTTCCCTGCACAACCAAGTATCCGATAAAATCAAGTGTGCACTGCGCAACGCCATCTGTAGCAAGGTCCACCTAACCACAGATACGTGGACCAGTAAGCACGGCCAGGGACGCTATATCTCCCTAACTGCACACTGGGTAAATGTAGTGGCAGCTGGGCCCCAGGCGGAGAGCTGTTTGGCGCACGTCCTGCCGCCGCCAAGGATCGCAGGGCAACATTCTTTGCCTCCTGTTGCCACCTCCTCCTTCTCGGCTTCCTCCTCCTCTTCTTCCACCTGCTCATCCAGTCAGCCACACACCTTCACCACCAACTTCAGCACAGCCCGGGGTAAACGTCAGCAGGCCATTCTGAAACTCATATGTTTGGGGGACAGGCCCCACACCGCACAGGAGTTGTGGCGGGGTATTGAACAACAGACCGACGAGTGGTTGCTGCCGGTGAGCCTCAAGCCCGGCCTGGTGGTGTGTGATAATGGGCGAAATCTCGTTGCAGCTCTGGGACTAGCCAATTTGACGCACATCCCTTGCTTGGCGCATGTGCTGAATTTGGTGGTGCAGAAGTTCATTCACAACTACCCCGACATGTCAGAGCTGCTGCATAAAGTGCGGGCCGTCTGTTCGCGCTTCCGGCGTTCACATCCTGCCGCTGCTCGCCTGTCTGCGCTACAGCGTAACTTCGGCCTTCCCGCTCACCGCCTCATATGCGACGTGCCCACCAGGTGGAACTCCACCTTGCACATGCTGGACAGACTGTGCGAGCAGCAGCAGGCCATAGTGGAGTTTCAGCTGCAGCACGCACGGGTCAGTCGCACTACAGAACAGCACCACTTCACCACCAATGACTGGGCCTCCATGCGAGACCTGTGTGCCCTGTTGCGCTGTTTCGAGTACTCCACCAACATGGCCAGTGGCGATGACACCGTTATCAGCGTTACAATACCACTTCTATGTCTCCTTGAGAAAACACTTAGGGCGATGATGGAACAGGAGGTGGCCCAGGAGGAGGAGGAGGAGGATGAGGAAGAGGGGTCATTTTTAGCACTTTCAGGCCAGTCTCTTCGAAGTGACTCAGAGGGAGGTTTTTTGCAACAGCAGAGGCCAGGTACAAATGTGGCCAGCCAGGGCCCACTACTGGAGGACGAGGAGGACGAGGATGAGGAGGAGGTGGAGGAGGATGAGGATGAAGCATGGTCACAGCGGGGTGGCACCCAACGCAGCTCGGGTCCATCACTGGTGCGTGGCTGGGGGGAAAGGCAGGACGATGACGATACGCCTCCCACAGAGGACAGCTTGTCCTTACCCCTGGGCAGCCTGGCACACATGAGCGACTACATGCTGCAGTGCCTGCGCAACGACAGCAGAGTTGCCCACATTTTAACCTGTGCGGACTACTGGGTTGCCACCCTGCTGGATCCACGCTACAAAGACAATGTGCCCACCTTACTTCCTGCACTGGAGCGTGATAGGAAGATGCGCGAGTACAAGCGCACGTTGGTAGACGCGCTACTGAGAGCATTCCCAAATGTCACAGGGGAACAAGTGGAAGCCCAAGGCCAAGGCAGAGGAGGAGCAAGAGGTCGCCAAGGCAGCTGTGTCACGGCCAGCTCCTCTGAGGGCAGGGTTAGCATGGCAGAGATGTGGAAAACTTTTGTCAACACGCCACAGCTAACTGCACCACCACCTGATACGCAACGTGTTAGCAGGAGGCAACATTTCACTAACATGGTGGAACAGTACGTGTGCACACCCCTCCACGTACTGACTGATGGTTCGGCCCCATTCAACTTCTGGGTCTCTAAATTGTCCACGTGGCCAGAGCTAGCCTTTTATGCCTTGGAGGTGCTGGCCTGCCCGGCAGCCAGCGTTTTGTCTGAACGTGTATTCAGCACGGCAGGGGGCGTCATTACAGACAAACGCAGCCGCCTGTCTACAGCCAATGTGGACAAGCTGACGTTCATAAAAATGAACCAGGCATGGATCCCACAGGACCTGTCCGTCCCTTGTCCAGATTAGACATTAACTACCTCCCCATAACCATATATTATTGGACTCCAGGGCACTTCCTCATTCAATCCTATTTTTATTTTCATTTTACCATTATATTGCGATGCTACCCAAAGTTGAATGAACCTCTCCTCTGCCTGTGTGCTAGGCCTAAATATATGCCAATGGACTGTTGCAGTGGTGGCTGACATGAAGCCTGATTCTCTGCTATGACATGCAGACTAATTCTCTGCTGACATGAAGCCAGATTGTCTGTTACGGGACCTCTCTCCTCTGCCTGGGTGCTGGGCCTAAATTTATGACAATGGACTGTTGCAGTGGTGGCTGACGTGAAGCCTGATTCTCTGCTATGACATGCAGACTGATTCTCTGCTGTCATGAAGCCAGATTGTCTGTTACGGGACCTTTCTCCTCTACCTGGGTTCTGGGCCTAAATTTATGAAAATTGACTCTTACAGTGGTGGGTGACGTGAAGCCTGATTCTCTGCTATGATATGAAGACTGATTCTCTGCTGACATGAAGCCAGATTGTCTGTTACGGGACCTTTCTCCTCTGCCTGGGTTCTGGGCCTAAATTTATGAAAATTGACTCTTACAGTGGTGGGTGACGTGAAGCCTGATTCTCTGCTATGATATGAAGACTGATTCTCTGCTGACATGAAGCCAGATTGTCTGTTACGGGACCTTTCTCCTCTGCCTGGGTTCTGGGCCTAAATTTATGAAAATTGACTCTTACAGTGGTGGGTGACGTGAAGCCTGATTCTCTGCTATGATATGAAGACTGATTCTCTGCTGACATGAAGCCAGATTGTCTGTTACGGGACCTTTCTCCTCTGCCTGGGTTCTGGGCCTAAATTTATGAAAATTGACTCTTACAGTGGTGGGTGACGTGAAGCCTGATTCTCTGCTATGATATGAAGACTGATTCTCTGCTGACATGAAGCCAGATTGTCTGTTACGGGACCTTTCTCCTCTGCCTGGGTTCTGGGCCTAAATTTATGAAAATTGACTCTTACAGTGGTGGGTGACGTGAAGCCTGATTCTCTGCTATGATATGAAGACTGATTCTCTGCTGACATGAAGCCAGATTGTCTGTTACGGGACCTTTCTCCTCTGCCTGGGTTCTGGGCCTAAATTTATGAAAATTGACTCTTACAGTGGTGGGTGACGTGAAGCCTGATTCTCTGCTATGATATGAAGACTGATTCTCTGCTGACATGAAGCCAGATTGTCTGTTACGGGACCTTTCTCCTCTGCCTGGGTTCTGGGCCTAAATTTATGAAAATTGACTCTTACAGTGGTGGGTGACGTGAAGCCTGATTCTCTGCTATGATATGAAGACTGATTCTCTGCTGACATGAAGCCAGATTCTCTGTTACGGGACCTCTCTCCTCTGCCTGGGTGCTGGGCCTAAATTTATGACAATGGACTGTTGCAGTGGTGGCTGACGTGAAGCCTGATTCTCTGCTATGACATGCAGACTGATTCTCTGCTGACATGAAGCCAGATTCTCTGTTACGGGACCTCTCTCCTCTGCCTGTGTGTGTGCTGGGCCTAAATATATGCCAATGGACTGTTGCAGTGGTGGCTGACGTGAAGCCTCATTCTCTGCTATGACATGCAGACTAATTCTCTGCTGACATGAAGACAGATTCTCTGTTACGGGACCTCTCTCCTCTGCCTGGGTGCCGGGGCCTAAATATCTGAGAATGGACTGTTCCAGTGGTGGGTGACGGGAAGCCAGATTCTCTGCTATGGAACCTCTCTCCAATTGATTTTGGTTAATTTTTATTTATTTAATTTTTATTTTAATTCATTTCCCTATCCACATTTGTTTGCAGGGGATTTACCTACATGTTGCTGCCTTTTGCAGCCCTCTAGCTCTTTCCTGGGCTGTTTTACAGCCTTTTTAGTGCCGAAAAGTTCGGGTCCCCATTGACTTCAATGGGGTTCGGGTTCGGGACGAAGTTCGGATCGGGTTCGGATCCCGAACCCGAACATTTCCGGGATGTTCGGCCGAACTTCTCGAACCCGAACATCCAGGTGTTCGCTCAACTCTAAATATGAGCTCTCTTTTCTTTTGTTTCTGCTACTTCACTCGGGAGCTTTTACCGAGTTATACTTTAGGTGTATCCCCTGTGGCTATTCAGGGTGGGCACTGTCCCTTACCCGCCTTGGGGATACCCTGGGTCATTTTTGTTTGTCATGCCTGGTTCTAGGTTGAGTGGTGAGAGCCACATCTCAGTCTGGTCTCTTATCCCCAGCGACTGCTCTGTGCACTAAGCATTTCAGCAAGGCCTGTTGCCGTTTCCCCACTGCACTGCTACACTGCTTCCAGCAACCGACTGATGACTGACTGGTGTTGCACGCGAATAATTCGAATGTGGAAGTGGAGAAGGAGGCGGAGGAGAAGTGAGGGTTGGAGCCACTAACATAGGTGTTGACGAAATCCCTGATCGAAGTAGGGCCCGCAATCCTTGGCGTCGGTAGCACCCTTGCCATCCCAGGGTACGACTCACTCACACCCTCCACAACATTCACCCAGTGTGCCGTCAGGAAAATGAAGTGTCCCTGGCCGAATGCACTTGTTTATGTATCCATGGTTAAGTGGACCTTCCCAGTAACTGCATTGATCAGGCATGTGTGATGTTACCGGACACATTTTAGTGTAAGGCCGGGGTGGCACATCTTGAAAAATAGTGGCGGCTGGGGACTGCGTAAAGAGGGATGGCCGCCGACACCAGGATGCAGAAGGCCTCAGTGTCCACAAGCCTAAATGGCAACATTTCCAGGGTCATTAATTAGGAAAGCTGCACATTTAGTGCTATGGCCTGTGGCTGGGTATTTGCGATTGCATTAAAATGTCTGGGGTAAGGACATTTGGACGCTGCGCTGGGACACAGAAGTTGATTTGGTCGCTGATGGTGCTTGCAAAGGTCCAGGTACAGGGCGGGAGGCATCCGGGCCTGCATGTTGGACAGGGTATTGGCCAGCACGTAACACAGGGGAAGAGGAGGCAGTGGAGCGACCCGCAGGCACAGATTGTGGACCCAGGCGTTCGTCCCACTTATTACGGTGCTTGGATGCCATGTGGTGGATCATACTGGTGGTGGTGAGGTTGCTAGTTATCACGCCCCGGTTCATTTTGGTACAGCACATGTTGAAAACTACTATTTTTTTGTCGTCCGCAATTTCCTCAAAAAAGCATCATACTGCGGAACACCTACCCCTTGGTAAGGAAGATTTCCGCAAGAGGGTACTCGGTGGAACAGTTGCAGGCCTGTTTGGTGTGGCCCGCTTTCTCTCTTTTGCCACCCCACTGCCTCTTTTAGCCTTTTGCGGTGCAGCAGATCCCTCCCCCTCTGTACTGCTGTCCTCGCTCAGCTTTCCACCTTCCCAGGTTGGGTTAGTTATTTTATCGTCCACCACCTCCTCCTCCACTTCTTCATTATACTCATCCTCCTGACTTGTTGACCTAACCACTACCTCAGCAATTTATAGTAAAAGAATATACTTAATCACCAGTCCGCAAAAATGCTGCAGTCCGTGGAATGTTGTGGGGTAGATTACACTTTCAAGGAATGTACATAAAAAGTCCGGACCGCGCGTGTCATAAATATAAGGTATAAAATAGTTTTTTTTCTTCTTCCTCCCTTCAAAAAGTTACCAAGGTCTGCACATCTCCTACTAATGGATATCCTGCAACTTACAAAGAAAAACAATAGGGTAGATCCGTATGGTTGTTCTGCCCTGTGATACACAGGTTGTACTTACACGGCACTCCTCCAATATCGAGCGTATTACAGGTTTCCTCTGCAATTTAGTTGGTTCTCCGCAGGGAAGGTGCACGTTCAAACACTGTTACACAGGGTTCAGCCACGGACTTGATTATAGCATACACCTGGTGAGTGTACTGGGGTTCCCAACTTCTTTAGGTTCACAATTTTCTGTGGATACAAGTTGCTCCCACCATAGTGAAGCTCCGATAACTATTTTAAAAAGGTTTATTAGTACATACTTACAAACATGCACTTAAAATCGCATAAAAATCCCAGCGTCTTTTCTCCTTGCCTGACCCAGGTTTCGCTCCTTGAGCTTCGTCAGGGGCACTTTCGAAGGGAGGAAGAAAAAAAACTGTTTCATACCTAATAAATATGACACACCTCAGCAATTTATAACTGTGTCTCATCCTCTTCAACCCGTTGAGACCATAATTGCCATTAAGTTATTGGCAACTGTGTCTCATCATCATCCACCTCATTAAACAGTAATTGCCGTTCCCCACCGTCATCTTCTTGTGACTGTGGATGCTCAAGATTTTGGGAATCAGGGCACAAGATCTGTCTCTCTTCAAGAGTGCTTCGCGAGAGGGCCAAATCAAGGAATGGCGCAGAAAAGAGCTCCGGAATATCCGAGTGTGGGATCACTTTTTTTCCCAGACTCTCCATGGTGGGAGGAAGGAGGATCAGGGTGAGGATTGGGTTGAGCAGACTCTCAGCTACTGAGATTGGACTTGGTGGAAGACAGGGTGGTGCTTAACAGACTGGAAGCATTATCTGCTGCAATCCAACCCACCACCTGGTTGCACTGGTCTGACTTCAAGAGTGGTGTCTTGCGCCGCCCTGCAAACTGGGACATGAAGCTAGGTATCGTGGATGATTGTTTTTCTTGTGCTCTGTCAGCAGGCACAGTTTCACCACGCCCAGGGCCACAGCCTCTGCGTGCTTTCTTCATATTAAATGTTATATATGATTGAAAGTCTGTTACACGTACAGAAGAATAGGATTTGGAAGTGTATGCGCAAACACATTTAAAAAGGTATTTGGGATGTGGAAAAGTCACACAGGAGATTTCCCGCAGGTAATGTCAATGCTATCACCAGCGGCTAATGAAAAATTACAGGGAATGTCACAGGGATTTGGGATGAGGAAATGTTATACAGGAGAGGAACCACCGGTAATGTCACTGTCCTCAGCGTCTACGTGAAAAAAGGACACTGGCTCACTGGACACTATGTCGCAGATACATTTTTGAAGCGCAGATGTTACACTGCAGACGTGACCATGGTAATGTCACTGTCAGAAGCGGACACCATCTATTGACAAAGTACACTGTATATTGACAGATATTTTTGGGATGCGCACACTTTACTCTGGAGATGTGGCGCAGCCAATGTCACAGTCCGCAGCCAACACTGTCTAAGGAAAAAGTACACTGGATGCCAGATATTTTTTTGATATGCACACTTCACACTGGAGATGTGGCGCAGTTAATGTCACTGTCTGCAGTGGACACAGTCTATGGAAAAAGTACACTGGATGTCAGATATTTTTGGATGTGCACACTTTACACTGGAGATGTGGCGCAACTAATGCCACTGTCCACAGCGGACACCGTCTACGGATAAAGTACACTGGATGTCACAGATATTTTTTGAATACTCACAGTTTACACTGGAGATGTGGCGCAGCTAATGTCAATGTCTGCAGCGGACACCGTCTACGGAAAAAGTACTGGATGTCACAGATTTTTTTGGGGTGCGCACACTTTACATAGGTCTGCAGCGGCCTAACTATTGTACGCTATTTAGTGTTGGATGTGCTAAAAATAGATATTGCTGCCACACACAATAGTCCTTAGAAGGACTTTTGGGTCTGTAAATTTTTAGCAATTTAGCGCATTTTGCGCAAAAAATATAGATTGCTGTTGCCACACACAATAGTCCTTAAAAGGACTTTTGAGTCTCTAAAAAGTTTTGGTGGTAGAAATGTTCTTAAATCACTCCCTACACTGTCTGTCCGTTTCTCACCACAGCTCTCCTTGACTAAGAATGAGCCGAACATGCGTCATCGGGTGCTATTTAGCACCTGATGACGCGTTCTGGCCAGCCAATTACTGTATTGCCAGTAGCCAACATGGCTACGGCATTAAAGTGAGGGCAGTACTTACCTGCACGTTTATTGACTGCACAGCTGCCAAGAAACGTGTGGAACGGAGACTTGAGCATTGTGCTCGAGCACATGCAGTATTCGGCCGAATTCCACCATATGCTGAGCATCGAGATGCTCAAGCCGTACTGGTGTTCGGAAGAGCATGCTCGATCATCACTAATGACCACACCTCTGAAGTGCATGCAAAGTTTCCTAGCCATTTTTAGGATGTCTTGCTGATGGTTGGGAACATTTGTGCCATGCAGGGCACATGGCTTAGCCCTTCTTGATGCAGTGCCGATACAATGTTCTTCCCGTTGTCAGTTACCATGGTTCTGATTCACCCAGTGGGCTGTAAAGGACATGTATTGTTCCTGACTGTAGTTACAGCTCCATACATAGGTGCAGCTGCAGCTGCACTTTGCAGACACTGACAGGCTCAAGGACTGGTCCACCTTCTGTTCTACATGTGTGCGCAGGGCTGGTACTGCCTTTTTGGCAAAGAAATGACGGCTTGGGACTCTCCACCTTGGCTTGGCACAAGCCATCAGTTCTCTGAAAGGTGAAGAGTCCGCCACTTGGATAGGGAGGGACTGCAGCACCAGCAACTTGGACAGGAGCACGTTCAGCTCCTGCGCCGTTGGATGAGTGCACGCATACTGTTGTATTTTGGTAATCACTTTAGTGATTGATTTCTGATGGAATGAGTGACAAGGAGGAGGAGGAGCAGGAGCATCAGGACCACCAAATGATAGAAAGGACAGACAACTCCCTTCGGCTGAGGTGGTGGAGTCTTGACTACCTGAAACCGGGTGCGAGCAACTGGGTGATGCAGAGGTTTCTGTGGCAAGCTGGACCACCACATCGTAGCCACAGTTATCCCGGGCCACTTTATGGCGATGCTGCATATGTTGATGCAGGGCTGTGGTGCCAGCATTAGCCCCCTGGCCACGCTTCCTCTTCTGCCCACAGATTCTACATATGTCCACGTTCACCTCCTCCGGCGGCTAAAAAAAAACTGCCACACTGCCAAGTAGGTGATTTTACCCTCAACATTACGCACTGACTGACTGCTGCCACCGCTGCCTCCTTGAATCCCTAAACTGCTACTTCCCGGGTAGTTAGACCCCGCAAAGCGCGTGGTCTACCCCAGGCACATTTGGCTACCAACCTACCACTGCTGCCACCCTGCTGACTCCCACCCACACTAGCGACCTGCTGGCTCTGCCCCTGCCTCACAGGCAAGCTGCCACCCTCTTCTCCCAATGATGATGAAGCCCCTTTGTCACCCGACTCCCAAGTGTGATCAGCTACATCATCATTATAGAGTACTGTCTGCATGTCACTGATGTCCTCCTCAACCGTCTTTGTGTCAGGAGCCTGACCGCTCGCAACACCAGCTCCCACACCACTCTCCTCATCACTACTTGCCCACCTAGCGGAGGAAGCGGCGGATGTCTCCTCCAGATCTTGGCTGGGCAGCAGCTGCTGACTGCCCTCTAGTAACTCTTTCTCGCTGAAACGTAGAGCCGAGCCTAAGGCATATAATACTTCTCATGGTGAGGGAACTGAAAATGAGAAAGGAAGGTTCAGGACAGGTGGGGGCACAGGGACTGCTCCCGGGCCATGCCAACTAAGCGTCATGTGAGTGGAACTCACCGACTCTTGGCTGGGGGTGTCTGATGTCACTAGGGCGAAGTGGATGACCATGTCAACCATTCAAGAACATCTGGGTTGCTGGTCAAGACACGACCGCTAGATGACACCGGGAGCTCAAGCCTCTCGCTGTGACCCCTGCTGCCATACCCCCTTACTCTAATGCGACCTCTGCCTTCACCAGAAACATTGAGGCCTCTGCCACTCCCCCGTGCATGGCCTGGCACTTCTCTGTCTGACATACTATTAGATCAAATAACTAAATGTTAGATCAAATATTTTTTATTTTGCCAATAATACACAGCACCCCTGAATGGCAATTAGGCCCTAAGTGCAACTCTAAAAGGCGAATATATTTTTATTTTGCCACTAATACACAGCAAACAGGGCTTTAGAGTATATCACTGCACCGCTGAACGGCAATTAGGCCCTAATTTTTTTTCCACTTTTACACAACACAAAAGGCTTTTCAATAGATAAGTGCAATGCTAAAAGGTAAATATTTTTTTATTTTGCCACTAATACACGACAAACACAGCTTTAGAATATATCACTGCACCGCGCAAGGGCAAATTTATTTTTCTTTTGCCACTAATACACGGCAAAAAGAGTTTCACAACATATGACTGCACTGCATAAGGGCAAATAAGACGTACTCTAAAAATATTTCCTTGTAGTAAACCCTGTTATTGGCTGTATCAAACAGCACTTGCACCCCAATAACAAGAACGGTTTGCTGGAATGACAGAGCTGTATAATTGCAATTTGGATCACCAGTCGGTGCACCAAGATGTACTAGGATTACCCAGTCTGTAACCTCCCCTACTGAACCCTGTACACGAATACCGTGTAACGATTCTTCCCTATCCTTTCCCTGCACTTATAAAAAAAAAAATCACCACAATCAAGTCTTTGTTATCACTGTCCCTAGCACCTGCAGATGTCTCTCCCTGCACTTAGTACACTGGTTAATGGCAGAATCTAAGATGGCTGCCGCTATTTGTAGGGCAGTAACATCACAGGACTGGCTGGCTGCTGATTGGCTGCATGCATGGCATTATGGGCGATCCTGCCTTCCTAAAGTTATTTTCTCAATGTCCTCACACGTGCAGCAGCCATTGTATGAAAAAATTTGATTCGTTATCACGAATAGCAAGGTAATTCGGCTTTGGTGCGTATCGAATTTTTCCTGAAATTCAGATCGAATTCCACTTCATCAGCTTCGATTCGCTCACCTCTAGTTACATCCCTAAAATGTAACTACTGCCTCCATTGTCTCTAGGTGCTATGGTTCTCCTCTACCATCTCAAGCCAAACATGTAATCTCCTCTTTCTGTGCCAGTAGTTGGCAGAAGATATCTGTAAGGGTATGGCCACATGGTCAGGTTTCCTTATACAGTTTTGTATGTAAACAACAGGAGTGCATCATAAGGCAACTTCTAAAGGGTCTGCCATAGGTTCTAGTTTCAGCAAATAAATGTTATTCTTTGTATAATTAAAAATTACAGTTTCCAAATTTACTTTCTGTATCTCATGGTTTTCAAGATCTTTGCTTGCTCTCATTGCATGAATAAACATCAATTTTGAATAAACATCAAGTTTGCATCCCATACAAATTAATGAGATCTTTTAAAGAATCCTTTCTTTGACATTTTTAGTAAGGGATATAATCAATCTAAAGATAAGACTAGTGTGAATACTGGCTAGCAATGTACTGCAAACTTATGCACGCTTATAATTTCACATGTCCTTCTAATAATAAATCTATTTGCACAGAAAAACTGTGCAGTAAAAGTCAATTGGGTATTGAAACTTATTTGCCAACTTCATCTGTTCACCCAAGGAGCACAATTGGATCGCTTCTTAGCTTTTTCTTTGCTGCTGTTGAAAGCAGATTAATCATTATTACGTTTCATTTGTGTAAAGGGCAGGTGTTTGTTACAAAGGATTGCTCCCTTAAGCCACAAAACACTGACCTTTCTGTAATTTTACAGAATGACTATATACGCCATAATAAAAGTCACTTTTTGGAAAAGACATTTTAAACCCAAACCCTACTATAAAGAGGATATTTTAAAGCATATATGTTGGGTGTTTAATAAGTTATCTACATGAATATGAATACAGAATTTTCTGAGAAAATTGAACTTTTCAATGGAGTCCCTCTTGACTTCAACACACTTATTCCACTTCGCCTCCATTGGTTTGGTGTCCTCAGGATGGAAGGAGACTTCTTGCTGCTGCAGGAACCCTGCTACCACCTATTTGACTGCATTATCATTTGTGTTGAGTGAATTGAAGTGAAACAAATTTAATTCGATCTGAATTTCATGAAAACTTCAATTTGCAACAAAACCGAATTTTCTCTCACTTCGTTGTAACAAATTGATTTTTAATAAATATGGCGGCTATATATGTTACAAAGTGAAAGTAAGAAGCCTGGGAAGGAAATATGAACCATAATGTCACGCAGCCAGTCAATCAGCAGATAGCCATTCCCTGTTCTGCTAGGAAGCTGACTTACATTTAGACTGGCGCTGGATATAGTTACATAGTTGATACAGTTGAAAAAAAGTCCATCAAGTGCAACCAGGGGATAGGTGGGGACGCAAATACCAGAGGGAAGTGGGACTCAGATTTCTACACGTTTTTATAAGCATTAATGTTGCTTACTTTTAAGAATTCATCTAAACCCTTTTTAAAACTGTCCACTGTTCCTGCTGTGTCCACATCCTGAGGAAGTATATTCCACAGATTCACAGTTCTTACAGTAAAGAAGCTATGACGCTTCTGGAGACTGAACTTTTCCTTCTCCGGTCTTAGGTAGTGCCCCCTTGTCTTTTGAGGGCATTTTACACGGAACAGTTTTTCACTGTATTTTTTGTATGGCCCATTTATATATTTGTATAGGTTAATCATGTCCCCCCTTAGACATCTCTTCCCAAGATTAAACAAATTCAATTATTTTAATCTTTCTTCATAACTAAGACCCTCCATGCCCCTTATCAATTTAGTCACTCTCCTCTGTACGTTTTCCAGCTGCAGTGCATCCTTTCTATGGACTGGTTCCCAGAACTGAGCTGCATATTCCATATGAGGCCGCACCACCGCTTTGTAAGGTAGTAATATTACATCCCTGCCCTGCGAGTCCATGCCTCGTTTAATGCATGACAATATCCTGGTGGCCTTAGAAGCAGCTGATTCACATTGTATGCTCTTATTTAATCTACCATCTACAAGGACACCCAAATCCTTCTCTATAAGTGACTCTCCCAGTGTTGCATCACCTAAGACATATGAAGCACGAAGATTATTACTACCAAAATGTATAACTTTACATTTATCCACATTGAACCTCATTTGCCAAGTTGATGCCCAATCACTCAGAGTGCTCAAGTCAGCTTGTAGTTTATGGACATCTTCCATAGACTGTACAGTACTACATAGCTTGTTGTCATCTGCAAAAATAGAAATGGTGCTATTAATCCCATCCTCGATATCATTAATAAATAAATTAAATAATAGAGGGCCCAGCACTGAACCTTGGGGTACACCACTTATAACCCAGGACCATTCTGAATAAGAATCATTGACCACAACTCTCTGGACACGGTCCTTCAGACAGTTTTCAATCCAATTACAAACTATACTTTCCAAGCCTATAGACCTTACTTTACCTATTAAACATCTATGAGGGGCAGTATCAAAATCATTTGCAAAATTCTGAAACACTACATCCACAGCCACCCCTCTGTCAAGGCTACTACTCACCTACTAATAAAAACAAATCAGGTTAGTCTGACAACTTCTGTCCTTGGTAAACCCATGTTGGTTATCACTTATAATATTATTTACAGTCACATACTCCTGTATATAGTCCCTTAAGAGTCCTTCAAATATTTCCCCCACAACAGAAGTTAAACTAACTGGTCTATAATTACCTGTGAAGGACCTAGATCCTTTTTTAAATATAGACACCACATTTGCCTTGCGCCAATCACTTAGCACTGTACCAGTACCTAAAGAATCTTTAAAAATTATGAACAGTTACACAGCAATGACTGAACTGAGCTCTTTAAGCACCCTTGGGTGTAATCCATCTGGACCCGGAGCCTTGTTCACATTTACCTTATTAACTTATCTTGTACCATATCTACAGTTAGCCAATTGAGTATAATGCTGGATGTACTAACAGCCCCAGCACCACAAATATCAGCTCCTTTCTCTTCTTTTGTATATATAGAGCTAAAAACATTTGGTAACTCTGCCTTTTCCTTATCTTCAGTGACTCCCCCCCCCCCCCCCCCTTTACCATTATTTAGGAGACCTACCTGCTCGGACCTTGGTTTTCTTAGCATTTTTATATTTAAAGAATATTTTGGGATTTGTTTTGTTCTCTTTTACCATCTGCTGTCAAAGTAAAATGCTGGATATGACAAAGTAATGTATAGGCATGCGCCTCTTCTTAACTTTGGTTGATCCACCGCCAGCTATAGGGGTTATTAAGACCAGCGTCTAAAACACCTGTCTTAATAAATTACCCACTTAGTCTCAACAGATGGTCTAATATATAGACTCATCGTCAACAGGAGGTATAATATAGGCACGTTTAAATAGTTTATCTGCTGGGCCATTTATACTTAATCTGTTCTGTTATACATACTTCTGTTTTGGACCCACTCCTGTTTTTTCCTTATCAAATACTGATCAAATTCTGACCAAATACCAATTGTGTAAAGGCGTATGCTAAAACTACAGGATCAACTTTCTTTGGGCTTTTCTTCTGACGGATCAGAAAAATCGAGAAATTAACAGCTATGTGAATGCAGCCTTACTTCTGACACCCTCCCCACTGTCATGGGGCCGCTTCTTGAATTTTGGGCCACTGCACAGTTAAGTCCATGCCAATAAACTAGACCTGATGCTAACATTGACCTGTAAAGCAGAGTTCACACTTCTATTATTTGGTCATTTATTTTCATCACTTATTGTGAGGTAACTTCAGGAGCCAAACCTACTCTCTGATAAGGCACCATGAATAGATCTGCACCTGTTGGATTGACACGCACCTGCTTTGGGCTGACAACTACTGACCAAATAAGTGAAGTGTGAACTAAGCCTACATCTAACAGAATATATTCAAATCCTTGTGTTTGCACTGCCATAACATGGATTAAAAGAACCTTTCTTTTCTCTAGAACTTTATTCATGCTGCCCCCATGCCCTTATTTTGTTCCACTAAAGAGTCATTGGGACACCTGCTGGGGCGCACAGTGCATTTAAAAAAAAGAAATTGCTTTACGGAAGGTGCTGAATGCTTTTTTTTTTATAGCTAGGGGTTAAGTAGGAATGTTGGTGACCTGCACGATGATGTGCACTGTCATATATGTCACCTGCCTGTCATTCAGATGCACAGTAACTGTTTTGCTGCCAGAAAAGACTAGCTACAGTATGCATGTTGCTGCACTGCACAGTAATGTACACCAGGATACATTCTCCCTAAACTTTAACTGCGGGCCAGTATAGACCTGATTTAATGTGCTTTGTGATGAATTAATTCAGAGCAAAGCAAATTTTTGGTAAAAATCTGGTGTAGCAACCAGATCGAAACTTTGCTCATCTCTAATTGTCATCAGGAAATCTTTGCCCACGCAGGAATGTGTTCACGTTCTGAAAGAGAAAGTAATCACTAGATGCCAGGTCTGGACTGTAGGGTGGATGGTTAAGCTCCATTAGGCCACATTGCTTGATAGCAGCTTGTAATTTGCAAGACTTGTGAACTTGTGCATTGTCATAAAGCAGCAACACACATGCATTAATAAAGAATCATTGGATAGTATGCAGATAAATACTTAGAAGGATAAAATTATGGATTTACCAGTAATTTAAATATTGATGACCTATCTTTGGGATAGGTAATCAGTGACAGATTGGGGGGTCCGACACCTCCAAAGATCAGCTGTTCCCTGAAGTTACTGGCACGGGAACTAGCATTTTGAATTCAGCTGGAAGCACAACTCCATTCAAAATCATAGTGGCGGCACCAGAGGCTGCAGGGAATAGCTAATTACAGTACTAGCAAAGTGTATGAGATAATTTTTTCCATGTGGCAATTGACCTGCCATGGAATTTTCTAAATAAATAACATGTCAATTATGTTTGTATTTTTAGCCGCAGATTTCACCCTTTTCATTGGAAGGGTGAGATCTGCATAAAAAACAAATCAAATACACACAAAAAAACACTGTTAGACATTGTGGATTTTGGGGCTATGCTGCAGAAATGCACATAAATCTGTATGGAAATCCATCACTAAGGATAAGCAAATTTCTCAAAATTTGTTTGGTTCTGATTCATCTGAACCTGCAATGAAATTCAATGAGGATACAAATCGGAAACAGGAGCGAAACACAGCGCAGGGAATGACAATTTTAAGAGGAGCTTTATCTGGTTGCAACATAAAGACTTCTTCCATGTTATTCTATTGAAGAATCAACATATTAACATTCTGCAGTGTAAATAATGGTTTATTGCAGATTTTCAGAAGCTGAATGTCTCCATTAGTTTCAATGGGAATGTAGTCCACACTACACAGAAATCCAACCTTAGTTTCTTCTCCTTTACAAAGTAAAGCTAATTTGCATATCCTTTTCCCAGAAACCCAAAGGAGCATCTCTTGGCCTATAAGACTCCTCACACCTACTAGGTGTTCTCCATAAGTAGAAATAGTACCATCTGGATTCCAACTAAGGCCTTTCACCTAGCTAAGCCAGTTCTTTCTGCTCTGAACTGATGGGGGAATCTTATACTTCAAGGCCTGTTCAAAAGGCTAAGCATTGACTTATTGGAAAATTCTGATTCTAAGAAATCCGATTTGGGATTTGAGAAATACAGGATGAATTTCAATTCACTAGAATCAATTAATTCAATTTCATTAGTGCTAAACAAATTTGCTTAGTACTACTATAATATTTTCTGTAGACCTGGATCACCTTTGTATACAACAAGTTTGTTTGCTAACCCAGGTTTAGGGATGAGCGGACCCGTGGATATTCGGGTTCACCAGGTTTGGCCGAACTTCGGGTCAAAGTTGGGGTTTGGGATCCGAACTCGAAGCCGGAACCCCATTGAAGTCAATGGGGACATGAAATTTAGTGCACTAAAATGGCTGTAAAAAATAGTCGTAGTAAGGGCTAGAGGGCTGCAAAATGAAGCAAAATGGGGGTAAGAGCAGGACAGTTCCCCTGCAAACAAATGTAGATAGGGAAATTACTTAAAATAGCATAGAATAGAAAAAATATATATAATCTTGAACTAGGAGGCAGAGGTCAAAATGGAGTAGAAGGTTAAGGAGGCAGTGGACGTGGCAGTGTAGGTGGAAGCGGCGGTGGAGGAGGAGGTAGCCAACACTGTTTTTGTTGATTTATTTTTTTATTTTTTCCCCTTTATTTATTTATTTATCTTTAATAAATTTGGGAAGACCCCAAAACATTGGGAAATATAAAAGAGAATGCAAAAATAAAGTGCAGCCGGAATACTTGTCTACTCAGCACAAGGTACAGACAAGTCCTGCGGGATCCATGCCTCGTCTATTTTAATGAACATGAGCTTTTCCACGTTGACTGTGGACAGGCGGCTGCACTTGTCTGTGATTACTTCCCCCTGCCGTGCTAAACACACGTTCGGACAATACACTTGCTACAGGTAAGGCCAGAACCTCCAAGGCATAAAGGCAAGCTCAGGCCATGTGCCAAATTTGGAGATCCAGAAGTTGAATGGGGCAGACCCATCAGTCACAACGTGTAGACGTGTGCAACATGTACTGTTCCACCATGTTGCTGAAATTATGCCTCCTGCTAAGACGTTCCATATCAGCTGGTGGTGCTGGTTGTTGGGGTGTGCTGACAAAGCTTTTCCACATTTTGGCCATGCTAACCCTCCCTTCTGAGGTGTTGGAAGTGCCCCAGCTGTGTTTACTTCTTCCTCTTCCTCCCCTGCCTTCGCCTTGTTCTGCCACTGAGCCCCCGCTGCCATCAGCAGCGCGTCTACCAGTGTGTACTTGTACTCGCTTAATAATTCCTGTAGAGGACTCTGCCTGGGAAGGGTTTTTTCTATAACAACCACTTATTCCTAACCGGCTACAAACCCTTGGGGGGCGGAATTTAGTTTTTAATTTGCTGCACTCCATTGAGCTAGACTGAAAATTGTGTGCTTGATGCAAAACACTCATTGCCAACAGGTCTATACCATAATTTACACCCCAATTATGGGGGTTTAACCGACATCAGGCATGGTGCAATACCCTAGCGAACACAGCAGGGACGGTGGTGGTAGGCAGTGCGGTGTTAGTGCACTCCCGCCTGCTTATACGTGTTACTTATCAATCATTTATAGCATCTCTTATGGGGTACAGTGTTTTTAATCCCCTAGTTAGCTCACTTATTATATTTTTTTCTCACGTTTTTTTAATAAAACAAGTAAAAGTTACGTTTTATTAGTCTGGGACAAGAGCGGTTAGTAGCCGGTTAGGCATAGGTGGGTGCTACTTGTACTCGCACATCTTCGGATCACGCTCCAGTGACGCAATTAACCAGTATTTAGCACTGGTTAGAATGTGGGCAACTTGGCGGTAGTTGCGCAGGCACTGCAGCATGTAGTCACTCATGTGTGCCAGGCTGCCCAGAGGCAACGACAAGCTGTCCTCTGTGGGAGGTGTGTCGCCTGTGTCCTCTGAATCCCCCCAGCCACACTCCATTGATGCCTTCCTCTTACTCTTCCATCATCGCCCGAAGTGTTTTTTCAAAGGGACATAGAAGTTGGATAGTAACGCTGAGGAGTGCGTCATCGGCACTGGCCATGTTGGTGGAGTACTCGAAACAGTGCAACATGGCACAAACGTCCTGCATGGAGGCCCACTCGTTAGTGGTAAAGTGGTGCTGTTTTGCAGAGCTACTCACCCGTGTATGCCGCAGCTGAAACTCCACTATCGCCTGCTGCTGCTTGCACAGTCTCTGCAGCATGTGCAAGGTGGATTTCCACCTTGTAGTTACGTCCCATATGAGGCCGAAGTTACGCTGTGGCATAGACAGGAAAGCAAGCACAGACAACCCACACTTTCTGCAGCAGCTCTGACATGTCGGGTAATTTTTAAGAAACCTCTGCACCACCAAATTCAGCACATGTCACAGTCAAGGGATGTGCGTCAAACCGGCTAGCTCCAGAGCTGCTATGAGATTTCGCCTGTTATCGCACACCACCAGGCCAGGCTTGAGCCTCAGCAGCACCAACCACTCATCGGTCTGTTGTTCCATGACCGTCCACAGCTCCTGCACAGTGTGGGTTTTTCCCCCCAAACAGATGAGTTTCAAAACAGCCTGCTGTCGTTTCCCCCTGGCTGTGCTGAAGTTGGTGGTAAAGGTGTTACGCTGACCGGATGAGGAGGCTGTAGAGGAGGAAGCGGAGTAGGAGGAGGAGGCAACAAGAAATATCCTGCAATCCTTGGTGGCGGTGGGACATGCGCCAAACTGCTATCTGCCTCAGGCCTAGCCGCCACTGCATTTTCCCAGTTTACAGTTAGGGAGATATAACGTCCCTGTCCGTGCTTACTGGTCCTTGTATGGGTAGTTATGTGGACCTTGCCACCGATGGCATTGCACAGTGCACACCTGATCTTGTCCACCACTTGGCTGTTTAGGGCAGGGATGGCTCGCCTGGAAAAGTAGTGGCGGCTGGTAACCACGTACTCTGGAACAGCCACCGCCATAAGGTTTTTAAAAGTCTCTGTCTCTACCAGACAGAATGACAGCATTTCAAAGGCCAGGAATTTTGAAATACTGGCATTTAGGGCCAGGGATCGGGGGGGGGGGGGGTACTTCCTCTTTCTCTCCAGTGTTTGGGGAATGGACAACTGAATGCTTCCATGGGACAGTGTGGACATGCTGGTTGACGGTGGTGGAGGTGGTGGTTTTCACCTGTCGGATGTCCCCAGGAGGACCTCTTTTTTGCAATAGGAACCAAGACACGTGACGATGACTATAACAGAAGACCTCAATGTACTGAAAAAGGATCAGCGGGTGTGAACCCACTGTGCCATTGACTAGCAATACTCTGGAGGGGCATAACTAAGCAACTACCTGGTCTTCACTAGAGCCTCAAATGGTGAGGATAGGCTTGGGCCGTAGGTAGTTGCCAGGGGCTACTCCAGAGTGTAAACTGAGTCAGTAGCAGCAAGATCAGGTGGCACGGAGATACCAGACAAAGTACCGACAGTACATTGAGTCCACAGACAGGCAAGTAGAACGGAACAGAGACAGCAGCAGGTACTTGCGCCCCAAGCAATAGAAGCAAGGCAGCCCCAGGAAGAGCTGCACAGAACAGGCAGAGTAGAGACAGGAGCAGTTACTTGTGCCACAAGCAATAGAAGCTAAATGGCCCCAGGCAGAGCTGCACATAGACAGAGAATGGGCATTCAGGCATACAGGCATTCAGCATTGGGCATTCCCCCTCCAGGGAACACAGGAGCCCTCTTTGGAAGGCCGACATGGACAGATAAGAACGGAACACCAGAAGCAGTAAGGACTACCAGACAGACAATAACAGGAACAGGCAAGAACAGACATGAACAGGAACAGACGCAGATCAACTCTGCTAGGCTATCCAGATGCAGATGAGCTTTACCTAGCTGCGACCTAGCTGCTGCCACATCCTCTGTTTGCAGGGTGGCAGGTGCCACTGTCACTCCAGAGGGGGAGGAAGAGGTCGAGACTGCAGCATAAAAGGGAGCAAGAGGAGCCTGAGATCTTTTGTGGCTTTTCAGGTGTGTACTCCATTGCAGCTCATGCTTTGCATTTAGATGCCTGGTCATGGCGGTGGTGCTCAGGTTTAGAACATTTATGCCTCGCTTCAGGATTTGATTGCACAGCGAGTAAACCACTCACATCTTGTTATCAGCACATTGTCTGAATAACTGCCAAATATCTCCTTGGAGCTGGCTTTGGTGTGCTCAGTCCCTGGGTGCGGTGGGCAGTAACAGGCATACTGTTTGGTGGACCTCCACTATGCTTTTTCACCCTACTCCCTCTTTTGCTGTGCGGCTGGCGCTCTGTGACCACCACCTCTTCCTCCGAACTGCACACGTCACTTGCATGACCTTGATTCCATGTGGAGTCTACGACCTCATCATCCTCCATCATCTTCCACCCACTCTTTACCACTGCCCTCCTTGCCGGTCTGCACATAGCAGAAAGTCGCAGCAGTTGGCACCTGTGTTTCATCATCACCATCAGAGTCCTCATCCTGAAACATAAGTGGTTGGGCATCAGTGCACTCAATTTCTTCCACTTCTGGGGCAGGGCTAGGTGGATGGCTCACGGAAACCTCACCAGCAGAGTCATCAAAAAACATAAGAGACTGCTGCATGCCTTGGGGCTCAGACTGCTTGGCTGATTTGCAAGGGGGTGAGGTGAAAGACAAATGCCCATAGGCTGTAGGTGCCAACTCTGCGGTTTCAGCAGGGGACCGGGTGGGAGACAATGTGAAGGAACTGGAGGTACTGTCATCCATCCAATCTACTACCGCCTCTACTTGTTCTGGCCTCACCATTCATACACCGGTATTCGGGCCTACAAAATGATGCTGAACGTCCTGGCGCCTACGTGCACCTGAGGAAGGTGTTTTATTTGGGCATGTTGCTCGCACAGATCGACTACGTCCACTCCCTGCTATAGGAGCTCCACAAGCAACACCCCGACCAGGGCAACGTCCCTTATTTGATGCTCTCCTCATTCTTTGAGGTCACCCACTGAACTAACAGACAGATTAGCTATATTAATTTTCCTGTCACGTATGTAGTGCAGTTGTTGTACCTCACACCAAAAATGCGTATATGTCACCCACCGATCTAACAGACAGATTATCTATAATAATTTTCCTGTCACATATGCAGTGCAGGTGTACCTCACACAAAAAATGGGCATCTGTCACACACCCAGTGGCGTACATACAGGGGTCGCAGTTGCGACCAGGCCCGAAACTCCAGGGGCCTGGCTGCCTGTGGACTCCCCTTGCCCTTGCAGTCAGTGTTCCCTTCCCTCTAACTAAGCTGTGCGGGTGGGCAGCCGGGCAACCATATCGCGCACCTCACGTTGTTGGCAAAATGCCAGCGCCCAGCAGTTAGTGCAGTGAGTGTCAAAACCATCTCAGTCATGCGCCTCCTGCCCCTTCTCACTTTATGAATGAATAAGGCAGGTGGGGCAGGAGGCGCATGACAGAGGGAGAGATGTTAAGCTCAAACTGCCGGTGTGGCGCCGAGTCTGCATGCCACGCACCGGCAGCACAGCAGCAGCAGGGCGGGGAGCGGCGTTCTAGTTCAGCTGCCCACTGCCGATCATGTGAGGAGTGGGAGTGGTGAATTGGACTCCGCTCAGGAGACTTGTGTAGCAGCAGTTGCAGTGTGGTTGGGGCTCGTTTTCCCGGCTCGCGGATTCCCCACAGTGCATGGCCCACGAGCCCGCCCTGCTGCCCTGACAGCCGCTCACTTCGCAGTCGCTGTCCCGTGCTCTGCATCTCAGCAGCAGCAGAATAAGCGTGGGGAGGAGCTGGATCATGACTGTGGAGCAAAATGTCCTACAGCAGAACTCCCAGAAGGTAGGAGCTTTCCCTGGTGTGTGCACAGCGCCGGGCACTGCACTGGCCCCGCCTCAAGTGTCCCTGCCTCCTCCCTACCCACTGATACATTATTAGAAGGCACTTATGGGGATATCTATGGAGGGCACTGTTGTGGAGGGATCTGTGGAGGCACTTATGGGGGATATCTGTGGATGGCACTGTTATGGAGATATCTGTGGATGACACATATATAGCATAAGATGCTATATATGTGTCATCCACAGATATCCCCTATCTCTGCCCTCCACAGATATCCCCCATGTCTGCCCTCCACACATATCCCCCATGTCTGCTCTCCACAGATATCCACCATGTCTGCCCTCCACAGATATCCCCATGTCTGCCCTCCACAGATATCCCCTATGTCTGCCCTCCACAGATATCCCCCATGTCTGCCCTCCACAGATATCACCAATGTCTGTCCTCCACAGATATCCCCCATAACTGTGTGCTTTCCACAGATATCCCCCATAACTGTGTGCTTTCCACAGATATCCCCCATAACTGTGTGCTTTCCACAGATATCCCCCATAACTGTGTGCCCTCCACAGATATCCCCCATAACTGTGTGCCCTCCACAGATATCCCCCAGAACTGTGTGCCCTCCACAGATATCCCCCATAACTGTGTGCCCTCCACAGATATCCCCCATAACTGTGTGCCCTCCACAGATATCCCCCATAACTGTGTGCCCTCCACAGATATCCCCCATAACTGTGTGCCTTCCACAGATTTCTGACACAACTGTGTGCCCTCCACAGATATCCCCCACAACTGTGTGCACTCCACAGATATCCCCATAACTGTGTGCCCTCCACAGATATCCCCCATAACAGTGTGTCGTCCACAGATATCCCCCATAAGTGTGTCATCCACAGATATCCCCCAAAACAGTGTGTCGTCCACAGATATCCCCCAAAACAGTGTGTCATCCACAGATGGCAGTACAGTAGGATTGCCATACAAAATTGGCCTCTCCCACACAAAGCGGTACTGTTTGGAGGCATGTTGGGTGAATGGTAGGGGAGGTGGGGGGGAGGCGGGGGGGGGGGGGCAGCGGCAGGTTGGGGGATGGACGGAGAAGGGGCCCCATGGATTAGTTTTGCACTGGGGCCCCATGGATTGTGTGTACGCCACTGCACACACCAATCTAACAGATGGATTAACTATATTAATTTCCCTGTCACTGATGCAGTGCAGGTATACCTAACACCAAAAATGGGTATATGTCACAGGCCGAACTAACAGTCAAATTAACTCTATTAATTTCCCTGTCACGTATAAAGTGCACATATATCTTACACCAAAAATGGGTATATGTCATCCACCGAACTAACAGACGGATTAACTATATTATTTTCCCTGTCACGGATGCAGTGTAGGTGTACCTAACACCAGAAATGGGTATATGTCACAGGCCGAACTAACAGTCAAATTAACTCTATTTATTTCCCTGTCACGTATAAAGTGCACATATATCTTACACCGAAAATGGGTACATGTCACCCACCGAACTAACATACAGATTAACTATATTATTTTCCCTGTAACGGATGAAGTGCAGGTGTACCTCATGCCAAAAATAAGAATATGTCACCGGCCAAACTAACAGACGGATTAACTAGCAGAGATAAGTTAATTTTTCAAAAATCTGATTCGGCTGGTTCGCAGAATAAAATAAAAAAAATCAGCTTTGATCCAAATTTATTTGCGGCGAATCGCGTTAATAAACAGCTATTTACTGGCTGCAGAGAGCCTTTATAGTGGTGTAGAACACTTTGCCTTACAGAAACACGAACAGGGAGTCTGCTGTGGTAGTGAAATAATACTGTGAGTCAGTATGAGATGCAGATGACAGGTGTCACTCTTAGAAACACTGCACACTTCACTTATTTGGGCAGTCATGGGGCCAAAACTGACCAAATAACTTAAAGGGAACCTTTCACCAGTTTTATGGTGTCCTAACTAAGGGCAACATAAATAAGTAACTGATTCGCTTAGTTAAATGCTGGGTCACTTTCTTTAATTGACCCAGTCAATCTGCCAACATCTTGTATTGAAAAGCTCCAGCTGATAATGATGAGTCATGAATATTCATGAGCTCCTGACTCTCCTCGCCCACCTGCTGCTGAGTGACAGTTTGTTTCCATAGGAATCAGCAGCAGGTGGGCAGGGGAGTGGCTATAGCTCTGAATTAAATATACGCTGGACTCGATGACCTCACGCCGGACTCGAATCAGCTCATTAGCATGCGGCATCTTTGTGTGTATATTATGAGGGAACCATCTGTCACACCAGTAAGTGAATACATCTAAGGCACTTTTTAGTAGTTAATGATTGTATATAATTAGTTAGATTATAATCAAATATCCACATGACAGGTTCCCTTTAAGTATGAACTCAGCTTTACAGGTCGATGTTACTGCCAAGAAGAAGCGCACTCCTTTTACACCGTCATCAGCTGATTCCACATAGATGTCTACAGAACCAGTTTTATTAAACGCTCCCTGGCAGAGTGGAGTGGGTGTCAGCAGTAAGTTTGTGTTGACGTCACTGATTATTTTGCCCTTCCTCTGATCCGTCAGAACAAAAACTTACAAAAAACTGATCCTGTCTGTTAAACATCCGCCTTCACTCGGTCAGCATTTGGTCAGTAATCTATCAGTATTGCTAATGCCAAAAACAACAGGAGTAGATCCAAAACAGAGATGACACGTGAATGGAATATTTGCATGTCTTCTGTGTTTTGTACCCACTCCTGCTTTTGGCTACCAAGTCAATTCTTATGGGACCATACAGGCCTCACAGCTGCTACAACAGGGGTGGCCAACCCGCGACCCCGAGAGCAAAGGTTTGCTGACCCCATCTTCCTGGACAGAAACACAGCTGATTGTGCGATCGGCTGTGCTTCTGCCCGCAGCGCCGCACGATGAAGCATTACAGCTCCTGCTCCCGCACTGTATTAAAAGCAGGACGGGATCTGGATGTTAGTGAGAGCAGGGTAGCCGAGGAGAAGGCAGAAGCGGTGTATCAGCACTTCTGCCTTCTCCTGAGATAGGTGAGCAGCACATTATGCAGGGTGGACCCGGCTTGGGGGCAGAGGAGTGCAGAGTTGCAGGGTCAGGAGACCCTGATCAGCTCCGCCTTGTATAAAGCTCCCACAGCAGGCTGTTTCCCATGTACCTGGGGCTCCTTTGGATGCCACAGCAACAGTGGAAAAAGTGCAAAAAAGTCTGTGTACCCAAAGGTCTTTCAGTGACTTCTTGGGGACAAATTATAAAAATATATAAAAAAATAAGTTAAAAATGAATTGAAAAAAAATTGAAAAAATAATAAAAATAATAAAACACAAAGGGAAAAAAATAATAAAGTATGATAGAAAAAATGTAAAATTATAAAAAAATACAAATAAAAAAATTAAATGAAAAATCACAAAATAAAAGAGTGTTCACTGTTTGGTAACAGTCTTTTTTTGATCCCTTGGGGGGACATTATGTAGAAATTTGTGTAATAAGTGGTCAAATTAAAACTTAACATTTAATCGGAAAATATTAAAAAATAGGTCCCATGATAGTAAATGACAACATACAAATACGGAGCAGCGCGGCGGTTTATCACACAGGAACTAATGGTGCACAGAATCAAGTCATACAACTAAGTAATGCTCGGCGGCACCAAAAAATAACCGGGTGGTCCTACCGCTTCGATGAGGCGCTCCAGAGACAACAATTGACTAACCGGTGTTGATAGATGAGCACACCGTTGCTAGCGACAACTGTACAATGCAGGGTAGTCTGTAGTGCTGGCTGGCCCTAGTGATGCCCTAGAGCCCTACAATGGCCTATATGACTGGATGGCGGGGACCGCCACCAGTCACCTACAGGAACCTCACCCTGGAATTAGTGCGCCCTATTTAGCCCTTGCTTACCTGGTCCCTACACGCATGTTTCGCTAGGGGATGAGTAACAAGCTCATCGGGGGAAAAACACGGGAGCTTGGGCTGAGTCTGTGCAGGATGTACTGACAGTGGTGTCAAACGTGCACCCTGCACAGAGACAAAATCACACCACGATCCGGATATGGATCAGTGTGGTATAGGGGAAGAGGGGGATTAAGAAAAGAGACCCCTCTCCTAATAACCAATTCAGGCGCATGGGTTGATGTAACCTGGGTAGCGCTTGGAAACCGCTACCTTTTGAAGAAGAAACCAGCCCCAGATTGAGGCTTGGTTAGGACACTCCTCCCTCAATCGACGAAAGCGGTACATGCCCGCGCATGCGCGGTGCAGTGAGACGCATGGAGAGAGGGAGGTACGTGGGCGGACGTGAGGGAAGGAGATGACGTCACCACGTCCAATCTCACTGATGCACGCGAGATGACGCGACGGTTGCCAGGCAATCGGGACGCTGATTCCAGGCACCGTCGGACCGCACGGCTGCAGATATGTAGCGGTGCTAATTATGAAAATGGTATTTATGGCACAAAATATAACAATAGTGGAATCTGGAATGTGTTGGCCCAAAAATTGAACACAGGGATAGAGGAGAAGGGATGGTGGTGATGGAAAAGGAGGGGGGAGGCAGCACAAAGGCAAAAATGAATGAAGAATTATACACGCAGATGCCAATTAACTAAATGAAACAGCTAAAATTGAGCTGTTCATTGAGTCCCGTGGGTGAGACTGTACCGAGCGTATAGATCCAGCGGGATTCTCTCTGGAGTAACACACGGTCCCAATCTCCCCCACGGGTTGGATGCAGGACTTTCTCAATTCCAATTGCCCTGAGGCAAATTGGATTTCCCTGGTGATGGTCATGAACATGCCTTGATACTGCTGTATCTCTGTTATTGGCAATGTCGCCACGATGCTCGCCAAGGCGCCTTCGTAGCTCGCGCCTAGTTTTTCCCACATATTCCAATCCGCAATCGCAGGTGATTTTGTAGATAACACCTTGCGTCTTGCAATTAATAAAATCTTTAATGGGGAACGTTTTCGACAAATTAGAGCTGAAAAAGGTTTTGCCAGTTTGAATAAGACCACAGGCTACACAGCCACTACACCTGAAGCAGCCTGTGGGCCTACGGTCGAGCCAGGTACCCTGTCTGGGCACTGGTGTAAAATGGCTGTGTACGAGGAGATCCTTCAGGTTGCTACCCCTTCTGAACGTTATCTGGGGGTAGTCATGTATGGCTTCCTTAATTTCTGGATCCATCATTAAGATGGGCCAGTGTTTCCTTAGGATCCCTCGTATTTTATCAGCACAGCCATCAAAAGTGCCCAGCATACGTATCTTCTGGTCCTGAGGTGTTCTCACTCTGGGCACCAGGAGGTCCGAACGGGCAGTGTCGACCGCCCTGTGGTAAGCCTGTCTGAGTACATTATCAGGGTACCCCCTATTGAGAAACCTGGTCCTTAAGTCCTGAGACTGGATGGTGTGAGCATTGAACCACAGGCTATCCTGGGCAGTATCGATGTCGATGTCGAGGCTCTGTACTCGTCTATTCCCCATATAGCAGGTCTGAAGGCAGTTGAACACTTCCTGAGTATGAGGGGCTGCCAGTTTTCTCAACACAACGCGTTTGTGCTTAAACTCCTTGAGTACCTGTTGACGCACAATTTTTTCTATTTCGGCACGAGGCTCTATCACCAGCTCAGGGGCACGGCGATGGGTTGTTCCTGTGCGCCGGCCTATGCCAATCTGCTCCTGGGCTGGTGGGAGTCTACCTACGTGTTCTCTGAGGAGGTGTCGTCGAGTACCGGGCCCATAGGGCTGTGGGCCCGTTACATCGACGACATCTTCATCATCTGGAACGATTCTAAGTCAGCTTTTTCTGACTTGACCTTTTCAAATTGAACTGTAACGACGTAGGCCTTAGGTTTACACATGAATCTGATCCAGTAAGCCTGCCTTTCCTCGACATTACCATCGCGAGGAAAGGCATCGATGAACTCTCGACAACTATCTTTAGAAAACCCACTTCTACTAACTCAGTCCTCCATTGGAGCAGTAGCCACCCCACCGCCCTGAAAAGGGGTATTCCATGCGGCCAATATTTACGCCTCAGACGTAACTGCTCCGAGGGACCTGAGTTTAAGAAGAGGGCTAAGGACTTAAGGACCAGGTTTCTCAATAGGGGGTACCCTGATAATGTACTCAGACAGGCTTACCACAGGGCGGTCGACACTGCCCGTTCGGACCTCCTGGTGCCCAGAGTGAGAACACCTCAGGACCAGAAGATACGTATGCTGGGCACTTTTGATGGCTGTGCTGATAAAATACGAGGGATCCTAAGGAAACACTGGCCCATCTTAATGATGGATCCAGAAATTAAGGAAGCCATACATGACTACCCCCAGATAACGTTCAGAAGGGGTAGCAACCTGAAGGATCTCCTCGTACACAGCCATTTTACACCAGTGCCCAGACAGGGTACCTGGCTCGACCGTAGGCCCACAGGCTGCTTCAGGTGTAGTGGCTGTGTAGCCTGTGGTCTTATTCAAACTGGCAAAACCTTTTTCAGCTCTAATTTGTCGAAAACGTTCCCCATTAAAGATTTTATTAATTGCAAGACGCAAGGTGTTATCTACAAAATCACCTGCGATTGCGGATTGGAATATGTGGGAAAAACTAGGCGCGAGCTACGAAGGCGCCTTGGCGAGCATCTTGGCGACATCGCCAATAACAGAGATACAGCAGTATCAAAGCATGTTCATGACCATCACCAGGGAAATCCAATTTGCCTCAGGGCAATTGGAATTGAGAAAGTCCTGCATCCAACCCGTGGGGAAGATTGGGACCGTGTGTTACTCCAGAGAGAATCCCGCTGGATCTATACGCTCGGTACAGTCTCACCCACGGGACTCAATGAACAGCTCAATTTTAGCTGTTTCATTTAGTTAATTGGCATCTGCGTGTATAATTCTTCATTCATTTTTGCCTTTGTGCTGCCTCCCCCCTCCTTTTCCATCACCACCATCCCTTCTCCTCTATCCCTGTGTTCAATTTTTGGGCCAACACATTCCAGATTCCACTATTGTTATATTTTGTGCCATAAATACCATTTTCATAATTAGCACCGCTACATATCTGCAGCCGTGCGGTCCGACGGTGCCTGGAATCAGCGTCCCGATTGCCTGGCAACCGTCGCGTCATCTCGCGTGCATCAGTGAGATTGGACGTGGTGACGTCATCTCCTTCACTCACGTCCGCCCACGTACCTCCCTCTCTCCATGCGTCTCACTGCACCGCGCATGCGCGGGCATGTACCGCTTTCGTAGATTGAGGGAGGAGTGTGCTAACCAAGCCTCAATCTGGGGCTGGTTTCTTCTTCAAAAGGTAGCGGTTTCCAAGCGCTACCCAGGTTACATCAACCCATGCGCCTGAATTGGTTATTAGGAGAGGGGTCTCTTTTCTTAATCCCCCTCTTCCCCTATACCACACTGATCCATATCCGGATCGTGGTGTGATTTTGTCTCTGTGCAGGGCGCACGTTTGACACCACTGTCAGTACATCCTGCACAGACTCAGCCCAAGCTCCCGTGTTTTTCCCCCGATGAGCTTGTTACTCATCCCCTAGCGAAACATGCGTGTAGGGACCAGGTAAGCAAGGGCTAAATAGGGCGCACTAATTCCAGGGTGAGGTTCCTGTAGGTGACTGGTGGCGGTCCCCGCCATCCGGTCACATAGGCCATTGTAGTGCTCTAGGGCATCACTAGGGCCAGCCAGCACTACAGACTACCCTGCATTGTACAGTTGTCGCTAGCAACGGTGTGCTCATCTATCAACACCGGTTAGTCAATTGTTGTCTCTGGAGCGCCTCATCGAAGCGGTAGGACCACCCGGTTATTTTTTGGTGCCGCCGAGCATCACTTAGTTGTATGACTTGATTCTGTGCACCATTAGTTCCTGTGTGATAAACCGCCGCGCTGCTCCGTATTTGTATGTTGTCATTTACTATCATGGGACCTATTTTCTAATATTTTCCGATTAAATGTTAAGTTTTAATTTGACCACTTATTACACAAATTTCTGTCTGATTACAGGTGGTCACTCAATATTATCTAATTTGTCATTTTGGGACATTATGTAGCAAAAATATATTAAAAAAAATAATAGAAAATTAAAAAATGAGAAAAAAAAGAAAAAATAAAGTGCTAAAAAGTAGAGTGTTCATTGTCCCCCAACAGTCTTTTTATGACTTCTTGGGGGACATACTATTTGCCAAAAATATATTTAAATAATAAGTGCAAATAAAAGTAAAAAATTTAAAGGAAAAAGTGGAAAATCAACAAAAAGTGTCAGTGTTTCCCAAAGGTCTTTTTATGACCTTTTGGGGGATATTATTTGTAGCAGAAATATATTAAAAATTTAGTTAAAAAAGATTTTAAAAAAAATACATAAAAGAAAAAACACCCATATCAACCATAACCATTGCCATTATCGCCCCATTCACGTGAAAGTATACATAGTATATAACAAAACGACCGACACAAAATAGGCAACTAATTATAATAATTTATTTTGATGGTAGTTGGAATATTTAAAGAATAAGAAGCTAAAGTTTTAAAAAACTCCCCTAAATAAAACAAAAAAATAAATTATAAGTGAAAAATTGTTGCAAAAATTATTTTGGTAGTCCCAACAACCGTTACAACCTTTTGAACCACCACGAGCGCTAACTCACTGTTCAGGCCTGGTTAATAAAGTGTTAAGCAATAAGTGCTTTCCCCACGAGTAAGGGAAAATGCTTATAAATAAATTTATACTGGGAAATCCCTTAAAGCCCCTATTACACTGCGAGATATTCAGGTCAATTACTGGGAACAAGACTTCATAAGAGCGCTCATTCATGATAACTGGCCAGTATAATCATGCCACACATCTCTGTGTAATCAGGGATGTGCTCCTGATAAACAATATAACTAAATGAAGGCGGAATGACTGTGATAGCGATCATTCCTCCCCAGTCACTTTACATTAGCCTGTGTAATAGGCTGATGCAAATGAGCGCCAATCAACTTTTTTTTTATTTTTTTCGGCCCCTTGAAATAGAGCGATGTGACAATGCGGCCCTCGGACCAAAAAAGGTTGTGCACCCCTGTGCTACACAGACAAGATGCGTTGTGTGTCTCATTTTTACTTCCTTCTGACAGATCAGAAGAAGGGTAAAATAAATGATGTTGTCAGCCAGGCCGAAAGGCAAAATAGTGGCCCAGTCATGAAGTGGAGAGGGTGGGAACAGCATGAAAAGTCCAAAGAGTGGCCCTATGAAATAGTGGTGAGGTGGAAGCAGCATTAAGAGACCACAGAGTGGCCCAATGGCAGAGTGTGGAGGTAGCTGCAGCATCAGAAGGCCACAGAGTGGCACAATGACAGTGTGGAGGCGGCAGCAGCATGAGGAGGCCACAGAGTGGCAAAGTGACATAATGTGGAGGTGGCAGCAGCATCAAAAGGCCACACAGTGGCAAATTGACATAGGGTGGAGGCAGGGGTGGACTGAGAACCCTCAGGGCCCCCGGGCAAAATAAATCAAGGGCCCCCTTACAGGCCCCACCCATGTTCTGCTGCAAGCCCCACCCTTGTCCCGCCTCCATGCCCCGCCTCCAGCCACACCCTACACAATCTTTAAAGGGCTTCTGTCACCCCACTAAACTTATTTTTTGTTTTGTTTACTTATAATCCCTATCCTGCGATATAGCTATACATTATGTTATTAATAATTTTCGTTCAGTAGATATGGCAAAAAACTTACTTTTATGATATGCTAATTACCTGTCTACCAGCAAGTAGGGCGTCTACTTGCTGGTAGCAGCTACAGAAAACCGCCCCCTCCTCCTGTTGATTGGCAGGTCTAGCTGTGATCTCCTCCTTCGGCTGGCCCTGTCTGCATTTCAAAAATTGCGCACTGTGTTGATTCGAGCGCAGGCGCCCTGAGATAAGGAGGCTCGCCTCCTCAGCACTCCCTCAGTGCGCCTGTGCCGATGATGTCTTCTCTTTCGGTGACGTCATCGGCGCAGGCTCACTGAGGGAGTGCTGAGGAGGCGAGCCTCCTTATCGCAGAGCGCTTGCGCCGAATCAAGACAGGCGCGCGATTTTTGAAATGCTGACAGGGCCAGCCGGAGGAGGAGATCGCGCATTGATTCAATGCTTTCGTATGGGGTGATCTAATCTCACCGTCCATTAGTGAGCCTCTGTTAGAAGCAGTGTGGGCATAACTACTGTGAAGGGGGCACATATCTGGGCATAACTACTGTGAAAGGGGCACATATCTGGGCATAACTACTGTGAAGGGGGCACATATCTGGACATAACTACTGTGAAAGGGGGGGAGGCCCTTCACAGTAGTTATGAATCCCTTTCAGCGGTCCCCCCTTCAGTGAATGGGGGACTGCTGAAAGGGGTTAATAACTACTGTGAAGGGCCTAGCCATCTGGGTAACCCCACAGATAATCCCCCCACCCACCTTGTACTTGTTCCACTGATCCGCTACTTGCGGGCTACATGGGCATGAGTTCAGTCACTTCAGTGCGCAATCCCATCCTGCGGCGCGTGATCCAGCAAGACCCGTGACCTACAGCGGCGGGTCTTGCGGGATCACGTGCTGCAGGACGGGATTGCCCACTGAAGTGACTGAACTCATTCCCGCGCAGCCAAAAAGTAGCGGAACAATTACAACAGGGGTGGGAAATAGCCAAATTAAAAAAATATTTTGAACCAAAAGGTGTTATGGGGGCTCTGTGGATGGCACTGTTATGGGGGGGATCTGTGGATAGCACTGTTATGGGGGCTCTGTGGATGGCACTGTTATGGGGGCTCTGTGGATGGCACTGTTATGGGGATCTGTGGATGACACTGTTGTAGGGGAGGATCTGTGGGCGACACGTATATAGAACCTTGTGCTATATGTGTCATCCACAGATCCCCCCCATAACAGTGTCCCTGTGAGTGAATGATCCCCAATGCAGGGTCTGGGGGCCGGCATCTGGTGTTGTAATGGCAGCAGGGCCCGGTGCAGTCACTGTATTCTATTACACCGGGCCCCGCTCACTGTAATACTAATATTCATATGTGAACAACTTGAAATCCTCTGCGATCCTCTCCCTCTGAGCTCTCTGTACTCACAAACTCAGTAGCAGGCCAGGTGGCAGCGCAACTCACTGACGTCACGCGCCTGCTCCTCCTACTTCATTCATAAAGTGGGAGGACCAGGCGAGTGACGTCAGTGAGTTGCACTGCCGCCCGGCCTGCTACTGAGTTTATGAGTATAGAGAGCTCAGAGGGAGAGGATTTCAAGTTGTTCACATATCAATATTTGTATTACAGTGAGCGGGGCCCGGTGTAATAGAACACAGTGAGTGCACCGGGCCCCGCTGCCATTACCAGGCGGGCATAACATTAACACATTATGTTATTCTGCGGCGGGCCCCCATCCCGGCCGGGCCCTCGGACCATGTCCGACGTGCCCGATCGGTCAGTCCGCCCCTGGGTGGAGGTGGGTGGCAATGCCAGTACCTGCTGAAGATGGTGGGTAAAAGAAGGAGCACTTGGCCTCAGATGTGTGGCATCAGGCGAGTGACAGCATCAGAAAAATAGCTGAGACAGGTAGCCAGAAGAAACCGGTCTCTTTTGTTAAAGTGTTGGTGTTGCACTATGGATGATCTAGTCTAAAGCATCAGCCATTGGTAGGTGAAAATCCTGGCTGATCTACGCCTGATTCATCTTAACAAAAGTCAGTCTCGCCACATTTTGGACAGGTGAGTTCTTCTTGGGGTAACTATGTCCCCCGCCACACTAAACAGCCGCTCTTATGCCACACTACTGGCCGGGCAGGACAGCTTCTCCAGGGCAAACTCTGCTAGTTGCGGCCACAAATCCAGTTTGGCTACCCAGTAGTCTAGCAGATCTTCAATTGGTTGGCAGAGTACTGTCCAAGTATGCCACCACCTGCTGGTTCAGGGTTCTGCTCTATGTCTACCTGCTGCTGCTGGTGAGCAGTTTCTTCAGTAGGGGGTGAAAAAAGCTGCTCATCAGCGACTCTAGACTTAAGTTGCTGATGATGGAACTGGTACTGCTCCTGTCCCCCCACCCCCATCCATGGCAGTAAAACATGAGTGCAGAGGGCCCCCCCGGTCAAATCTGCATGAGGATGGGCGATGGCGCACATAGGCATTGGACAACTGACTACATAGGATGTCTCTATAGTAGTTTAGTTAGTCCTCCCTCTTAGGGGGTGTAAAAAAGGCCCCCATTTTGGACCGGTGCGGAATGGTGACAATTCGGCTGTCACTACCCAAGCAACTGAGCATGCAGAGGGCCATTTGCGCAAGTGACTCGGAGGGACTCCTTGCCTCCATCTCCACTGCATACTGCCACGGTGTGTCTGGGTCCTCTGCATTGTCTTCGTCATCACCCTTTAGCTCCTCTACCTGCTCCTCCTCTCCTGTCACCTCTGTAGAAAAAACACCCATTTCACTACACATTGCTTGTGCTCCAATGTCTTCCTCCTCCTCCTCCAGTTCAGCCCCCACAGTGCTCATGTGGACATGAGATCTAGGCATCACATCTCCAGTTCTCTGACCAGCCAGATTTACCAGCATTTGTTCCAGGACATGAAGTAGTGGAATGACATTGTTCATCCCTTAGTCTTAGGGACTGACAAATAATGTGGCCTCCTCAAAGGGCCTAAGCAAACGGCAGGTGTCACACATGAGCTGCCATTAGCTCACATCAAAGTTACACAGGGCAGTACTCCTGTCTGCTTGGATCATCAGGAAATCGTTTATGGACTTTCTCTGTTCGTACAGTTGGTCCAACATATGGAGGGTGGAATTCCAACGGGTAGAATAGTCGGATATTAGCCTATGATGGGGGATGCTATTCTGCCGCTACAGCTCAAGGAGGGTGTGCTTTGCGGTGTACAAGTGGCTGAAGTGCATGCAAAGTGTCCTGGGCATTTTTAGGATGTCTTGCAGATGGGCGGAAGACTTCAGGAACTGCCTGACAACCAGATTGAACATGTGTGCCATGCAGGGCGCATAGGCTCAGCCCTTCTTGACACAGCATCGACACCATGCTCCTCCCATTGTCAGTCACCATGGTTCAGATTTTGAGTTGTCACAAAGAAAGCCAGGATTCGATTTCTTGATGAAGGACACAAAGCAGTTCCTCTCCTGTGTGACTCAGTTCGCCCAGGCAAATAAGGTATAGAACAGCCTGACACCGCCGTGCCCTGCACATGTGGTATGCTGGAGGAGCACTGTGAATTGTTCCTGCAGTGGAGGCTGAGGACACAGTGGAGGAATGAGGAGGCAGAGACGAACATTGCTGCAGGACAAACGCCGTGACAACGTGGAGGCGGAAGCGACGTCACCTGACCAAGTTGATGGTGTGGCTGTGCAGGAACCACATTCACATAGTGGGCCATAAAGGACATGTATTATCCCTGACCGTAGTTACAGCTCCACACATAGGCGCTGCCGTGCACTTTAGCAGACACCGACAGGCTCAAGGACCGGCCCACCTTCTGTTCAACATGTGTGTGCAGGGCTGGTACTGCCTTTTTGGCAAATGACTGTTTGGGACTCTACACCTCGGCTCGGCATAGGCCATTAGTTCTCGGAAAGGTGCAGGGTACACGACTTGGAAAGGGAGAGACTGCAGCATCAGCAACTTTGACAGGAGCACGTTCAGCTTCTGCGCCGTTGGATGAGTGCATGCATACTGTTTCTTGGCAATCGCTTCAGTGATCGATTGCTCGATTGCTGATAGAATGACTGAGTAGGAGGCACATCAGGACCAGCAGATGAGCCTTGACTACATGGGTGATGCAGCGGTTTCTGCGGCAGGCTGGACCACCACATCGGAGCCACAGTTCTCCCAGGCCACTTTATGACGACGCTGCATATGCTGACGCAGGGTCGTAGTGCCAAAATTGGCACCCTGGCCGCGTTTCACCTTCTGCCCACAGATTCTACATATGGCCATGGTCGCCTCCTCCAGCAGCTTAACAAAAAACTGCCACACCGCCGAGTAGGTGATTTTACCCCAAACACTACGCACTGACTGACTGCTACCGCTGCTGCCTCAGTGAACCCATGCACCACTACTTTCTGGGCAGGTAGGCTCCCACGAAGCAGGTGGACTCCCCCGGGCACGTTTGGTTACCAACCTCCCACTGCTGCCACCCTGCTGACTCCTGGCCACGCTAGCGACTTCCTGGCTCCGCCGCTGCGTTACCGCCAAGTTGCCACCCTCTTCTCCCGATGATGATGAAAGCCCCTTCGTCACCCAACTCCCAAGTGTGATCAGCTACATAATCATCGAGTACTGTCTGCACGTCACTGATCTCCTCCTCAACCGTCTCTGTGTCAGGAGCCTGACCTCCCGCAACACCAGCTCCCTTGCCACTCCCTTCATCACTACTTGCCTGCCTAGTGGAGGTAGCGGCAGATGTCTCCTCCACATCTTGGCTTGCCAGTAGCTGCTGACTGACTTGTAGTAGCTTGTCCCCACTGTATAGTGGAGCCGAGGCCACAGCATACAATAATTCTCTGGCTGAGGTAACAGAAAAGGACATAGGCAGGTTGAGGACAGGTGAGGGCACAGGATCTGCTCCCAAGCCATGCCATAAGGGTTGTGTCTGACGAACACACTGACTTGGCTGATTTCACTTGGGACGAAGTGGGTGACCGAGTCAACCATCCAAGAACTGCTGTGTTGCTGGTCAAGACACGACCGCTAGATGACACCAGGAACTCAGGCCTCTCGCTGTGACCCCTGCTGCCACGGCTTCTTACTCTGCTGCGACCTGTGCCTGCGCCAGAAACATTTATACCTCTGCCACTCCCCTGTGTACGGCCTGGCACTTCTCTGTCTGACATACTTTTAGATCAAAAAAATAAATAAAAAGCAAATAAAACACCCATTCCATTCACACGTCCGTTTTTTCTTTCCTGATCTGTTCCGTTTTTTCAGGAACAGATCAGGACCAGATCTGGACCCATTAATTTTCAATGGGTCCTGGAAAAATTCGGACAGCACAATGTGTGCTGTTCGTTTCCGTTGTTCCGTTCCGCATGTCCGTTTAAATATAAAACATGTCCTATTCTTGTCCTGAAAAATCGGATCCTGGTACAATACAAAGTCAATGGATCCGCAAAAAATGGATGACATTCGGATGTCATTCCGTATGTCATCCGTTTTTTGCGGATTCCGTTCCTGGAAACACATAACAATTTTTTATTTTTTTTTTTCAATTTTTTTTCAAAGAAATCCAAACAACTTTATTTGATTATTGAAATGTATACATGCTCCCGTTTTTTGCGGATCCGCAAAAAACGGATGACATACGGATGACATACGGAAACATTTTCAGGAACAACGGATCCGCAAAAAACGGACCGTTTTTCAGGATGAAAAAAAACAGGACGTGTGAATGGACCCTAATAAAGTCGGCAATTTTCTCACTTCACCACACAACGGATAATAAAAAAATAAGCCCTTTTTCCCCCCCAATACTACACACTAAAATGGGCTTTAGAACATAAAACTGCACTGCTGAACAGCAAATATATTTTTCTTTTGCCACTAATACATGCCACAAAAGCCTTTAGAACATATAACTGCACCGCTGAACAGCAAATATATTTTTTCTTTTTGCACTAATACACCCCACAATAGGCTTTAGAACATATAACTGCACCACTGAATGGCAAATATATATTTTTCTTTTTGCACTAATACACACCACAAAAGACTTTAGAACTTATTAATGCACCGCTAAATGACAAATATATTTTTTCTTTTTCCACTAATACGCGACAAAAAGAACTGTAATTTTAGCACTTCACCACACAATGGCTAATTAGCCCTTTTTTCCCACTAATACAAGCCAGAAAATGCTTTAGAACATATATCTGCACCGCACAAGGGCAAATAAGATGTAGAAATATTTTGTTGCAATAAACCTTATTAATGCCTGTATCAAACAGCACTTGCACCCTAATTAGAATGGCTTGCTGGAATTACAGAGCTGTATAATGGCAATTTGGATCCCCAGTCAGTGCAGCAAGGTGTAATAGGATTGTTCCTATTACCCTGGCTGTAACCCCCCCCCCCCCCCCCCCGAACCCTGTTCAACATAAATGCTGTAGAATGAGTCCTCCCTATCCTTCCCCTACACCTTGAAAAATCTTTCCCTGCACTTGTTAACCTTTTTTTTTGCACAATTAAGTCTTTCCTAGCACTGTCCCTAGCACCTGCTGACGTCTCTCCCTGCACTAAGTACACTGGAAAATGGCAGAATCTAAGATGGCTGAGGCTATTTATAGGGCTGTGATATCACAGGGCTGCTGAATGGCTGCATGTATGGCATCATGGGTGTTCCTGTCTTCCCTGAGTTCCGTGCTCCATGTCCTCACACGTGCAGCAGTCATTTTAGGAAAAAATGTGATTTGTTACTATGAAGCGCAAGGAAATTTGGCTTCGGTGCAAATGAAATTTTTCCTGAAATTCAGAACAAATTCCACTTCATCAGCTTTGATTCGCTCATCTCTATTAACTATATTAATTTCCCTGTCACGTATAAAGTGTATGTGGATATATGTCACCCATCGAACTAGCAGACGGATTAACTATTATATTTTTGTGTGAGGGGTACAAAAGTGGTGCATTGCACCCACAAAAAATCACTATAGAAAACTAGTGATTAGCGGCAGGGGCTATATTTGAATTTGCTATATTTCATGAATATTTGAGTGAATATTCGTCATATATTTGTGAATTCGAGATTATTTTCTTAATCGTGAAAAATTGGCAATGCAATATTCATGTAATGCCCGAAATACAGGCGTGGGTCACTTTTTCTACATTTTCCAAGCTGCTAGTAGTTTCCTGAGACTGGAGAAAATGGTTGGCACGGCAGAACTTCAAAAATGGCTTTATATGCAGTTAGAGTGCTCCAATATATTCGAGATTGCGCTAATCGGCACCAATGATGCAAATATTTTGGCACAATACATGAAACTTCACATTTTAGCAGGTCTGCATGTATGTATGCTACAAGAAAATTTAGACTGGCACATTCTTATTCATAGTCATAGGTGCATATCCATAAGGCCTCTTTCACACTACAGTATGTTGAATTCAGTGTTTTGCGTTCCGTTTTTCACGGATCCGTTGTTCCGTTTTTTTGCTTCCGTTGTGGTTCCGTTTCCGTTCCGTTGTTCCGTTCCGTTTTTCCGTATGGCATATACAGTATACAGTAATTACATAGAAAAAATTGGGCTGGGCATAACATTTTCAATAGATGGTTCCGCAAAAAACGGAACGGATACGGAAGACATACGAATGCATTTCCGTATGTGTTCAGTTTTTTTTGCGGACCCATTGACTTGAATGGAGCCACGGACCGTGATTTGCGGCCAAATATAGGACATGTTCTATCTTTCAACGGAACGGAAAAACGGAAATACGGAAACGGAATGCATACGGAACACATTCCGTTTTTTTTGCGGAACCATTGAAATGAATGGTTCCGTATACGGAACGCAAAAAACGGACCGCATAACGGAAAAAAAAACGGTATTGTGAAAGAGGCCTAAAGCAAATATAGTTGTATGTATGTATGGACAGCAGAACCTATCACACTACCTAACACCCTGCACTGCAACATCTACACTATATTAGGATATAACCTACACTGACTATCTCCCACTAACTATCTGTAAAATATATATATATATATATATATATATATATATATATATATATATGCTATCTAACTATCTATCTAATGTAGTGTGGAAAGCAAAGAACTCTAAAAAAAAACTGCAGAAAATGGCTGCTGGGAGGTTCTTATATAGTAAGGGGTAGGCAGCTTTCCTATTGGTTGCTAGGGATGTTGCTAAGCTCAGACAAATACATTGCAGCCTTCTCATTGGCCCACAAACCAGAAGGGAGGTTACTGATGGGAAAAAAAATCTAGAATATTCCAAATTGCAAATATATCACTATAGTCAAAATATTTGCAAATTCTCGAAGTGCCGATATTTGTGATTAATATTCACGATTCGAATATTCGCACCCAACACTATAGGTCACACACAGAATTAACAGCCAGATTAATTATTATAATTCTGTGTCAGAGGTGCAAAGCTGGTGTATTGCACTCACAAAAAATCATTATAGGTCACCCATTCTCCCTCACTTCAGCTGCCTGCTTCCTGTCCCTGCACTACTCAGAGCTGATGGGCGGTGCTACACGTGATCCAGCTTGTATAGAGGCTGGGTCACATGATGCACTGGCCAATCACAATCACCACAGCTTAAAAGCTTGTTGATTGGCTGCCCTGCACCCTATCAAAAGATTTATTAAATGCCGAAACACCGAACTCGAACCCAAACTTTTCCGGTAAAGATCAGGTTAGGGTCTAGTCAGTATGGACTCAAACTTTACAGTTCGGGTTCGCTCAACAGTACCCAGGTTCCTTTAGTCCAATTCTGCTGCTCTGGGACCCAATGACTTCTATGTACGTTACTGAGGTCCAACGTTATATATTAAGTGCGCATTAGAATTACAAATTAATTTAGATAAAAAATACATGTATTTCTGAAAGTTTATGAAACCACCTGAAAGGCAAGAGAAAACCACTAAATCTATATTTTCTATTTTATTCCAGATGAAACACCCACAAATAACTCAGAACTTGGTAAGTAATTTTTATTTTCTCCATAACCATTGTATTTAACATAAAATAGTAGACTAATGCTGTGCTCCTACAAATGCTGAGCCACTACCTCTGTCTGACTAATGCAGTGCTATTACCTATGTCTGACTAATGCTGCACTAATACTTTTCCCTGACTAATGTTGAGATACTGCCTCTGCCTGGCTAATGCTATGCCTCTAAGGGCTCATGCTCACGAGCGCAAACGCTCAGTGCCCGTGCTGCAGTGGGGCAGCCAAATGCGGATCGTGGACCTATTCACTTGAATGGGGTCCGCGATCCGCATCCGACGGGCCGTACCGCAAAAAAGTAGAGCATGGACTGCTTTTTTGCGGAACGCAAGCACGGAACGGAACCCCATGGAAGCACTTCCATTCCGTGGTTCCGTTCCACACTGCATCTCTGGATTTGCGGTCCCATTCAAGTAAATGCGGAATGCACACGGCCAGTGCCCCATGTATTGAGGACCCGTCGTATGTGTTCTGCAATATGGCCACAGCATGGGCCCTAACTCTGCCTGACAAATGCTGTGCTACTGTCTCTGCCTGTTTAAGGGCTCATGCCCACAACAGTTGCCCCGCCATGGCCATATTGCGGCCCGTATACGGCAGGTCCACAAGACACAGGGCATCGGCCGTGTGCATTCTGCATCACGATGTGGACCCATTCACTTGAAATCCGGAGATGCGGTGTGGAAAGGAACCACGAAACGGAAATACTACAGAGTGCTTACGTGGGGTTTCGTTCCGTGATTCTGTTCCGCAAATGCATGCATTACTATTTTTGCGGTGCGGACCGTCGGATGCGGATCGTGGACCCCATTTAAGTGAATGGGTCCGCGATCCGCATGCGGCTGCCCCACGGTCGCGTCCGCATGCGGCTGCTCCACGGTCGCGCCCGTGTATTGTGGACCGCAATTTGCGGTCCGCAGCATGGGCATTCAGCTCTTACGCTCTTGGGCATGAGCCCTAATCCTGAGCCACTACCTTCCTGTAACAAATGTTGTGCTACAGTCTCTGGCTGGCTAGTGTTATGCTACAGCCCAACTAACACCGTGCTGCTACCTCTGCCCAATGCTATGCTACTATTCTGTCTGAGTAACGCTGTGCTACTACCTCTTTCTAACTAATGTTGTGCCGCTACCTCTGCCTGACTAATGCTGCAGTGATACAGTACCTTTGCCTGACTAAGGCCTCTTGCACACGAACGTTTTTTTTTTTCATTTACGTTCCATTTTTTGCAATTCACACTCCACCACAGCTTATATACCTGCCCCTAGTCACCAAACCCATACATCCCTTATATCAAAAATCACTGGAAAAGGGACAATAAAAAAAAAAAAAAAAAAATTATTGCACATTGTGCTATTAATAAAAAAAAAATTTGAAAACAGATCCCCCCCATTTGTTAGCATTTCTATGGCTATAAAAAAATTAAAACAAAAAATACTAAAATAAATTTGACATAAAAAATAAAGCTACAAATATCTCTTAAAAAGGAGCAAGCATCATTTACATAACAAAAAGGGGTAAAAAAAAATATGAATCTGGTTAGGAAGTGGGATAAACAGTCCAGTTTTCAAATGGTTAAAGGAATTTCACTGTATATTGTTTAAAAACAGAACTAAGACCAATATAAATTACAACTAAAATATGACTGCAACCACCACCATTGGAACATAATGCCAGGGAAACGTTAAGGGGTTATCCAAGATCTATAATGCCTCCCATATGCCTGGGCCCCTGAAAGGCCTCAATGTGACTGTCAGATTCCACAGTCAGCGTTGATTGTGGCATCTGAGGGGTTCAATGATGGGGGAGGGGGGGCGGTATGATCGCCATTCCCCTTTATTCTGCCCCTCAGATGCTGCAATCAACAATGGAATGCGACTCGTGACAAAGTAATTCATCATGAATTGAACTTCTTTGTGAACTCCGACAAAGCAGCCAAATGGAATTTTTGATAACTTTACTCATGTCTAATACTCACCCACAAAATTAGCCTGTGATGTCATTTTTAGCACATAATTAATTCCATAAAAACATGGAAAATCATGACAGAAATTTAAAAAAAATTCGCTGTTTTTTAAATACAAGATATACAGTATTAAATGAAAGTGTGCCATTAAAATACAACTTGTCCCACAAAAAATAAGCTCTCAGAAGGGAAAGTTAATAGCTATGAGTCTTGGAAGGCGGAGAAGAAAAAACTAAAGCTCAAAGAGTTGAATTAGTATTAAAACTTGAAATAAATGTTAGAATGCAAAGATAGAAAATTAATTAAATACATACATTACTTAATAACTTGACAATCAATATTTTGTAGTTTTGTGTTCAGTCTTTTGGTTATGGTCATCCTCTGAAATTCTAGCCTTTCAAAATATGTTGATTATGAGTTTCTAAGCCATTTGAACTAGAAGAATATGTATATTGTATATACTGGTAGAACCTGGTACCTTCTTCATAACACATAAACTGATTGCATCCTTTTTTTCTGCAGCTCAGCCACAAAATATGCAATTTCAGATGAATTCAATTACCAGTGCACTTATCTCAGGAGTAGTAATCCTCGGTGTCACCAGCATCTGCTTTTTTGTAATCTCCATTGCACTCCTGAACAGAAATAAGAAAAACAGTTTGATTTTATGTGGAGTCCGAAACCAAGCTTTCAGTTCATGAACAAATTGCACTGTTTTGAATGATGTTAACCTCATAATATACTGTATATGTACAGTATGTGGATATCTCATTAACATGTTATCATGTCAACCTAATGTTTTTTAATGTAGTGTGTGCACTATAATATATTGATGAGCACAATGGATGAAATGCCGATTTAATGTTCAATTTATATTCAATTTACAATGTGATAATTGCAATTAAAACAATGCTATATGTTGTTATATCTGATCTATTTTTGCTGTATATGTAGTTTTGATCATATATTTGTATGAACATAATAATTACTCGTAGTAAGAAATTTACTGTTTTTACATTTAATATAAATGTGCAGCCATCATGAAGGTATTGTGATTGTAAATATAAAGTCTTCCATAGGTTAATACGGAGAGAAAATAAGTATTATGGGGGGAGGGGGCAAAGTACGATAAAATATCTAGCGCAAAAGAATGCTGGAAGATTTGCTTAAAACAGGTTCTTCCATTTTTCTACTTAGGAAATAAGACTGTAAACTGATTATTTACTATGGATTTCACTATTGTGTAACTTTAATAATCCCCCTCCCCAATTCAGTCACTATGACTCGATACATTCCTGTTTTAACTTGCTATTGCAGACTTTCTCCTTTGAACACCTATTGACATAAAGTCTACATAAAATATAATATATACAACTCTTTATTTGTGCTGTACTGATCCTATGTAGTTACCTGTTTGACAGACCATAGATACATTTAAAATTCTGCTGGTTGTCACTGGAAACAAGTTTGTTGTCAGGCACACCCCTATCAATTTAGCTGAGTTCCCATAAGGTGGTAGGACAGTTACTTCTTTCTAAATTGACAGTGGCTGGTATAAATACTTCAGAATACAAATCACTGTGCCGAGGCTGATCCAGTTATCTTATCCATCTTGGGCTAGGTTCATTAATATCTATTAACCGATAGATCTATTGTTGTATAATTAGGATAATAGTAATGTTTTTGAAAAAAAATAAAAAAAATACTAGAGACCGGTGTTCTGGCATATGGGTAAACAAAAACAGGTAAACACACGGTAAAGGATAAAAGAAGAGATGTTTCTTATTCATAATTACTTCATGCATAAAGCTTAATCAAAATAAACTTCAGAGTTAACATAAAAACTCATGTAATAAATTAATGTGTTGAGTTTAAAAATGCTGTGAGGTTATCGCACCCTCCTATTTATTAATCACTTTTAGTTTATGACTGCATACATTTTTTACACTTAATTTTTTTTTTTACTAGCATCTTTAGAAATTTGGAAGTAAACCTTCATTTTATTAATTTTTGGCTGTTGTGCTTTCTGCTTTGTCTGCCTTTTATCTAAATACACTTGTGTACAAGTCCCAGAAGGCTTTGCTTCTTTTTTGATGTATTATCCATCATGTTATATTTTGATAAGTGTTTTTAGAAGGCCAAAAATGTTTATATACAAAAAGCTAAACTGTGTTCCAGAACGTATTCCAATTTAATGTCAGCAATACATTTTATAATATAAGACTTGCTTGAAGTTCGGAAGGATATGATCTTAAACTAATCTCTTTATGGGATTATATGCAACTTGCAGTAGATGTGCTGTTTTTTTGCCCTTTTTCACCTTTCCATAAACCAAAGTTATAAACTGCCTAGTCATTAGATATGATCTATATAATGAAAAATTTGCAGTATAGTTACTAAATACTTCTTGCAAAATAAATCTGATCACAGGCACACACTCTGACAGGCCAAATGTTTTAGTAGATTTTTATTCTCTGTATTCACATGCCTCTCTTCCATAATGTAATAAACTTTAAATATGCCTATGAATGTTTCTCTTCTTTTACACTGTAATTTACAGTAGTTTGTCAACCAGAATTGTTTCTCATACTGTAAAGGGAGACAGAAAGCAGTAAACGTAAAGAGTATGTGTAGTACACCTTTATAATTTATTGCTTCAATGCATTTAAATAGGCACTTCCACCAAAGTTTTTTTTAGTCACATATTAACAAACTATGTTAATATTCCAAGTTTAAAAAAACTGATTATTGGTTTTCTGGATTTAATATTTCCTGCCCTGACTTTTCAGCTTCCTCTTTTGCTTAGACTTTGCCATACCAGACAGTCTCCCTTAGCAGTTCAGTCAAACTATCAGAGCCACTTTTGCCTTGAGGCAAGATGAGAATTTTGCCTCAAGCGACAGCTTATAGTGTCTTTGATGAGGCAGCATTGGTGCAGCAGTTAACAAACACCAGCTGTGGCCGATCCTTCCTCCTCTGTGCCTAGTCCCTGCATCGATGCGCCATGGGCTGCAGGACAAGTTAGTGTTAGCTGTTTTGGCACCGTTTTTATTTTTTACAACAGTCATCTGACAGGGTGGATCATGTGCTATTTTTATACAGCAGGTTGTTATAGACACAATGATATCAAATATGTCTACTTTGTTTGTTTGTTTATTTGTTTCAGTTTTACATAATAAAGCATTTTTGAAAAAAATTATGTTTTTGTGTCTCCATTTTATGAACGCCTTATTTTTTTTATTTTTCTGCAGATTGTCTTATGCAGGGACTTGTTTTTTCCAGGAATAGTTGAAATTTTTTTTGTACTATTTTTAGGTAGATAGGATTTTTTGATCATTTATTATTACACCTTATGGGGCAAGGTGACCAAAAAATGAGTAATTTGGGCACAGTTTTTATTTATTTATTTTACAGCATTCACCTGAGGGGTTAGGCCATGTGACATTTTTATAGAGCAGATTGCTAAGGACGTGGAAATACCTAATATGTTTATTTTTTCTTATTTATTTAAGTTTTACACAATAATAACATTTTTTAAACCAAAAAAATTGTTTTAGTGTCTCCATAGTCTGAGAGCCATAGCCTTTTTATTTTTTGACTGATTGTCTTATGTAGAGTAAAATTTTTTGAGAGATGAGGTGAAGGATTGATTGGTACTATTATGGGGGGTCATACGCCTTTTTGATTGCTTGGTGTTGCAATTTTTGTAATGTAAGGTGACAAAAAATTATTTTTTGGCACTGCTTTTATTTTTTTTATTTTTTTACGGTGTTCTCCTGAGGGGAAATACCTAATATGTCTACTTTTTATGCAATTATTTCACTTTAGCAGTTTTGAAGCAAAAAATCATATTTTAGTGTCTCTATTGTCTTAGAGTCAAAGTTTTTTTTATTTTTTGACTGATTGTCTCAGGTAGGGTCTCATTTTTTTGTGGGACGAGGTGCTGATGACTGATAATATTTTGGGGGACATATGCCTTTTTTATCGCTTGGTGTTGCAATTTTTGTGATGCAAGGCGACAAACAAAATTTCATTTGTTTACACATTTATATATTTTTTTACAGTGTTCACCTGAGGGGTTAGGTCATCTGATATTTTTCTAGAGCAGGTTTTTACGGATGCGGCGATGCCTAATATGAATACTTTTTTATATTTATTTCACTTTAACACAATAATAGCATATTTGAAACAAAAAAAATATGTTTTAGTGTCTCCATGTTCTGAGAGCTATAGTTGTTTTTATTTTTTTGAGAGATTTTCTTATATAGGGTCTCATTTTTTGAGGAATGAGGTGACGGCTTTATTGGTACCATATTGTGGGACATACGCCTTTTTGATCGCTTAGTGTTGCACTTTTTATGATGTAAGGTGACAAAAATTTGACTTTTTTGAGACTTTTAAAAAAAAATGTATGGTGTTTATCGTACGGGGTGGATCATGTGATATATTTATAGAGCAGGTTGTTACGGAAGCGGCGATACCTATTATGTGTGTTTTTATTTTAACTTTATTTCTGTCCCACTCTGGTACTTCCACTTTTGAGGGTCTGATCCCCTCTGCAATACATTACAATACATCTTTATTGTATTACATTGCCTATTAGTTTATTACACAGAGTAATACACTAACAGGTTTCCTAGGAGACCCAACCTGAGGCAGGTACCCGTAGAAGGCAGGTCCTGATGCATCGGGCTGCCTTGTCATCAAACGGGTTCCCAGCCACAGCAGCGCGGGGACCCGATGGGCTCCCTCACCAGTAGCAAACCCCTTCTATGTTGCAGTCAGCGCTGACCACAGCATAGAAGGGGTTAATCCGCCGGCATCAGCTTTTACAGCGATGCCAGTGGATACAGCAGAGGCCAGGCTATCATGGACTACCAGACGCCTGCAGTGATCAGGCGCGCAACGCCCGATTACCATGACGTACTATTACATCAAGATGCAGGAAGTCACTGACTTCCATGACGTAATAGTATGTCATATTTTAGGAAGGGGTTCATATTGAATTTAAAAAGCTACCCTTTTCTGAAGAAAATGTAATTTCAAAATGTTAACTGAAGCAACTTTCCAAATAGCCTAGAATAAAAAAACTACTATTGTTTGTACAGAATACCCATATTTGTGTGTTTCCATGGTTGCAGACTACAAATGAATCTTGCACAGATCAGTCTGGCACTCATACTTGATAATTTGATTATCTAATAAACAGGACATGTGAACAGTGCCGTATTTACAGCTCATGCTGCCACAGTAAAGATACATTTACACTCACCAATAATCATCATAATTCCTTCATTTCTAAGCAATGGTAACTGGTTAGTGTAAGGCAGGCTGTGCACATTGCGGCTGCATTTCTTTCTTTTTTTTGTCCACAGTGCATTTTTTGCTGTGGGTTTCTGCAGTAGCAACAAAATCAGTGTTTTACCCCAGCTTCAGAAACTGTCACTAAATTGCATTGTGGCAGAGATGTAGAAATAATGGGGGTTATTTATCAAACTGGTGTAAAGTAGAACAGACTCAGTTTTCTATAGCAGCCAATCAGATTCACCTTTCATTTTGGACAGCTCCCTTGGAAAATGAAAGAAGGAATCTGATTAGTTGCTATGGGGAACTAAGACAATTCTACTTTACACCAGTTTGATAAATGACCCCAAGATGTAACCTCACCCTAAGGCTTTAGGAAGGTAGAGCTAATTTAATGTATATATGCAATTTGCGTACCTCATAATGTTCTCTGTATTTCCCAGTTGAGTCTTTTGAAGCACTGTTCAACCCCAGGCCAGCCCCTGACACTCCATTGCCAATTGGGAGCCAGGAGAAAAAATATTGTCACACAGGCATAAAAAAAGTAATCAAAGAGATTTGTACATGAGCGGGGAAAGGACTACAACTCCCAGCATGCCTAGGCCATTTTATGGGATATTAGAGGAAATTTCAGGAAGGAGGTTTAAGAGGAGAACACTACAACTCTCAGCATGTTCCAGCCATTATTATGGGATAACAGAGGATATTTCAGTGAGAGGGTATAAGGAGAGAGGGCTATAACTACCAGCATGTCCAGACTATTATTATGGGATATCAGAGGATATTTGTCACGGCCATGGCCATGACCGTGACTCTTGAACCGCATGCGGTTGTCAGCGGTTTGGTTTGGTTGTCAATCACAGGTGAGGCCAGTGGTATTTGCCTCACCTGTGGTTGCCGCTGGCAACGGTATGCATGTGGCAGCTTTCTATGCTGTGCATGCGGTTGCACCTAGCAACCTTTCTGTTAGGTGTGTGTGTTTGTGTGCACTAGGTTTTGTGTGCGCGTTTGTATGCACTGTTGTTTGTCTGTGTGCACTCTGTGTTGTGTGGTGTGCACTGACACCTTTCCTGCACTGTGGTTGCCCGTGGCAACGTTTGATTGTGTGTGCATGTGGTGGCAGTGTCCCGGCCTTCGGGCTGACTCCCAGGACACGGTTGCCACCCATGTCGTTGCCAGCGGCAACAGCCACAGTGTGTTCTAGTGTTGGACACTTCCCCTTTAAGTTGTGTTTTCCCTTCCCTGGTGCTGGAAGGGTTAACTCCCTTCCCAGTGTGTGTGTGTGTGTCACTGGGTGTGTCCGACTGTGGGGTGTGGCTTCTTGGCCTATAAAGCCTCACTGTTAGCACAGGTCTGAGGGTTGCTTCAGCCATGCTTAGCTGGAGCAGCCTCCTGTGTGTTCTACCTGCCAGTGAGAGCCACCCCTGTGGTCATAAAGATATTGTCACATTATGTTTATTTCATGTTGTATGTGATGTCCATGTGATGTTCTGTTGGGACCTTCCTTTGTTGGTTTGTGCAGCTAATGGTTCTGGATTCCTGTGTGCTCAGGGATCCAGTCAGCAAGGCTGTGGCAGGTTGGTGGAACTACTTAGTTCGCCTGCCATTTCCATTAGTCTGTTTGTGTTCCCCTTTTCCCAGCAGCTTGGCCATTGAGACTCCTGTTTCTCCGTCTCCAGGTGGAACGGGCTGTCTACCCAGCTCCTAGCTCAGGGCCATCCTGAGGGCTTGTAGGGACTATTAGGTTCCGGGGTATGAGCCCTCCTACCACCAAGGTCGGCTCATACGGACAGGAGACAGGGTCAGTGTTAGGGATGCAATAGGAGGTGACCTGCTCCCTAATTCTGTTGCTCTGACCCAGCAGCGACCGGACATTTCTGAGCATCGCACGGCTGAGGATTTTCCCCGTCCTCAGCCGTGACAATATTTCAAGAAGAGGATTACAACCAGTGGCGTAACTAGAGTTCTAGAGTCACAGGGCAAACTTTGAATTGCCCCCCCCCCCCCCCCCCGCCGAGAGCTTCTGCCCACTATAATATACTCTCTCTCACCATATATATTTTATTTTGACTGCTCTGTACATATATCCATTTTGCTCCCTCTGTATATATTTCATTGTTTGCCCCTATATATTTCATGATTTTGCCCCCGAGGCCAGGCCCCTATGAAGGATTTGCTGCCAGGGTCGTGTCATGCCCTTATATGGCTGCCGGCAGGGCACGGCGGTGCTCATGGTTATTATTGCCAATGTTTTGTCAGCGGTTGCCCCCACTCCCTCTCTGTATATATTTCATAATCATTTTAATTTTACCCCCTCATTATTTGCTGCCCCTGCCCTCATATGGATGGCGCGGGCCCCCCCTTTCTGAATTCAGACATTATTTCCGGGCAGGCCGCACCACAGATTACCCCCAATCACCCCAATCCCCCCCTTCTATGAAATGAAGCGGGTGTGTGCATAAAAAAAAAAAAAGACTTAACTACCTCTAAGTACTTGTTCCGCTGATCTGCTCCGTACTTGCATGCTGCGCGGGCATGAGTTTGGTCACTTTGGTGCGCAATCCGTCCTGCGGCGCGTGATCCTGCGAGACTCGCCGCAGGAGGTCACGGGTCTCTGACAGGAGTAGAATAGAGCACACTCAGTGAAGCGCAACTGCACTTAAAATATAGGGAGGGCCCAGCCGCCGCACATTTAAAGCACTATAACTCCCAGCATTTCCAAACCATTATTAATGTATAACACAGGATATTTCAGGGAAGGAGTATAAAAGGGGATGACTACAACTCTCAGCATGCCCAGGTCTTTATTATGAGATATCAGAGGATATTTTCAAGGAAGGAGGTGTAAGAGGAGAGAACTGTTACGCTGGGTTCACACCTGAGCGTTTTACAGCGCGTTCCTACGCGCTGTAAAACGCATAACAGGCAAGAACCAATGATTCCCTATGGGAATGGTTCTCACCTGGGCGTTTTACAGCGCGTACGATCGCGCTGTAAAACGCCCGACGCTCAAACAAGTGCTTGAGCTTTTTTTTGGGCGTTTGTCGCGCGTTCCCGCACATAGAAATTCGGGAACGCGCGACAATGTGTGAACGCCAGTCTCTGTATGCGCGATTGTAAACGCCCATATAATCGCGCATACAGAGCGCTCGTTTCCGAACGCTCAGGTCTGAACCCAGCCTTAGGGCTGTTTCACACGAGCGGATGCCGTGCGTGGCATCCACTCCGTGGAAGAGTGCCAAGACCCGATGCGGACTGCAGAGGCACGGAGCATTAACATGACTGATAATGCTCCGTGCCTCTCTGTGATCTCTTTACTACGAAATCACAGTTGTCACTGCGATTTCGTAGTAAAGAGCTCACAGAGAGGCACGGAGCATTATCAGTCATGTTAATGCTCCGTGCCTCTGCAGTCCGCATCGGGTCTTGGCTGTCTTTCACAGAGCGGATGCCACGCACGGCATCCGCTCATGTGAAACAGCCCTTACTCCAAACATTTCTCAGGCTCTCCACTTCTCCACTGCTGAGCTCTTGCCCCTTTTGCCCGAATCATATAATGGTGATGTCATCACAGGTCTTTCACTATTCCTTCTCTCCACTGAGGAGCTCCAGCCCCTCCTTCACTGATCACATGTCAGGTCTTTCAGCTCTTGCAGTGTAGCAAAGTCCTGGTTGGTACTATTGGGTCCTTGCAGAGTATCACAGCACCCCGAAAAAATCAATCAATCAATAACGCTCTCTGATAAATCTAGTGGTAGTTGGGGTGTTTGGTGGTAAGTGATGTGTAGTCCCCAGGGTTGGGTAGAAGTGTAGTAAGCACATGTGGTTAAAGATGGTTCTAGTAGCTAGGGCAGGGGTGGGTTTAGTCTTGGAGGCTTTATTTAGGGAACATAGGATAGTAATTTTGGTGGAAAAACTAGGGGAAAAGTGAGGTAGTGTTAGGTGTAAATAAGCAGGTTTACCCGTGTAAGGAGCAGCCAGGTAAAGGCAACAGTCAGAATTTTTTCAGTCTCTCAGTCACCTTCCCTAGGAAGAGCAAGTAATGGGGTTGAAGATTTGTCCTTGTGATTGATGAAGTAATGAAGAATGTTATCAGCTAGAAAATCACAGCATTTCACATTTGGTCATTGTGATGGTGTGGGACCTTCAGCATTTGGAGCATAGCTGAGCATCAGGCCAATTGTCAGTGGGGAAGGTGTGGCTCTGCAGTCGGTCCTGAATGCTGGCCATGGTAACAATCAGCTTAGCAAAGGTGGAGCAAGTTGGGATGGTTCTGGTGGCCCAGAATAGATACTTTAGTCAGGCTACCTCAGAAAGGCTTTCAGCCATTTTACTGGGTTGTGTTTCATAGTTATATGAATTAGAATTACTGTGGACTCTGTTCAATTGATCATTTTTGGTTAAAAACATTTTTCATAGTTACAGTGCTTTGAGAAAGTATTCCTACCCCTTCTTGAAAGTGTGGCCTGCATTTGTATTCAGTCAGGGGCGGATTGGCCTTAGACCTTACAGGGAAATTTCCCAGTGGGCCGATGCCTAGGGGGCTGCCTGAGCCCTGGGGATATATTTTGTGCTGCTGGGGCAGTATTTTGTGATGGACTGGGATATTTGGCATTGTTGGGGTAGTATAATGTGCCACAACATGGTATTGATTTCCCTGCCTTCCATCAATTTGGACCTGAGCATAAAACAGGCCACTTTTAGTAGTCTTGCCACAGATTCTGAATGGGATTTAGATCTGGATTTTGACTGGACAATTCTAACACATGAATATGTTTTGATCTAAATCATTCCATTGAACCTCCACCCTAGTTTTAAGTCTTTTGCAGCCTCTACCAGGTTTTCCTCCAGGATGTCCCTACATTCAGCTGTATCCATATTCCATCAACTCTGACCAGCTTCCCTTTCCCTGCTGAAGAAAAAAAACATCTCCACAGCATGATGCTGCCACCACCATGTTTCACAGTGGGATTGATGAGTTTAGGGTGATGTGCAGTGTTAGTTTCCCCCAACACATAGTGCATTTAGGTCAAAAAGTTCAACTTTGGTCTCATCTGACCAGAGCACCAGGGTGACCAACTATCCAGAAATTTCTGGACAGTCCGTAAAAATACGTGCTTTTTTTCCCTGTGTCCATAAAAAATGATGATGTCACCACTCCTGGCCAGAGTGATGACATCATCACGTCACTGCGCAAGATTTCACACGGTGTCTTCAATCAAGATGGCTGCGACAGCCTCTATGTGAGTAACTAGATAGGATGAGTATTATTTTTTTTATTTTTACCTTGATTAACCTTTGTAATGCCTGAAAATGGTGAAAAGTAATACATTTATGAAAATGAGTTAGGCACATCTCCTGCCTTGTCCATCATGTTTCCTCTATAAATTTAGAAATAGTATATGATGAACTCTTGTGCTGAAGTAGTATGAGGACAGAAGTCATCTTACACAAAGTGTCATAAGGCTAAGTGTCTTGCAGTTAAACATGGCTGTTGGACAGGGGAGGAGAAAGGTAGGTTATAAGGCATAAACATATTTGCTCATATTTCAATGACTACATTCTTTTTATAATGTGTTATTTCTCTCCATATTATCACCCCTTTAGCCTTGCATTGCATTGCATCCAGGCCTTTCTCCTTTCCTCACCCATATACAGCTCACATGCTTTATTTACCTTCCTGACTCATCTCAACCTATCATGTCCCAGTTTGTTGCACAATAAGCACTCATAAGTCAATGAACCATTTGCTCTTTCTATGTATACTTTTGATCAAAATTCAAATTACATCTCTTCTAACCCTGGCCCACTCTCTTCTAATTTCAACCCTTTAACCATCATACAAAGAAACCCTGGTCATTTCATAAACATTTGTTGTGTGTCTTCTCTTCCCTCTAAATATAGTATGTGTTCTGGAACCCAGTAAGTGTGCAACAAACTCCCCTATTTCATTACCTCTTTCTTACAAATTCTCTTAACTTGCTGGCCCTCCCTAAAACTTGGATTCAGCAATCTGACACTGCTTCCCTTGCTGCTCCATATTATGGTGGCCTACATTTTTCTTATACCCTCAGGCCTGAGAAGAAATATGGTGGTGGAGTTGGAATACTTTTTTCCCCAGAATGCATCTTTCAAGTCATTCCCCCAGTTTCATCACTTACATTCCCATCTTTTGAGGTCCACAACTTCAGAGTATTCCATCCTTTCTCCCTGAAAGTGGCAGTTGTATATTGCCCAGCTGGTTAAACCACCCAGTCCTTTGATTATTCTGCTGCCTGGATACCACACTTCCTTTCTTTAAAATTAAGAACAAGAGTGACTTTAACATTCCCATAGACAGTCTTATCTTCCAATCTACCTTCCAGATTCTAACTCTGCTTTTTTGGTCTTTCACAACATTCTAATTCTCAGACACACAAAGAAGTTAATACACTACACCTGGTCTTCTTCTGGCTCTGCTCAGTTTCTGACTGTAATAACTCTCTCGCCTATTTCAAACCTCTGTGTTGAATATATGGCCACCTACTGCATAGAGAAAATTGAAAACACCTGGCAGGAAATTAGCTTCAACCCATGTTATTGATGCCCTTCCCTACCGCACCTCCCCTGGTTTACGTTCCATATTCGACCCAGTCATATAAGAAGAAATCTACAGGATCCTCTATTCTTCTCTCTATACCACATTGACTAGTGGTACCTTCTCCAGTCTCTCACCCCCGCTGTCAATAGTCACCTAATCAAACTTTATGGTATCTTCCACCTGTCGTAATCCCATTATTAAAGAAACATTATCTTAACCCTTCCTGCTCAACTAACTACAGTCCTGTCTCTTATATATCTCCTTCATCTCTAAACCCCAGGAGCGCTAGGTCTATTCTCACCTCATCTACTAAATCTCTGTTAACTCTCTCTTTGATCCATTAAAATATGGTTTACACACTCTACAGAAACTGCCCTCACTAAACTGGCAAATGATTACTCTGCTCATTCTTCTAGATATCTCTGCAGCATTTGATACTATATTAGTAGATGGTTGTAAATTGTATAGACAACCATCTCTGACCATCTTGCTCAAATTGTTGGGCCTCAAGGACACTACTCTCTCACAGTTTTCTTCCTATCTTTCTTCCTCTCCTCTCTCTCTTGCTGTTGGGGTTCCTCAATGTTCCTCAAGGTCCTCTCTTCTTGTCTTTCTACAAAGACCCTATTCAAGAGACTTTCAATAGATTTAATTTGCAGTACCATCTCTATGCTGATGAAACCTAAGTATACACTTTATCCCATGACCTCACTGCTGCTGTGCTTCAGAACATCAATGTCTGTCTGCTGTCTCCAACATCATGCCTTCTCTTTATCTGAAAACAAATCTTAAAAAACTGAACTACTTCTGTTTTCTCCATCTACTAACCCTACCTAAGCCTGATATCTCCCTCTCAGAGTGTGGGACTACCATAACACCTAGCAAGCATGCTGCTGTCTCAGTGTTATGTTTGACATTGATCTTTGCTTCACCCTCTATATTCAATTTCTAGCTCTTATGCCATCTACACTTCAAAAACATCTCTGGAATCCGACCTCTTACTGTGAAAAAAACCAAAAATCTCATTGATGCCCCAATCCATTCTCGTTTTGATTACTGTAATTCATTATTAATTGGTCTCCCCCTCACTAAACTTTCCCCTCTCCACTCTATCCTGAATGCAGCAGTCAGGCTAATATATCTGTCTATCCGCTACCCTGATGCTTCCACCCTATACCAGTCATTGGACTAATTGACCTTACAGTATAGGATTCAAATTAAACGTCTCGTTATCACCCACAATATTAGGGCTCGTTCACACGACCGTATGGGTTTTTCAGCGGTTTGTGGGCTGTTTTTAACGGATTCATTTTTTGTTTCAGTAGTGTTTACGGTTCCATTCCGTTTTTCCAGTCTGTTTTTGTTTTTCGGATGGCATATACAGTATACAGTAATTGCATAGAAAAAATTGGGCTGGGCATACCATTTTTTTATAGATACTTCTGCAAAAACGGAACAGATACGAAAGACATACGGAACGTGATTTGCGGGCAATAATTGGACATGTTCTATCTTTGAACAGAACGTAAAAACGTAAATACGTAAATGGAAGGCATACAGAGTACATTCCGTTTTATTGAAATGAATGGTTCCGTATACTGCCCGTATACGGAACGCAAAAAAACATTCGTGTGAACGAGCCCTTATCCAAAGTGCTTAACCTTCTCCCGTCCATATGACCTCCTTCATTCCTGTCTACTCTACCACCCTACCCATGCTCTACGCTCTGCAAATGATTTATGACTAACATCCACCAGAATCAGAATCTCTCTCTCCCGTCTTCAAGACTTTTCCTGAGCAGCACCACTTCCCTGGAATGCCCTACCCCAAGCAATTAGGTTAATCCCCTACATTCCCGACATGCTGCAGACACAGCAATAGAAAACGAATTGTCTTTTTTTTTTTTTTACTTAGATGCATGTATGTACATAACCTGTAAACGTAACATACAGAAATGAAAGTCAGGCTGATCAACATCTTGTCATTAATGGGCTTGAAGTGATATTGTTATTTTGAATAACAATGTAATTAATTGGGATGGCAAAATGCAATTCAAGTACAAAGCGATCTCTGAGTGGGTCTGTGACTGTGGAATAAATGAAAACTGATGAAGTGTGGGCAATAATAATGCTTACCCCTTGACATTGGTCTTTGTGAAGTTATAGCAGTATTCAAATGTGATGGCTTAGGCTCTATACTTTTGGCCATATTATGTACTTTCAATAGGAGAGGACATATAAAAAGGAGTATGACTTCAGGACAGGAATACTTAGGATTTGCTTGTAGCCTGTAACCATGTAACCACGAAGACACATCTGCATACCAATTGCAAGCACACAGCAATAAATTATTTTAAATTAAGATTACTTGCTTTTTATTGCTTTTTTTATTTAGATGCATGCTTGTACATACCTGAAAAACTAGTCATACGTGAATGAACAGCAGGCTGATCAACAGCTTGTCATTATTGGTGGTCTAGTTATAATGTTTAGAGATGACCGAATCAAAGCTGACAAAGTGGAATTCATTATGAACATCAGGAAAAATTTGATTTGCACCGAATGCGAATTTCCTTGCGCTTTGTAGTAACGAATCACAATTTTTCCCAAAATGACTGCTGCACATGTCAGGACATGGAGAAAGGAAGTCTGGGAAGGCAGGATCACCCATACTGACATACATGCAGCCAATCAGCAGCCAGCTCTGTAATTCCAGCAAACCGTTCATATAAGGGTGCAAGTGTTGTTTGATACAGGCATTAACAGGGTTCATTACAAGGAAATATTTATACGTTTTATTTGCCCTAGTACGGTGCAGTTATATGTTCTAAAGCATTTTTTGGCATTTATTAGTGGGAAAAAAGGGCTTATTAGCCATTGTGTGGTGAGGGGCAAAAATTACAGCCCTTTTTATCATGTATTAGTGGCAAAAGTTAAATATATTTGCTGCTCAGCGGTGCACTTATGTGTTTTAAAGCCCTTTTTCGTGTATATTAGTTGAAAAAGGAAAAACATCTTTGCCGCCTAGTGGTGCTGTTTTCTGTTTGAAAGCCCTTTTTTGCGTGTATTAGTGGAAAAAGGAAAAATATATTTGTCGCTCAGCAGTGCAGTGAGATATTTTATAGCCCACTTTGCCGTGTATTAGTGGCGAAATACAAATATATTTGCCGTTCATAGTTGTACTTATCTGTTGAAAAGCCTTTTGTGTAAAAATTTTAAAAAAGTTAGGGCCTAATTGCCGTTCAGCGGTCGATTGAGATATTTTACAGCCCAGTTTGCAGTGTATAAGTGGCGAAATACAAATATATTTGCCGCTCATAGTTCTACTTATCTGTTGAAAAGCCTTTTGTGTAAAAATAGAAAACATTTAGAGCCTAATTGCCGTTCAGTGGTCGAGTGAGATATTTTACAGCCCAGTTTGCCATGTATTACTGGCGAAATGCAAATATATTCACCTTTCATTGCTGCACTTATCTGTTGAAAAGCCTTTTATGTAAAAATAGAAAAAAAATGTGGTCTAATTGCCATTCTGCAGTGCAGTGAGATATTTTACAGCCCAGGTGGCCGCATATTACTAAGGAAATACCAATAAATTTGCCTTTCATTGTTGCACTTATCTGTTGAAAAGCTTTTTGTGTAAAAATAGAAAAAAAAATTGGGCCTAATTGCCGTTCAGTGATGCAGTGAGATATTTTACAGCCCAATTTGCCGTGTATAACTGGCGAAATACAAATATAATTGCCTTTCGTTGTTGCACTTATCTGTTGAATCGCCTTTTGTGTAAAAAAAAAAAAAATAATTTTGGTCTAATTGCCGTTCTGTGGTGCAGAGAGATATTTTACAGTCCAGTTTGCAGCGTATTACTGGGGAAATACAAATATATTCGCCGTTCATTGTTGCACTTATTTGTTGAAAAGCATTTTGCGTAAAAATAGAAAATAATTTTGGTCTAATTGCCGTTCTGCGGTGCAGTGAGATATTTTACAGCACAGTTTGCCATGTATTACTGGCGAAATACAAACATTTATGCCTTTCATTGTTGCACTTATCTGTTGAAAAGCCCTTTGTGTAAAAATAGAAAAAAATGAAGGCCTATTTGTCGTTTAGTGGTGCAGTGAAATATTCTAAAGCCCTGTTTGCTGTGTATTAGTGGCAAAATAAATAATATTTGATCTAACATTCAGTTATTTGAGCTAACAGTATGTCAGGCAGAGGACTAAATGTTTCTGGCGCAGGCAGAGGTTGTCGTATGGGACCGTGGCAGCAAAGGTCATTTTGAGAGGCCTGAGCTCCAAGTGTCAGCTAGCGGTTGTGTTGTGACCAGCGACCCTGCGGTTCTTGAATAGAGATGGCCTTGGGGTTCACCCGGCCGTCATTATGCGGTGAACTTTGCTCATTCGCTGTTCGCCGAACAGGCGAACATATGGCGATCACCGCCAGCTCCGGATTCTTTGCATTGTGCAGAATCCATCAGGTGGGACAGGACGGCCAATTAAGATGTTTCAGCACATAAACACACCCCCTACCCTATAAATAAACCCGATCTGGCCACCATTTTACATTCTGATTTTGCCAGTGTAGGGAGAGGTTGCTGGGTAGAGCAGAGACAGACTGTTAGAGAGTATAGAGACACCAAACGCTAGCTAATAGGGCCACAAAAGTCTTTTTAAGGACCGGTATAGGTGTGCTATCGATAGGTGTGACATACTGAGGGGTGTAATATACTTATAATATACTTTCTAACATAGAAAGTATATTATAGTGCATTTGTGTTGTGCAGCAGTTATGTGTGGTTTTTCTGTGATACTGCAGCTATACAGAGGGACAAACACTATTGGAACAAATAATTGCAACTGTTGCCCCCCAAAAAATCTGATTGAGGCAAGGGGTGCGATATACCTGTAATATAATTTCTATATAGTACATTTTTATTGTGCAGCATTTGTGTGCGGTTCTGCTGAGATACCGCAGCTTTACAGAGGGACAAACGTCATTGGAACAACTAATTGAAACTGGTGTGATATAACAGTTTCCCCCCCCCCCCAAAAAAAACCAAAAAACTGATTAAGGGGTTCTATATACTTGATTCCACAAATGCTGCTCTTCTATAGGGACTTTGTCACCGGGTCATTTTGAAAATGACAGGCAGAGAAAGAGGCAGGCCATTCCGCAGGGGTGGTAGGGGTCGGGCAGGTGCACCAGGTCAGAGACTAAGTGGGAAGTTGGAGAAGGTACATGCGATTACATCAAAGGATACACCAGAATTAGTTGAGTGGCTCACTCAGCCTTCCGCTTCTGCACCCTCCTCACTCTCTGCTGTGTGCACTCCCAAAGACACCACCACCATCACCACCACGACCAGCAAAGCCCCTCCACTCCAGTCAGAGGAATTATTTTCCCATCAATTCCCAGGCCTTAACGATGCGCTTCCATTCTTGGCATCGGATGAGGAAGAGGAGGTAGCAACGGCCGCCACCCAGCGGTCTGACAACAGTACCCAGATCAGCCCAAGGAGGGTGGTCCCTGCTGTCTACATCGAGATCGCTAATGTCAGTGGTGGTGAAGGTGACCATAGGACTGTCAGAACCCACAAAGCCACACTCCCGGCGCTCCACCTCCTGCCACTTCTCCTTCGCCTCTCTCCTTCCATTTGTCCTCCACTCCACCTTCCATCATGCCGTCGTTGCGTTCATCTGGCAGAAGACAGGCTTCCGTGGCCAAAATGTTTGAGCGTAAAAAAATTATGACGCTGGATAATCCTCTTGCGTCATGTCATTGATCAAGCCGTCGAGGAGCAGAAGTAGGGAGATAAGGAAGTAGCAATGCTGAATGAATTTCCTGGGGGGCTACTCCATCTGAGACAAGTCAGCAGGATTCTGAAGAGGAGTTAGAGGAGGCTGGTGCCTGGGGAAGGAGGAGGACCAAAAAGAGCAGGCTTTAAAGTTTTCTGGGATCCCTGGTGTTGTCCGTGGCTGGGGGGAGGAGACCAAGGACGACATTCTCCTGGGTGATGAGCAGGAACCAGGGCGCTCCACCACTTCCAATTTTGTGCAAATGGGGGCCTTCATGCTGCAGTGTTTGAAGAGGGACCCCCGTATAAAAATCATAAAGGGCAAGGACCAGTACTGGGTGGCAACACACTTAGACCCCTGGTACAACATGGCTGTGATGTTACCAGCATCACAGAGGGCTGTCATAATGCAGCATTTCCAGGCCTTGCTGTGAGAGATGCTGCATTCTGTTGTTGCGGGTGCTGTCAGAGGAATTTCCACCCATAGAGAAACAGTTGCAAGTACCAATCCTACAGCGCATGCAAGAAGAGGGTGGTTTGAAGATGTGTTGGTTACTTCGGATATGAGATCATTCGCAGTGCAAAGTAGGCAACCCATCGACAGCCGCCTTCTGGATCAAGCCTTAGAGAACGCCTAGACCGACAGGTGTCCAACTACATCGGGTTAACAGCCTATGTGGACGATCTGAGAAGCGATGAACCTCTAAACTACTCTGTGTGCAGGCTTGACCTGTGGCCAGAGCTGGCACATTTTGCAATGGAACTCTTGGCTTGCCCCTCGTCTGTTGTCCTGTTCGAAATGACGTTCAGCACAGCAGAATGGATCGTGACCGATAAGTGCACTCGCCTAGCTCATGACAATGTGGACTACCTCATATTTCTAAAAATGAATGATGCATGAATCTCGGAGGAGTTCAACACCTCTGACGACCACGTGTTATCGAATTTCAACTATTATTATTAGTTTTTTTTCAAGAGAGGGGATTTTGTTAGCTATGTTTTTAATGCAATTTTATATATTTAGTTCTTTTAAACATATGTATTTGACATCTATTCACCGTCTAATATACCTTCAGCCACATTTTTACTTGTTCTTTTCTTTCCAGTGAATGTCTAATGTTTGGGGCCTGTATTAAACTGGCCTGCATTAAAATTGATATTGAATGGCCATCTAATATACCTCCAGCAACATAATCACTTGATCATTTATATACGGTGAATGCATAGTTTTGGGGCCTGTAATCTAACTGGCCAACAGTAAAATTGTTATATGGTGACCCCCTAATTTACTTACAGCCACATTATCAATTGTGCTTTTCTGTACAGTGAATGAATAATTTTTGGGGCCTGTAGTCCACTGGCAAACTATCATTTGGTGTATTTTAAAGAGGGGGGATTTCGTTAGCCGAGTTTGTAATCCAATTTTATATTGTTTGTTCTTTTAAACATATTTATTTGACATCTACTTGTACTGGCCTGCAGTAAAATTGATTTACAATGACCGTCTAATATACCTCCAGCCACATTATTACTTGTTCTTTTATGTCTGGTGAATGCCTAATGTTTGGGGCCTGTACTCCACTGGCTTGGAGTAAAATTGATGTCCATTGACCGTCTAATATACCTCCAGCCACTTAATCACTTCATCATTTATGTACGGTGAATGCATAATTTTTGGGCCTGTAATCTAACTGAATCTAACTGGCCAACAGTAAAATTGTTATATGGTGACCGCCTAATTTACCTCCAGGCACAATATCAATTCTGCTTTTCTGTACGGTGAATGAATAATTTTTGGGACCTGTAGTCCGCTGGCCTGCTGTAAAATTGATATCCATTGACCATTTAATATACTTCCGGCCAAATAATTACTTTTATGTACAGTGAAATGCATAATTTTTGGGGCCTGTAATATAACTGGCCAACATTAAAAATGTTATTGTCACGGCTGAGGATGGGGAATATCCTCAGCCGTGCAATGCCAGCTGATGTCCGGTTGCTGCTCGGCCAGGGCAACAGAATTAGGGAGCTGGTCACCTCCTATAGCGTCCCTAACCTGACCCTAACTCCTAACTTGCATGGGCCGACCTTAAAGGTAGGAGGACCCATGCGCCGGAACCTAGGAGCCCTGACTTACCCTCCGTCCGGTCCCTAGCTAGGAGTCAGGGTAAGACGGCCTGTTCCTACTGGACACGGAGGAACAGGGGTCTCACGGGCCGAGTAGCCAGGAAAGGGGGAACATAAACAGTCTTATGGATATGGCAGGTGAACTAACTAGTTCCACCTACCTGCCACAGCCTTGCTGACTGGATCCCTGTGGACACAGGAATCCAGATCCATAAGCTGCACAGAAACCAAAGAGATAAGACATCAACCATACATCAGGGAAAGGAATCTTATGACCGGAAGGGTGGCCCTTACATGAAGGATGGAATCCACAGGAGGCTGCTTCAGCCAAGCATGACTGAAAGCAACCTACTGAGCAGTGCTCCAGACACAGGCTTTATAGGGCTAAATGGCCACACCCACCGGACAGACACACCCAGTGACATCACACATACTGGGAAGAGGGTTAACCCTTCCAGCACCACAGGAAAGGAAAACACCAAACATACAGGGGAAGTGACCAAACTAAGATCACCCTGTGGCTGTTGCCGCTGGCAACGACATGGGTGGCAGCCGTCCTGGGAGACAGCCCGAAGGCCGAGACACTGCCACCACATGTACATAATACCAAACGTTGCCACGGGCAGCCACAGTGAAAGGATGATGTCCGTGCGCACCAAACATAAACTACAGTGCACACCAGATATACAACACAGAGTGCACACAAACATAACACAGTGCACACAACACACAGACACCTAACATAGAGGTTGCTAGGTGCAACCGCATGCACAGCAGGAAAGCTGCGACCAGACTAGCGTTGTCAGCGGCAACCACAGGTGAGGCAGATACCAGTGCCCTCACCTGTGATTGACAACAAAACCAAAACCGCTGACAACCACATGCGGTTGAAGAGTCACGGTCATAGCCATGGCCGTGACACTCCCACCCCTCAAAGCCCCCCCACCGAAAAAAAAAAACGAAACTGGTGAGGAACTCACACAAGGGGATGGGAGAAGGAGACGTCCACTCTCAGGACATGGTTCCCAGGAGGTCACTGTCAGCTGCATCCTCTCCCAGCTCACACTAGCCAGTCCGACGAGGCCTGCAGCCCGCACCAGCGACAAGGGATGGAACCACAGAGTGTGGATGAGGGGACTCTCCACTAACGTCCCCACTCCAGTCGCTGCCAGCAGACACTCCTAACCAGCACACAGCCGGACCACTTACAGAGTGCTGCCAGCAAACGACCAGAGATGGGAACATGGAGAGGGACGAGGGACCACCAACACGGACACGGAAGGTACGGTGGCGGGGAAAAAGCCACCAACCGAGCCGTTAACGGTGATCCCCCCGGGACGCTCTCCCTCCGGAGAACGCGCATGCAGGCCACAAGGGGATGGCACTGCATGCTGCACCCTCTTTCGAAGGTGTGCAAACCGCACACCACACAAACACCAAGTGCAAGAAATCAGGGGGACACCAAGCGAGGCAACGGTGAAGGGAAGGCGGGGAACGCCACTCACCGCGCCGTCAAAGGCGAAACCCCCAGAACGCTCTCCCTCCGAAGAGCGCGCATGCACCCCATCTGCAGACGGCAGTGCATGCTATACCCTCTTTCGAGGGACACTCCAAGTAAGGAGCCATTCCGGTCATACTGTCACGGCTGAGGATGGGGAATATCCTCAGCCGTGCGATGCCAGCTGATGTCCGGTTGCTGCTCGGCCAGGGCAACAGAATTAGGGAGCTGGTCACCTCCTATAGCGTCCCTAACCTGACCCTAACTCCTAACCTGCATGGGCCGACCTTAAAGGTAGGAGGACCCATGCGCCGGAACCTAGGAGCCCTGACTTACCCTCCGTCCGGTCCCTAGCTAGGAGTCAGGGTAAGACGGCCTGTTCCTACTGGACATGGAGGAACAGGGGTCTCACGGGCCGAGTAGCCAGGAAAGGGGGAACATAAACAGTCTTATGGATATGGCAGGTGAACTAACTAGTTCCACCTACCTGCCACAGCCTTGCTGACTGGATCCCTGTGGACACAGGAATCCAGATCCATAAGCTGCACAGAAACCAAAGAGATAAGACATCAACCATACATCAGGGAAAGGAATCTTATGACCGGAAGGGTGGCCCTTACAAGAAGGATGGAATCCACAGGAGGCTGCTTCAGCCAAGCATGACTGAAAGCAACCTACTGAGCAGTGCTCCAGACACAGGCTTTATAGGGCTAAATGGCCACACCCACCGGACAGACACACCCAGTGACATCACACACACTGGGAAGAGGGTTAACCCTTCCAGCACCACAGGAAAGGAAAACACCAAACATACAGGGGAAGTGACCAAACTAAGATCACCCTGTGGCTGTTGCCGCTGGCAACGACATGGGTGGCAGCCGTCCTGGGAGACAGCCCGAAGGCCGAGACACTGCCACCACATGTACATAATACCAAACGTTGCCACGGGCAGCCACAGTGAAAGGATGATGTCCGTGCGCACCAAACATAAACTACAGTGCACACCAGACATACAACACAGAGTGCACACAAACATAACACAGTGCACACAACACACAGACACCCAACATAGAGGTTGCTAGGTGCAACCGCATGCACAGCAGGAAAGCTGCGACCAGACTAGCGTTGTCAGCGGCAACCACAGGTGAGGCAAATACCAGTGCCCTCACCTGTGATTGACAACAAAACCAAAACCGCTGACAACCACATGCGGTTGAAGAGTCACGGTCATAGCCATGGCCGTGACAGTTATACGGTGACCGCCTAATGTACCTCCATCCACATTATCAATTGTTCTTTTCTGTCCGGTGAATGCCTAATGTTTGGGACCTCGGAGGAATTCAACACCTGTTGACGACCACGTGTTATCGAATTTCAACTATCATTTGGTGTATTTTAAAGATGGGGGATTTCGTTAGCCGAGTTTGTAATCCAATTTTATATTTTTTGTTCTTTTAAACATATTTATTTGACATCTACTTGTACTGGCCTGCAGTAAAATTGATATCCAATGACCGTCTAATATACATCCAGCCACGTTATTACTTGTTCTTTTATATCTGGTGAATGCCTAATGTTTGGGTCCTGTACTCCACTGGCCTGCAGTAAAATTGATATCCATTGACCGTCTAATATACCTCCAGCCACTTAATCATTTCATCATTTATGTACGGTGAATGCATAATTTTTGGGCCTGTAATCTAACTGGCCAACAGTAAAATTGTTATGTGGTGACCGGCTAATGTACCTCCAGACACATTATCAATTGTTCTTTTCTGTAGTCCCAATGGCCTGCAGTAAAAGTGATATCCAATGATCGTCTAATATACCTCCAGCCGATGTTGTTCTTTTCTGTCCGGTGAATGCCTAATGTTTGGGGCCTGTAGTAAAATTTATATCCAATGACCATCTAATATACCTCCAGCCACATAATTACTTGTTCTTTTCTGTATGGTGAATGCCTGATGTTTGGGGCCAGTACTCCAGTGGCCTACATTAAAATTTTATCCATTGACCGCATAATGTACCTTGAGCCACATAATCACAATTTATTTTATGTCAGGTGAATGCCTAATTTTTAAGGACCGTACTCCAATGGCCTAAAATACAATTTTTCTAGGCTCCAGCAGGGCACATTTCTGAGAATTTCCTTTTAAGACACATAAAAATGGCCCCTGATTAAAATATATATTTTTGGGGGGAATTTTTGCCATTGATCTCCCTCTGGTATGTCACTGTCCATGTTGTGGGATGATTTGTGCATTTATTTTAAGTATTTGGTGTCTGCAAATATGACCTGAAGGTTTTTCAGGTTCGCCTGCCATTAAAGTGAATTGGGCCCGCCGCGAACTTGCGGTTCCCATTCGCGACCATCCAATGTTCGTCCATCACTATTCTTGAACGGTTGACTTTGTCGCAACTTACATCAGACACCCCAAGCCAAGAGTCATTGGGTTTGTCAGAGACAACACTTACTTGGCATGGCCCGGGAGCAGGCCCTGTGCCCTGACCTGTCCTCAACCTGCCTCTGTCCTTTCATCCACTAGGCGGGCAAGTAGTGATGAGGAGAGTAGTGTGGGAGCTGGTGTTGCGAGCGGTCAGGCTCCTGACCCAGAGATGGTTGAGGAGGATATCAGTGATGTGCAGACAGTACTCAATGATGATGATGTAAGTAATCGCACTTGGGAGCCGGGTGACGAAGGGGCTTCATTTTTTTTATTTTCTTTATTTATATAATAATGTAATATTATAAAATACAGTGTCTCCATGATAAATATGCAGTGTGGGGGCCCTGTGTGGCTTCTACACACTTTCAAAATAATCCTTCAACCGGGCGAATAGATTCTGGATTACCGGGACACTCCATGACCTACCCAGGAGCATTTCTGAAACGTCCGTATAGTGCGGATCCTCTCCATCTTCGTGCACCACAAGATGTCCTCCTTCCCATCCATGATCTTGTGATATTTTCCCTGAAGAAGGGACCAGGGGCTTAACAGGAATAGTCTCAAGTAGGAGAGAAATTGTTTTTTGGAATGCTTTCTCCATCACAACCACGTCGTCGAATAACCAAAAGATTGGCCGATTCTCTCCTTAATTTTTTTTTAATTAAATGTATTAAATATTTTATATTAAATTGAACCAAAACTTGATTACAATTATAAGTAACTAAACTTAAATTCACCAATATATTATCCCAATCTTCGATGGAAATTCCCGGACAATCAATTTGCCAAGCCTTTTGTGCCGAAGAACATGTATTAAATCGTTCCCAGCTGAGGTGGCCTCCTCATGCTGCTGCCATCTCCACACTTTGTTGTCATGCCACTCTGTGGCCTCTTCATGCTGCTGCCATCTCCACAATCTCTCGTCGGTGTGCACCTCTGTGGCCTCCTCAGGCTGCTGCCATCTCCAAACTATGTCACCTTGCCACTCTGTGGTCTCCTCATGCTTCTGCCAACTCCACACTATTTCCCCTTGCCAGTCTGTGGCCTCCTCATGCTGCTGCCATCTCCACACTCTGTCATTGTGCCACTCTGTGGCCTCCTGATGCTACTATCACCTACATACTCTGTCATTGGGCCATTCTGTGGTCTCCTCATGCTGCTTCCACCTCACCACTATGTCATAGGGCCACTCTGCGGACTTCTCATGCTGTTCCCACCTTCCCCACTTCATGACAGGGCCACTATTTAGACTTTTTGGCTTGGCTGACATCATCATTTATTTGACCCTTCTTCTGATCTGTCAGAAGGAAGGTAAAATTAGAAGCACAAAGGATCCTCTCTGTCTAGCAGCTGTAAGGCCTGTATGGTTTATGATTTGGTAGCCAAAAGCAGGATTGAGTACAAAACACAGAAGACTTGCAAATCTTGCGTTCACATGTTATCTCTGTTTTGGATCCACACCTGTTTTTTTTGTGGCATTAGAAATACTGATGGATTACTGACCAAATGCTGACCGAGTGAGGGCCGATGTTCCACAGGCAGGATCCGTTTTTTAGGGGTTATTGTTCCGACGGATCAGAGGAAGGGCAAAATAATCAGTGACGTCAACACAAACTTACTGCTGACACCCTCGCCACTCTGTTGGGGGGCTCTAGTTGTTTAAGCATTTAATAGAACAGGTTCTGTAGACATCTATATAGAATCAGCTGATGACGGTGTAAAAGGAGTGCACTCCTTCACGCTACAGTAGGATCTTTGGCCTCTGCACAGTTCTTTATACCTGGCGCTAACATCGACCTCTAAGGCTGAGTTCATACTTGAATTATTTGGTCAGTTTTGGCCCTGTGACTGCCCAAATAAGTGAAGTGTGCAGTGATTCTAAGAGTGACGCCTGTCATCTGCATGCCATACTGACTCACAGCATTATTTCACTACCAAAACAGATTCCCTATGCGTGTTACTGCAAGGCACAGTGTTCTACACCACTATAAAGGCTCTCTACAGCCAGGAAATAGCAGTTTTTTTTAACGGGATTCAACGTGAATTAATTCGGATCTAACCAAATTTTTCCCCCAAAATTTGGCGAACCAGCAAATCACATTTTTTGAAAAATTTGCTCATCTCTAATTGTTATTTTATTTTAAATTATCTATTCATCAAGATGACACAAGGAAATGTAAATAGATCTCTGCATGGGTGTGTGACTAGATGGTGAAGACAATATGATTATTATTATTATACTCACATATATAGCTCTGATATACAATATTCTTCAGAGCTTTACAGACTTAATCATTATTTGCTGTTCTCAATGGAGTTCCCAATCGAAATTCCCTATTAGTATGTCTTTGGAGTGTGGGAGGAAAACAGAGTATCTGGATGAAACCCACACAAACACAAAGAGAACATACAAACTCCATCCAGATTCAAACCTAGGACCCCAGCGCTGTAAGGCACCAATGTTGAACAATGAGCCACCTTGCTCTAGTCATCTATTTTGGACTCTTCTGACCACCCAGTCACTACCTGTATATAATTGCCTACAAATATTTATTTGCTCTTCTTTATCCCCCCTTTCTTTCTCCATGTCTGTCAGTCAAGTGTATTACATTTGCATGTTTAACTACTTGAATTAGTACTGAAGGGCAGTGCACGCCCTAAACTAAACTTTTATACAATTTTATTTAAAAATGCCTCAAATGCCATAAAAATCATTTTTGTACTATACTTTATTAATGGGTTTTGCTTTTTTAAATAAATAAATTGACATCCAAAGTTCGCCTTTCTATGACACTTTAAATTCACTATTTTCATATGTCACTAACTTCTCAGTGTTGTACCGAATACGGATTCTGCATTGTAGCAATGGGACCGTAGTGAATGGAGTACAGGCAGTAGCACACATTGCTGCCCCTGTCTGTGCCCCCTTAGCTTGGCTTAATGCTGGCATTAGCACAATGGTACCATGTAACAAGGATTAGCTGAGATAAGCATGCTCCAGTCCGTGCCTGCTCCACTCAGCTTTTAGCTCAGCTGCATGGAGCAGGCACATGAAGGACCCTGCTCCGCTCAGCTAATCCTGGTATAGCACCCTGTTACTTGGTACCCATATGCTATGCCAGCATTTAGCCAAGCTCAAGGGGCACAGGCAGGACCAAATTTAGGCATAGTGAAATTAAAGGACTATAAAAAAAACAGGACTTTGGGTGTCATTTTTCTGTATTTAAAAAAAGCTAACATATATTAATAAAGTATTTTATAAAATGATTTTAAGGCATTTGGGACATTTAAAAAAAAATTGCATAAAAATTGAGTTACTCTTTAAAAACGAATACAATTGACACTTGCTATTGTTTGATGCATGTTCCAAAAGTTGAAAAAGAGCTATGACAAAAAAAATCTGTATTACTTGAATCAGCCAACTTATCTGTCGTTCAATGTCCAAGTTTAAAGGATTTCTTCCAGGAATTACACTAATTTACCTACGTCCTGTAGCCTGTGTCACCTATTGAAAGATTCATACTCACCTCCTGTCACTCTAATTCTTTGGGATAACTCCTGTTCCTCTGCCTTCTATTTCCTGGCTTGTTTTCTTCCGGCCACAGCGGTGCAGGTGACCATACTAAGAAGAAAAATAGCCGTGGACTGGAAGATGGAGGAACAACGCTCAGGACTGGGTTGGCAGGGAGCAAGTAAGTATGAATATTTGAAGGCAATGCAGGCTCCAGAACAAAATAAGTATGAAGTGTGTTCAATTCGTTTTTTACCCAGTCCGTTCTGTCAGTTTGAGGCTACTTTCACACTTGCTTTGTTTTCCGGTATTGAGATATGGCAGATGAAAAAAAAATATTCCATTTAGTCCTCATGCATTCTGAATGGAAAGAGATCCATTTAGGATGCATCAGGATTCTTCCATTCCGTCAGCATTCCGCTTTGTGACTGACAGCTGCGGTTTTGTGTCCAGTTATAAAAACGGGTAAAAACTGACCTGTCACTGAAAATAGTCAATGGTGACGGATCAGTTTTTTTAGGAGCCTGGATTTCAATGTATTTAGTGACGGATCTTTTTTTTTTCCGTTTTGATTTCACACAACCATATCCTAATGGTAAAAATGCATCCTGCAAAATCAGAATGGATCAGTTTAATTATTCTGCTGGATCACAGTACCGGAAATTAACAACGCAAGTGTGAAAGCAACCTTAGAGTGCTGAGCTTGCCGGTTGAGACAATACAACCAGTTTTGAGGTGTGTTTATTTCATATATAAAAGTACTTCCATTTATACTTGCTTTTGGGGAGAATTTGCAGTCTGATACAAACAGTTTTGGGGTGTGCTAATTTTAAATATATAAAAGTACGTCCATTCATCCTTGCTTTTGGGGTGAATTTGCAGCCTGATACAAACAGTTTTGGGATGTGTTTATTTCATATATAAAAGTACGTGCATTCATCCTTGCCTTTGGGGTGAATTTGCAGCCTGATACAAACAGTTTTGGGATGTGTTTATTTCAAAAATAAAAGTACTTCCATTCATCCTTGCTTCTGGGGTGAAATTGCAATCTGATAGTATTGCTCTTTTCCACTTTAAGTTTCTTTTAATTTATAGTATGTCCAACAGACATATGAAAGGCCCTTCTAAGGGAACGGGAGTTGACCAAAATACTTCTGGAGCAGGCAGAAGTAGCAGCAGAAGAAGGGGGGGGGGGGGGTTTCAGCAGTCACAGGGACAGGCCTGAGCTGCAAGTGTCATCTAGCGGTCGTGTCTTGACCAGCAACCAAGAGGTCTTTGAATGGTTTACTTGGTCTTCTACTTCTTCACAAGTGAAATCAGACACCCCCAGCCAGGAGTCGTGGGTTCCTCTGACACAACCCTTAGTTGGCATGGCCAGGGAACAAGCTCTGTGCCCTCACCTGTCCTCAACCGGTCGTTTTCAGTTAACTCAGCTCGAGAAGTTTTGTATGTCGTCGGATAGGCTCCACTTTTCAGCAAGATTCTAGAGCACAGTCAGCAGCTACTGCCCAGCCACGATCTGGTGCTTCCTACGGTAGGCGGGCAAGTAGTGATGATGACAGTTGCGTGGGAGCTGGTGTTGTGAGCAGTCAGGCATGTGGCCCTGAGACTGTAGAGGGTTACATTAGTGACGTGCAGACAGTAGTGAATGATGATGTGGCTGATCACACATGGTAGCTGGGTGAAGAGGGGGCTTCACAATCATCAGGAGAAGAGGGTGGCAGTTTGCGCGAGAGGCAGCGGCTGAGCCAGCATGGTGGTAGCGTGGCTGTGAGTCAGCAGGGTGGCAGCAGTGGGAGGTCAAGAGACAAACGTGCCCTGGGGTAGATCGCAGGTCTACGCAGGAGCCTACCTGTTTGGATGTAGCGGTGCAGGGGCTCAATGAGGCAGCAATAGCAAGCAGCCAGCACGGAGAGGTGTGGGGAAAATGTCATACTCGGCAGTGTGGAAATTTTTCATCAAGCCACTGGAGGAGGTCAGCATGGCATTTGCAGAATCTGTGGGCAGAAGATGAATTGTGGCCAGGGTGCCAATGTTGGCACATGCAGCATCACCATAAAGTGGTTCTAATGTAGTGGTACAGCCGCACCCTTTTTCTGCAAGTCAAGGCTCCACCACCTCAGCAGAAGGGAGCTGTCTTTCCTTCCCATAATCTACTGGTCCTGATGCTCCTGCTCCTCCTAGTCCCCATCAGTCATTTCATCTGCAATCAATCCCAGAGGTAAATGCAAATAGACAACATTATGCATGCACTCATCCAACAGCGCAGAAGCTAAACGTGCTCCTGGCCAAGTTGCTGGTACCACAGTCCCTCCCTTTCCATGTGGTGGACTCTGCACCTTTCAGAGAACTGATGGCTTGTGCCAAGCCAAGATGGAGAGTCCCAAGCCGTCATTACTTCTCCAAAAGGCAGTACCAGCCCTGGACACTTATGTTGAACAGAAGGTGGGCCAGTCCTTGAGCCTGTCGGTGTCTGCTAAAGTTCACAGCAGTGCCGATGTGTGGAGCTGTAACTACTGTCAAGGACAATATATGTCCTTTATGGCCCACTGGGTAAATGTGGTTCCTGCCCAGTCACATCCTCCACCTTATCTTCAGCCTCCACTGCAGGCACAATTCAGAGTCCTCCTCCAACATACCACATGTGCAGCGGTGTCACGCTGTTCTGTATCTAGTTTGCCTGGGCGAATGGAGCCACACAGGGGAGGAACTGCTCTGCGTCCTCTATCAAGAAATTGAATCCTGGCTGTCTCCTCACCAACTTAAGATCAAAAACATATAAATATTTTTTTTTAAAGACGGGCGGCCCAGCGGCCGTTTATTTAGGGCGGCCTGGGGGGCAATTGCCTCCCTGTCCCCCGGCCCAGACCGCCCCTGCGTACAAGTGCCGGGGACCACTGTAAGTTAGGGGGCCCACTCATTTCCACCGTGCGGCCTCTTTAAAATTTTTACATACTGTTCATGCTGAGCAGCACTGCTGCTTGCTGCCCTCTCTCACAGGATCTCCAGGCAGAGCGTCTGTGCGCGTATGCGCCATGCGGCTTGAGTACAGTTTGGCACAGCGCACAGACTTTCAGCCTCAGCAGGACTCGTCTCGGAGGACACAGGGGCAGAGCCGCGGAGCTGCTGATCAGCAGGCGCAGCTGCAGAAGATTGGTGAAAAATGGTGACACGGCTCCCCCACTGCCTCAACCTCGACACGTGTTTCGCCACATAGGCTTCGTCAGGAGGAGAGGGGGAGAAATTCCTGAGGTTGAAGCAGTGGGGGAACCGTCTCACCATTTTTCAGCAGCAACATGGGTAGGTAACATGGTATCTGGATTAGGGTGTGACTAGTGGCTTGCAGTTATTGCTATATGCCATCTTTATGAGTAGTATTGCACCGTCCATTTATACCCTACAGCATCCATTGTTTGGACGCTGTGAATAAGAGCTAGGTAGTTGTTCAATACTAGGGAACAGCAATTGCACCCGCAACTACTCCAATATTCGCAGCTTCTGTCAATTGTCTGTTACCTGCTGTATATGGTCACATTATCCCCATTGTGATTCTCCACATTGTAGAGCCCTTTTGTGGCCCAGTCTCCATGTTCTGTCCCTTTTGAGTCTCACCTGTAATGATCATGTGATTTATATTGAATAAAATGAGATTTCTTTTTACCTTGTTAAATCCTTGCTCTTTTTGTGTACTAGTATGGGCCTCCCAACCTTCCCTTCATGATGTTGGGGAGAAGTAAAATTAATTATTTTGAATTTGGTCATGCTTGATACTATCTTCCCCTTTGTCTGACAGCATCTTACACTCCTCTCCACTGTTAAAACACAGGTATGCTCAGCAGTTAGGAGGCGTTTGGCTGAACAAGTGTTTGGTTGACAAGTATTTATGTTGTTTGAGCACCTTCTTTAACCCATTTGTGCTGATTTCAAAGAAGTAAATTACATTTTAAATTGTAAAATACTGCCAAATTAAAAAGAACACATATTGGAGGGTTAATTAAGCTATGTGTTGCCAAATGGTATTATGAATTGTCTCACACATGAAGCAGGGACTTTACTAGAAGTTATATCTGCTACCAAAACAAATTGACAAAAGCATGAATACATCATTAAGAAGCTTGAAGAACCAAGCCGAAGACACAAGTTTGGGAGAAACAGAATGACAGCAATAAATATTGCATGGACACAGCTACAGAAGAGAATGGCCTTCATTTTATTCATTTTTTTAGGCCAAAATGAATAGGGATCGAGACCAAGAATTGGCAGGGCAATAAGCATTCCCACCAAGAAGCACAAGTCTGGAAGCCAAAAAAGAAAAGAGAAGCAGATACTGGAAGACAAAATCAAGAATCTAGCTTCCATTGACTGCTTCTTCAGGAAAAGTACACCTAAGGAGAATGAAGAGTCCTCCATTTGCACTACATCAGATATTCAACCAAGTGTCACTACCTCTCAAGAAGCATGTTTGAGCATTGAAGAAGTCAGTGAACTGGTTGTAGACCCTCCAGACCAGCAAACCGTGTCCTGTAATTCTGGACCTCTTCCAGAGCTTAATGATGATCCAGCAGAAGGGCCGGATGTAATCACCGATCTACTGAGATGCCAAACTATCAAAAGGGGCCCTAAGCAAGTGAAGCTGAAAGATTTTCCACTTACAGATTTTCCAGATGGTACAAAAAGAAGATTCTCATCTGGTCATTATTACAGATTGCTGGGTAGTGGGAAAAAGGTTCCACGAGATTGGCTCATTTACTCAGTGCTTGGAGATTCCATATATTGCTTTTGTTGCAGGCTATTTGACAATGAAGCTAAATCAAACTTCTCAAGCCCATATGGATTTAGAGACTGGAAGCATGTCAGTGGTAAGGGATCCTTGCATTCCCACGAAATATCTAGCAGCCACCTGTCTAATTATGCAAAATTGAAAGATCTGGAATCTAGCATAAAAAAAGGAAACTACCATTGACAAAGATTTGCATCAACAATTCCATTTGGAAGAACAAAGATGGCTCAAAGTATTGTTGCGTTTATTGAAAGTAATTTGCTGGATGGCAAAAAACTATCTGCCATTCAGAGAATCATCAGATACTGTGTTCACAGAACATAATGGTATTTTTCTCCAATTACTGGAGCTGATCTTTGAATTTGATCTGGTTCTGAAGGAACACTTGCAATTCACATTTTCTGAGCAAGGATATGCAAAACAAATCTCTGCATTTAATTGCCGATGCAGTAATTGAAATAATCATAAAAAAGGTGAGACAAGCTAAATATTTTAGCATCATTGTAGACTGCACACCAGACATTTCCAAACAAGAGCAGTTGTCACTTATACTGCGATATGTGGACATTGATGATGTTAGCAAAACAGTGGAAGTCAAGGAAAGCTTTCTGGAATTTCTGGCTGTCACAGATACAACATGGACTGTGCGTGTCAAACATTCGAGGTCAGTGCTATGACAATGGTGCTAATATGAGGGGACAATACAAAGGAGTTCAGGCAATTGTTTTAAAAAAAATCCTCATGCCTTCTTTGTACCATGTTCTCCACATAACTGGAATCTCGTAATGGTGCAGGCTGCAGAGAGCTCAAGCCGAGAAAAACGCATTTATGTGTTCTTCTCCGGAGCAACTAAGAGGTGGGAAGTGGCTTCAGAGCATTTGTCACATCTGACACTTAAAGCTCTGTCTCAGACACGATGGTGTGCTCGCCTTGAATCAGTGAAAGCTATTTTGTTACAGTTTCCCCAACTTGTTGATGCTTTACAACTTTTTTTTACATGGTACCCAATATTCCAGTGACACATACAGTTAAGCAAAGATTTTATTGGATTCCATATGCACATACCCCTTTGTTGTCTCTTTATGTGTATGGTATGACATTCTCCTCCAGGTCAACCAAATTAGTCTGGCTGTACAAACAAAAACCATTAATGTTTCAAGCATTATTCCACTTGTAAAATCTATTACCACAGCTTTTAAAGAATACAAGGTGTCAGGTTTCAAACAAGCTGAATGTAAGGCATCGGGTATTTGCGAATAGCTGGATATACCTACTGAATACCTGACACACGGGGTTAGAAAGAAAACTCAGCAATGTAGTGACACAAACTGTCAGCAGGCAAGTAAACATTGTTTTTAGATGCAAGGCAAGATTTGAAGAAATATTCTTCAAGCCTCTGCTTGAAACTTTCCTTAGTGAAATTGAAATAAGGTTAAATTTTTTGCAAACATTTACAGATAAGTTTGGATTTCTATATGACAATAAGAAAGAAGCCACTGACTTCTCTAACTTACAGCTCCAGTGTTTAAAATTCTCTGACCCAGCTGTTGATGGAAGTTATGTTCGAGGAGATCAAGACACTGGCTAGGATGTTACCTGAACATCTGTGCCCACAGGAGACTTTAAAGTACATATTATCCCACTCACTTAATCTGGCATTCCCAAACCTTGTTTTGGCATTGCAGTTGTTATTGTGCCTGTAGTTGTGCCTGTTTCAGTTGCATCTGCGGAAAGAAGCTTCAGTAAATTGAAGCTAATTAAACACTACCTAAGGTCCCAAATGTCGCAAGACACATTAAATGCACTGGCAGTTCTTTCAATTGAATCTCAAGAAGCAGAATGTGTACATTTTAATCAGGTAATCCATGTTTTTGCAGCTGAAAAAACACGTAGAAAAGTGTTTTAATTGATTTTCACAGGATACCACTTTTGTGTTCTGCCCAAAAAGTTCTGGGCCATCAATGCTGGACTCCAACAAGACATTTCATAATGTTCTGCATTAACTTCTTTTCGTACTTTTTCAAATGTTTTATGTCTTTACAGTATCTTCAAATGAAATATTTTCATATTCAATGCCTGTCTGTTTCTCTTTAGGGGGTGTACAGGAAAAAACAAATACTGTGAGTAGACTTGAGGGATTAAAACACTGGGTAGATAAAAATTAAGTAGGGGCATAAGGATTAATTCACATATATCCACGCTGTAGCATGTTCTGTCTATTGTATTTGGCACCATATATAATACATGCAGTTTTATTGCCACGTGTGTTATGCAAAATGCCACTGAGGCTTTATCGCCCAAGGGCCTACATGAACCTGGAGCCGGCCCTGAAGACCAGGCAGATTACCCCGAGAGACAGTGGCAGTATGCAGTGGATATGGAGGCAGGGAGTCCCTCTGAGTTCCTTGTGCAACTGGCCCAATGCATGATTTATTGCTTGTGTAGTGACAGCCAAATTGTTACAATTCGAATGAAGGATGACTACTGGCTCTCCACCATGTCAGACCCTCGCTACTGGTCCAAAATGGGGGCCTTTTTTTACACCCGCTGAGGGTTCCTCTGCGCTCCTGTTACACTGCAATGGCTGCTATAGAGAGGTGGGGGGGCAGGAGAAATACCAGCTCCATCAGCAACAACTTAAGTCTAGAGTCTCTGATGAGCACTTTTATTCACCCACCTAGTGAAGAAACCAACCACCAGCAGCAGCAGCAAGACATGGAGCAGAACCTGAACAAACAGGTGGTGGTATAGTTGGACTGCGTCCTGCCACCCCACATGGATGATCCCCTGGACTACTACAGTCAAACTGGATTTCTGGGCCGCTATTGTTCCTGTTTGGCTTTGTTGACATCACCATTAATTTTACCCTTCTTCTGATCTGTTAGAAGGAAGTAAAAATGAGAAACACAACAGATCCTGTCTTTGAAGCAGCCGTAAGGCCTATATCACACAGTCCCTATTTTGCATCAGGATTGGATCATGATTTGGAAGCCAAAAGCAGCAATGGGTACAAAACACAAAAGACATGCAAATATTCCATTCATGTGTCATCTCTGTGTTGGATCCACTTCTGTTGTTTGGGGCCTTAGCAATACTTATGGATTACCGAGCAAATGCTGACTGTGTGAAAGGGGATGCTCAAAAGACAGGATTCCTTTTTGTGAGGTTGTTCTTATGATGGATGAGAAGAAGGGCATAGTAAACAGTGACATCAACACAAAGTTACTCCTGACAACCTCTCCTCTCTGTCAGTGGGACACTACTTCAGCGTGTAACAGAACAGGTTCTGTAGAAATCTATGTGGAATCAGATGACGACGGTGTAAAAAGAATGCACTCTTTTACTCTATAATAGAATCTTGGGCCACTGAACTTTTTTTATACCTGAGACTAACATTGACCTGTAAGGCTGAGTTCACACTTGAGTTATTTTGTCAGTTTTGGCACCGTAACGTGCATGAAGTGTGAAGTGATTCTAAGAGTGACTGTCATCTGAGTCATACTGACTCGCAGTACTGTTTCACTAGCTCAGCAGACTCCTTATGCATGTGTCTTCAATGCAAAGTGTTCTACACTACTATACAGGCTCTTAGCAGCCAGGAAATAGCAGTTTTTTTTAAATTATTCGTCACAAATAAATTCAGATCGAAACAAATCTTTTTAGGAAATTAGGGGAACCATCTTAATCCAATTTTTTTGAAATTCGCTCATCTCTATTCATGAGCTTTTCATGATGTGAAAGGTCAGTTCCCTGTAGGTGCCTCAAATGTTGACACCTGAGCAAAAAATGTGTTGCCTGCAATTTAGCCAAGAGAATTTAGACATGCTTAGAGAAAATCCAGGAGACTTCTATTCTCGAATTATGACGGGTGATGAAATATTGGTCCACCACCATGATCCTGAGACCAATCAAGGGTCCATGGAATGGATACACAAGGGGCCACCAAATCCAAAGAAATTTCATGTGCAGCAGTCAGATGGAAAGATCGTGGCAACAGTATTTTGAGATACAGAAGGCTTTTCTTTTTTTTTTACTAGAATTCATGACACACAAGACAGTTATGCTTCAACAATGAAGGAATTACGTGAGGCAAAGAGAAATTATATGGGAAGTTGTCAGCAGGTGTGTTGTGGCTTCACGACAATGCGCCAGCTAACAAGTCTTGCCAATTACAAGCTGCTATCAGGGAATGTGGCTTCATGGCGCTTAACCATCCACCCTACAGTTCAGCTCTGGCTCCCAGTGATTACTGTATTTTTCGCCCCATAAGACGCACTTTCCCCCCCCCAAAAAATCGGGGGGAAATGCCCCTGCGTCTTATGGGGCGAATGCTGACAATTTAACATCGCTGGATGCGATGTAGAGTGAGCGGGGGCCGGGGGAGGGACTGGGAGGAGGAGCTGGGGGCCGGGAATAGCGGCGGGGCGGTGCAATCAATGTACTATAGCCCCGCCCCGCCGCTCCGGTTAATAATATTAAATGTCTTATTCAATTAAAATATATTAGATATGCCCCCTTACTCCTATATTGCTAATCGTACCTTTAATCCTATTCCTAGGTGCTGTAATGCAGGCCGGGCGGGCGGCAGCGTAACTCCTTGATGTCACGTGCCTGCGCCGCCTACTTTATGAATGAAGCAGGCGGCGCAGGCAAGTGACGTCAGCGAGTGACGCGCCGGCCGCCCGGTATGCATTACAGAACCTAGGAATAGGATGTAAGGTACGATTAGCAATTTAGGAGTGAGGGGGCATATCTAATACATTTTAATTGAATAAGACATTTAATATTAGTATACTGGGGGCGGCAGAGGCGGGGGCGGCGGCGGCGGCGGGAGGGGGGGGCGCCAGGGTGATCGAGCTGATCCGTGGATGGCACAGTTAAGGGGGGGGTCTGTGGATGCCACTGTTATGGGCTGGGGGGCTGTGGATGCCACTGTTATGGGCTGGGGGGCTGTGGATGCCACTGTTATGGGGTGGGGGGTCTGTGGATGGCACATATATAACAGTGCCACCCACAGATCCCCCCTGTAACAGTGCCACCCACAGATCCCCCCTGTAACAGTGCCATCCACAGATCCCCCCTGTAACAGTGCCATCCACAGATCCCCCCCCTGTAACAGTGCCATCCACAGATCCCCCCATAACAGTGTCTGTCATCCACAGATCCCCCCATAACAGTGTCCTTCACAGATCCCCAGTAATAGTGCCACCCACAGACCACCATTAGTTCCAAACCCACCAAAAGCACACCTTTTGGTTAAAAATATTTTTTTTCTTATTTTCCTCCCCAAAAACCTAGGTGCGTCTTATGGGCCGGTGCGTCCTATAGGGCGAAAAATACGGTACTTCCTCTTTTGACACTGGAAGAAATTTCTTCATGGTCAATGATTTCCTGAAGATATTGCTGTCAAAGAAGCAGAAACAGGGTTCCTGCAGCAGCAAGAAGTCTCCTACTCTGAGGTGCATCTGATCACTGGAGGCAAAGTGGTATAAATGTGTTGAAATCAAGGGAGATGACACTGAAAAGTAGTAAGTAAAATTTTCTCAGAAAATGTTTTTTCATATTCGGGTGGATAACCTGTTGAACACCCTTTGTATAATAGCTGGAAAACAAAAAACTTCATATCTGAAAAATCTGTGTTTTTTTATTTTCCTAATTCTAGTTAAATGAATGTAATAATGAAATTATGCAAAAAAATGAAATAAGCCATAATTTAGCTAGTAATACGTAGACTGTGGGTTTTTCTTTGGTACAGTTTTGACAATGACTGGATCCACACCTCCTTCTCCTGTCCAATACCTTTTGGATATTGGAAGCTATTTGTTTTCTCTGATGATATTCTTTGTAATAACTTATTAGGTTATAGCATTGAGGCAAAATGGCACAGCTTTATCATAGGAATATTAAGTGTACGAAAAATATGTTCCCAAATTTGATTTGTATCGAGGGAACAACTAAACACATGTCAATGATATATTAAGTTTCACTACAGAAAATTTACCTTTGGGATAGTTAATCCATTCACTACAATGCTTGTTTCACTCAGTGGTATTATTTTGCAGGGTGAATATGATTAGCTCACTCTCTGAATGCCTCTCTTTGCTACTTCTGATAAACTACACTATATTCACTAAGCTCACGGTATCTATGTGACAAATGTTAAGAGCAGTTACATCTTTCAAACTCATTTCTGAAAGTATAAGGGGAGAGTGGGGAGGCAAAAGAACTGCTATAGAATCACCTAGCTCCAAAACCGTGCAAAGCAATGGCATGGATTAATTATATGTATTATGCTGACTCAGATTGGTTAGAGCCACCAGTACACCTCCAGATTTTAGACTTATTCACACCCTTGCCAAAACATTCAGACTCATTCGCTTCAAAGTTAGTTACCAAAAAAATAAAAAAAACTCACTAAAATGTTCTTAAGGGAATATATCATAAATGCTGATTACACTTTTCCATTTATCACCAGGCTAGACTTAGTGATAGATATCCTTTTTATGTGGAAAATCATAGCATAAAAGCAATGATTAAAACTACCGTACATAAAATCACTTAAAGGTCTTTTGTGATCTTTTGGGGCCCCAAAATTAGTATTCAGCGAAGCATTCAAAGTGGAATTTGGTCCGAAGTTTAGGAAAACTTTGATTCACCACGCAGCTGAATTTCCGTGTGCTTCGTGGTAATGAACCAGGTTAAATATTTTGTCCTGTACATGTGTGCAGTGGAACAAAATTAATTCTAACAAAAGCCTTGTGTTAGCTGTTGCGTTACATAGAGTCAGTATGACACCACGGTTAAATACTTTGCCCTGTACATGTGTGCAGTGGAACTAAATTGATTATTCCAAATGTATTCTGTTAGGCCTCATGTACACGGCTGTGTTCCGGGGCCGAGAGCGGACCGTGGAAACCCGGCCGGGATTCCTCCTGACAGTATGAGCGCACGGCGTCATTGGCTACTATGACACCGTGCGCTACCTGCTGCCGCCGCAATACAGTAATACACTGGTATGATCTATAACATTGAATTACTGTACTGTGGCGGCAGCAGGGAGCGCATGGCGTCATAGCAACCAATGACGCCGTGCGCTCATACTGTCAGGAGGAATCCCGGCCGGGTTTCCACGGTCCGCTCTCGGCTACATATGGGGTGTTTCTGTAAACTACAGAATCAGAGCCATAAATATTGAGTTTGGTTTGGCTGTTAACCCTTGCTTTGTAACTGGAAAAAATGTATTAAAATGGAAAATCTGCCAAAAAAGTGAAATTTTGAAATTGTATCTCTATTTTCCATTAATTCTTGTGGAACACCTAAAGGGTTAACAAAGTTTGTAAAATCAGTTTTGAATACCTTGAGGGGTGTAGTTTCTAGAATGGGGTCATTTTGGGTGGTTTCTATTATGTAAGCCTCACAAAGTGACTTGAAAAGTGGGTTTTTGAAAATTTCTGAAAAATTTCAAGATTTGCTTCTAATCTTCTAAGTCTTGTAACATCCCCCAAAAATAAAATGTCATTCCCCAAATTATCCAAACATGAAGTATCTGTAAAGAATAAATCAAGGCAACTGGACTTACTGTAGATTTCTTGAAAACGTTGAACTTGTTCTCCCAACGAGCTTTCTCAATTCTGAGTGACTTTACAAGAATTCTCTGGGAATAAATATGTAACTGAATCAACATCTGGAAATTATATGGGGTCAGAGGTCATTATACCCAGCATGGGGTCAAAGTTGTTGATACCATTATACTAATTGGAGTCAGTAGGTGATAATGACCTCCCAGAAAAAGGTGAAAATTAGCCCGGTCCTTAAGGAGTTACTAGTTCGCCCTGTACATCTGTGCAGTGGAACTAAATTGATTATAGCGAATGCCTTCTATTTGCTGTTGCGTTACATAGCAACAGTATGATGCCACGTTTTTTGTTTTTTTTGCCCTGTACATGTGTGCAGTGGAACTAAATTGATTATAGCTAGGGATGAACGAATCGACTTCGGATGAAACATCCAAAGTCGATTTGCATAAAACTCCATTCTAATGCTGTACAGAGCAGGCGCTCAGTACAGTAGTAGAATGTATTGGCTCAGATGAGCGGAAGTTATTGCTTCACCAAGACTTGAGACTTAGCTCAATAACTTCATAAATTAATTTGTACTGTAAAAAAAACTCGGGTTCGGTTGCAAGGTCGACTTTGGATGTTTCATCCGAAGTCAATTCACTCATCCCTAATTATAGCGAATCTCTTCTGTTACGAACATGAGCAACTAAGGAGGGGGTGTAACGGCATGATGTGAGTGCCACAATGTACCGCTCCCCCCCCTCCTTCAAACCCTCAGCCTCTGCTTCTAACCTCCTTCTGACCTCTGATCTCCTGCTGCTTGCAGAGCTCATGGGCTGCATGGGCTGCATGTGATTCCTGAGCAGCGTCTGAGCTGCAGGCTGAGCAATGGTGAATGGCAGCCTTATGTGCCGGCTTGTTAAACTTCACTAACTTCTTACTAACTGGTTTACTGACTAACTCTCCCCTTCTGTGGATGCCTATAAGTGTGCTATTAAGCGTGCTACTATCTATGCACCTCTGCGGTTAAAGAACGCTTAAGCTACTTTCTTGGATGTGACTTTTTATTATCCTACAGGTGACAACTGCTGACCCCATGAGGGGGGGGGGGGTGAAGATGGGTGAGAACTTGAAGCCTAGTAGCTTTGGCCTGATGCCTTGATCTGCTCTGTTTTATTAACCCCTTATTAATCTTGCAAAGCTTGGATGAAGGCGTGAAGTGGAACATATCTATGTGGTTATACCTACCTGATTCTAGGTTTTTGTGTACATATGACCTGTGGATGCAAGCATTGAAGCTCGATATATATGTCATGGATGACCTCATGCAACAATGGATGAACATAATCTTTTGAGACACACTCTAACTATATGCTATGCCCTATGAACAACTCTCTTTACCTACGGGGGTATAAGCGGGCAAACTGTGTACATGAGTTAGAGTCTACCAATGTGTGGTTACTGAATTTATCTACTTCTGTGCACGCTCTGCTTACCCGCAATATATATCACCCATGAGCAGAAATGGATATATGTGAATCTTGCTAGCTATAACTAAGCAAACTTACTGCTGTGGACACAATGGGCAATTAGGTCTTATGTGTCTTATGTATTCAGTTACATTAAGTGAATTTACTGGCGTGTAGAGTATTTTGTGCAAATTGCTATATAGGACTTATGGGTGATATATAAGGTATATCTAAATAAATTATCCTCTGTGAAGTTAGGGGTTCAAGTGATATAGGTAGGCTCAGGGATTATACTGGTTTACACCTAGTTGTACCTTGAAGGTCCCCTTTATAGTGAGAGCAATGATGGGTAAGAGAACTGAAAAGGAGAGAGGGGGGGAACTGAGAAGATCTGGAGCGTATGGTTCCCCAAAACAGGATATGGGAAGAACTAGAGCCGAACGGGAAGGGAAAATGGATACATTTCTCCAGACCGCGGATACGATCTCAAGTAGAGGCCAAATGAAATCAAATATTCAAAATAAACCCTTGGCCGGGGAAAGTGGGCAAATGCATGAATTGCCTCAACCAGACACCTTGGAAGCACCGACACTTATGCTAGCAGTAAAAAAATCCAATAGTGTCTTAGAAGTAATTACGACACAGATGAGTGAATTGAAATCAGAAGTCCAAATGGTTAGAGATGACGCCAGAAAGCTAGGTGAGAGAGTAAAACAGGCAGAAGAAAGAATTAGTGATGTAGAAGATCAAGTCTCTGAATTATCAAAAGAACTTAGAACTCTGAGAATGGTAAACACAGATTTAATTAAGAAGATCACTGACTTAGAAGACAGGGATAGGAGAAGTAATATCCGGCTTATTGGTATACCAGAGAAAGAGGAGGGTACAAACTGTGTACAATATATCCAGAACTGGATTACTGAAGTAGTAGGAAGGGAAAACTTGTCCAGTCAATTCACAATTGAGAGAGCACATAGAATCCCAGGGAAAAATATACCAGGAAACTTACCTAGAAATATTATTGCAATTTTTTTTCCATCCAAGGATAAAGAAATGGTTATGAGGAGAATAAGAGCATTAGAATTGGTTGAAATTAATGGCTCAAGGGTTTCAATATACCCAACGCAAAAAGAACGAAGAAAATTTATAGAAGTGAAAAAAAGACGACGCCAGGCTGAGATTAAATTCTCCCTTCTGTACCCGACAAAACTTAGAGTGGTGTACAATGATAAAGTTAGTTTTTTCTTTTCTCCACAAGAGGTACAGAAATGGTTGGAAACTATGGGCTTAGGATAACAATATAACATAAATGTACATAGTAATTTGTTGATGGTGGCTGGGGGGGAGAGGGAGGGGGGGAGGGGATACGGAGTATACGCCAGTTGTGTAGGATGTTCAAGCCCCCTTTGGGTCGAGGGCATCATGTGTGGGTTGGGGGGGGGGAGATCTGGGAGAGGGGGGGTGGATAGGGGAGGACAAAGACTATATAATTTTCATTTTTTTTTTTTCACTGGCCCTTGGATATATACTATGAGAAGTAAAAAAACATGATCTATACTAAACTTTTATGTTGGCATGTGAGAGGCCTTGGGGAGAAATTTATTTTTTTTGCAGTATTTGATATCATTGGGAGATATCTTCCAGCGCTTGTTTGTCTGGTGGAGACTCATATGGTTAGAGACAGACTAAACTTGCTTAAAAGAAAATGGATAGCTCACCAATTCCACTTTATGTTCAATGGGTATAGCAGGGGGGTTAGCATTATTATTCATAAGGATATTACGTGCTCTATAATCTCGACGAACATTGATGTGGAGGGACGGTATATATTTTTATACAGATATTTTGAAAATTTAAAATGCGTACTGGCTGGGGTATACATTCCCCCACCTTATAGACATGAGGTGCTCTTAAAACTATATGAGTTTCTACTAGACAAAGATGACTCTTTATTAATATTAATGGGTGATTTCAACTGCACAATGAATAATGACTTAGATAGAGTAACAAAAAGTGAAAAACCTTAAAAAAACTGTAGTTACTCCGCTGAAAAAATTAATGCAAGAATTTGGATGGGGGGACATATGGAGGATTCAGAATCCAGAAGCAAAACAGTACTCATGTCATAGTAAGAGCTACGATTCTTTGTCAAGAATAGACTTGATATTTGGTAATCAGTAAACATTACACAAAAAGGTCTTGTATGAACCGAGATGTATCTCAGATCACTCTCCAGTATTGGTAAAGGTGGGTTTGAAAGTCGAGAATCTGAAAGGGAAGCGTAAAAACTACATGATAAATCCCATATGGCTCAATTTAATAGGTAAAGAAGATCAAATATTAAAGGATTTGACTTTCTTTTTTTTTTAATTAATAAGGATACAGCTGGAGTGAATGTGGTTTGGGACACTGCTAAGGCCTATATAAGAGGATTGATAAATAAAAAGATTATTGAGCTTAAAAAAGGATATAACAAAAAAGAGGAAGATTTAAGAACTAAGGTGAGTAATAAGGAGGCACAGATGATAAGGGAAAAAACACAGGAAACCAAAGATGAGTGGATAAAAGCGGTTAATAATTATGATAATTACATCAAGGAAAGGGCGCAGAATAAAGAATTATTTGTCAAAACTAGGAATTACTGGGAAGGAGGTAAACCGGGTAAAGTTTTATCCAAGATAATCAAGAACATGGAGGCGGTTGAGAATATCGCCGCAATTAGAGGAAAAGATGGCCTACTATATAATGATCAAGAAAAAATACGGGATATATTCAAGACCTTTTATAAAGAACTGTACTCAGTAAAAACCCAGATACATGGAGAAGAGATGATAAAATATGTGCGAGAAATAGGAACCCCAAAACTCAATGATGATCAACAGATAGCATTAGACCGGCCTATATCCGTAAAGGAGATATTAGTAGCAATAAATGAAGCACCATCTGGTAAAACACCAGGCCCGGATGGTATTCCAAATGAATTATATAAAAGAGATAAAGAATTCTGGGCAAATAGACTTATGGAAGTATTTGAATACTCAAAAGCTACAGGATGTCTCCCAGAGTCTATGGGAGACACGACGATTATTCTAATACGAAAAAAAAATAAGGACCGATTGGATCCCATATCGTACCGTCCAATTTCACTCATGAATAATGATTGTAAAATTCTGGCTAGGATTTTGGCGAAAAGGTTGAGGAAGGTCATAGTACATCTGATCCATGAGGACCAAAACTGATTTATTCCGAATAGGTCCACAACGATGAGCTTGCTGAGGGTCTTTGCAAATATCCAGTTTACAGAGAATAATAAAGAATTATGCTCTATTCTATCATTAGATGCGCATAAAGCATTTGACTCTGTGAACTGGGACTTTGTATGGGAAGCTATGACAAAATTTGGTATTGGCCCAGGCTTTATAGACTGGATGAAGATTATATATAAAGATTCCAAAGCCAGAATATCAGTTAATGGTATACTATCTGATAGCTTCTGTATAGAACGAGGGGTAAGACAGGGTTGTCCTCTCTCCCCCTTGGTTTTTGCCCTGACAATAGAAATCCTGGCTATAAAGGTTAGGCAGGATGTGGATTTGCGGGGCTTTGGAATAAGGGGGAGTGAGGACAAAATCTCTCTATATGCAGATGATCTGCTCTTCTTCCTGGATGATACAAATAAGGATCTGCAACATGTCATGTCGCTGGTGGAGGAGTTTGGTAGACAATCAGGTATACTAATTAACTAGGATAAATCGATTCTCCTTCCTCTGAATGACAAGAATGTGATCTCAGAGGCAAAATTAAAGATTCTTAGTCCCCAGGACAGTTTCAAATACTTAGGCCTGGAAATATCTAAGGACCCTAATAAATTTGTTACATTGAACATTAAACCATTACTTGATAAGATGAAGGAGAGGATTCACGACTGGAATAAACTACCAATAAACAAAGCAGATAGAATTGGACTAATTAAAATGATACTGCTTCCTCAGCTGCTCTATGTCATTAGAAACAGTCCCATTTACTTAGGGGAATCGTTTTTTCAAGACATAGAGAAATTATTCAATGCACTAATTTGGTCAAACAAAAGGGTAAGGAAAAAGAAATATTGGCTCACAAGATCTTACGAAAAAGGAGGATTAGAGGTCCCAGATATCAGATTGTACTATATGGTAGCTAATATTGCAACAATGATGAACTGGACACAGGTGGACTTTCTGAGCCATTTGGTATATAAGAGTGAGAGTGCCCTACCGGATATATTCACATTACTTGAATCAGGACAAGTGGAAAGTATGCACCTATATAAAATCCCATTGGTAAAATTATTGGTGAGGGTATGGAGTAAAGTCAAAAAGTCACTGAATTTAGAGGGGCAGATTAAAGTCACACCATTATGGTATAATAGGAGGTTAGGTAATGCTACCTTCTTGAAAGAGGCCAAATATTGGACTGATAAGGATTTATGGCATATTTCACAATATATTCAAAATGAAACACTGAAGGATAGGGACACATTATTAATGAATGTAAGGGAAGATAGACAAAGTTATTTTAGATATATTCAGTTGGTGGATATTGTCAAAACGGTTATGAAAAAGGAAGATATAGTGACAAAACCGCATGAGGTGATTAATTATATAGTAGGTTGGAAAGGAAAGCACAAATTGGTGTCAAGCTTGTATAAAAAGATACGAGAAACTAGAAGTGAGGGATTTATTTGTAATAGTAAATCAAAATGGGAGAATGATATAGGGATAACAGACGATCAGTGGGGAAAATTTTGGTGTTTTAATCCTTATCTGAGGAACCCCTCTCATAGGCTAATTCAGTTTATGATATTACACCGTTTATATATAACACCAAAATGGCTCAAGAAAGTTTCAGCTAAAACTCCCGGACTATGTCCTAGATGTATAAATGATAAAGCGGACATTATCCATAAGTGGTGGAGGTGCCCAAAGATTCAACCATTTTGGTGCAGTCTGATTAAATTAATCAGGGATATTTTTAATTTTAAAATCCAATGGACGCCTTCTGTATGTATTTTGGGTGAAACTTCCCATGAGCTATCAAAGGAGAATGAAATAATATTATACAAATCATGTTTTATAGCTCGTCTATTGATAGCAAGAAGATGGATGCGCCCCGAGGTACCAACAATAAAAGAATGGGAAAACTTGATGAACTCTAATTGTATAATAGAAAGAGTAGGATACATTAAGAGTAACATAGGTTATAAACATGAGAAAATTTGGGCTCAGTGGTCAAAATATATAAATAAATAGATATAGATATATTTATATATATATATATATACAGTATATTTTTTTTATTTTTTATTTTTTATTTTTATTTATTTTTTATATTTTTTTTTATTATTATTATTATTTTATTTGTTTGTTTTTTGTCCTCCCCCCATTCCTTCCCGGCGGATATAGGGTGGGGGGATATGGGTTTGGGAAGGGTGGGATGGGGGGAGGGGGGAAATAAGGATTAAAGGTAATATAGGTAATGTGCTATTTACTGTAATGTATTGGACAGGTCCGGTATCTCCATGTAGGGGGTGTTTTAGTGGCAGGGGAACGAATACCCTGCTACTTTTATTGGTGCAATTGTATTAAGCACTCTTACTCCCTCTTGGTTGATGCCTGATGGTTTTATTATGTAATTGTTAAATGTATTACTACTGCTCTTTTTGTACTTTAATGGATTACATAAAAAATATTTAAAAAAAAAGAATCTCTTCTGTTAGCTGTTGTAATACATAGCATCAAAATTAGGCAATGGTTAAATATTTTGCCCTGCACATGGGTGAAGTGGAAATACATTTATCATAACAAATGCCTTCTGTTAGCAATACAGTTGTTATACACTACGGTCATAAGAAAGTTGCCTGGGACTCCAAAGGTATGGGCAGTGGCAAAATTGATGTTGTAGCCAGCACAAGTAGCGGAAGAAGAATGGGTGATGGTGGTAGCAGCAGCTGCACCAACAGGCCAGAGATGCCCCTGTAATCTAGTGGTCATGTTTTGACCAGCAATCCAGTTGTACGGGAATGGTTGACTTGCTCTTCACAATCATCTCATTTTTATAACAGATACACACAGCCAGCAATTGGTGGGTTCCTCTGATATCACGCTTGGTTAGCATGGTCCAGGAGCAGCCTCTATGCACTCAGCCTGTCCTAAACCTGCCTCTTGCTTTTGCTGCTCCTTCTGTTAGCAAAGTAATGTTTGCCACTGACTCTGATCTGATGACCTTTGTGGGACACTCAGCAGTTACAGACCAGCACAGACTTGGAAAAGAGGTCCACTGTGGACTCCTTTAGGTGTGCAACTACTGATGATGGGAACATATGTGGGACCACATGTTGAGAGAGGTCAGGGACCCGCGCAAGATACACTCTGACATAAGTAGATGATGATGTAGCTGATTGTATGTGGGAGTCGGGTGAAGAGGGGGCATAGTAATAATCAGGGGGCGAGGGTGTCAACATGCCCTTGAGACAGCAAGGTGGAAGCATGCCCAAGAGACAGCATGATGGAAGCGTGCCCAAGAGACAGCAGGGTGGAGGTGTGCCCGAGAGACAGCAGGGTGGAAGCATGCCCGTGAGACAGCAGGGTGGAAGCAGTGGGAGATCTGTAGCTAAACGGGGTATACACTCTGCTACTCAGGAGACTAACTGTGAGGAACACACTAGCAATGTTCTGGTTCATAAAAGCAGCAGCAAACAGATATAATGCAGTGGTGGAGGTAAAATGCTATACTGAGCAGTGTGGGAATATTTCACTTGGGAACCTTAACATGGTGCTATGCAGGATGTGTAGGCAGAATGTGAAGTGTAGCCAGGGTGCTAATTTCTGTCAACACATGGAGCATTACCATAATGGGAAAACCATGCCACTCATGTAGTGTTACAGCCTGATGCAGCAACCACTGCATCTCCCACCAGCCCATACCCAGTCTCCACTCTCCAGCAGTCAAGGCTCATCAATGTCAGCAGAAGAAAGCTGTTGTTTCTTCCTACCACCTTCAATGTCATCTATTGCTCCTGATGCCCCTCCTCCTCCTTCTCCTCATCACTTGTTTTGACTTCAATTGATCACTGAGGTGATTGCAAAAAGACAAACTGAACATGTACCTGGCCAAGTTGCTCGTACTAAAGTCCCTCTATTTCTATGTAGTTGACTATGTCAGCAGTAACATGTAGTAGAATATGGAAATCAATTTTATGCACTCCTGAGGGGCCAGGCCTCAGTGATGACCATCATCCTCTTTTGTTGGCTTTACTTCTTCCAAATAATCATTTGTGGTCTCCATGTCTGAGAAAAGTCAGCAAGATATAGAGAAAGGAGGAGCTGGATTTTGCAAATGACAAATCACCGTTATTAGATGATCTGGAAAAGTTGGAAAAGTTGGAAAAACGAAGATGGCAGGGCAGGAGAGTGGTTGGGGTTAGAGAAATGGGCAGGATTGGATTGGCCATAGACCCTACAAGCAAACTTTCCGATGGGTCGATGCCCAGGGGGCCACTTAAGCCCTCTTGATGGTTGCAGGCTAGGTACATAATAATCTGATGTTCAACTGCCACAGGTGCCCTCCTGAACTCAACTGTATTACTGTCTTCATGACGGTGATGCAGTTGAATACTGTGGTTCTGCTGGGGAAGTATTCAGTGATGTACTATAGTATTGCATGCCCATCTACTTTGGTTGTCCCCACCTACTTGTTTTGGCCCGTCTTCTTTCAATTTGGACCCACCTACAACATGGGGCCACTGTAATTTTTTTTTCCAGTGTCACTTTAAGTTCCTAATCTGCCCCTGGAAGTGGGTTCGCAAGTAGGCGGGGGTGGGGGGTTCGTAATTCTTCTTCTGCCACTCTGGGAATGCCAGTTCATTGGATCCAACTGCTGATTATCTGCTTTGCCACGAGGTACTCTTCACATGTAGTTTCAGGATGCAAGGGTAAGTATAACTTTAATTATTAGGTAAAATGTATATAGTGGTCAACTATTGGCTCCAAGTGGCCTCTTTATGTAATTCTCATATAAAAGGGGCATTTTCAAGAGATTGCAGGCCACAACAGCAATAATTTGCATATTGTGCCACGCACCTAACCAGCTAAACACAATACCAAACCAGCTAGCATATTATATGGCAGCTAGTAGTTTTCAGACTCCCGTCCCTTATGGCAATAATCCTGCAGCCATGTTTGATCTATCCACTATGTTCGGCCCATCTGGTTTTAACCCTAATACATTTTTAAAGCAAAATACAATCTGGTTCATAGTATATATTTGTATAGTTTTCAATTTTACACTTGGAATATGTAAATCATTCTTCAAGGGATTCATGTCTACAGTGTTAAAAATAATTTCTGTTCTTTCAGTAGTTTTCCATTTACAATATTATGTGTACATTATATTTATTTTCAGTCCATTTTTGAAAATTCGTCATTGTTTTGTTTTCAGAGCATATATTTCAGGGCCCATTTTTTGGTTTAGCATTTTAGTTTTTTCCTCCCAACATTCCAATAGCCATAACTTTTTTAAATTTTTCATTCATATAGCCAAATGAGGGCTTATTTTGGGGGGGATAAGTTGTACTATTTAGGGGAACAATTCAATTTACCATGTCTGTTATTGGAAAATGGGGAAAAAAATCTTTGTACGGTTAAATTGAAAAAAACAAAAAACAAACTACAATTCCACCAAGGTTTTTGGGTTTTGACATCACAATGTTAACTGTGCACTAACAATGACATGACATCCTTATTTTGTGGCTCGATACGAATATGGCTATACCAAACTTGTATATTTTTTTTACTACTGAAATAAAAATCTTTAAAAAATCTAAATTTTCTTTGCATCACCATTATCTGACAGCCATAACTTATATTCTTATATAACCATCTTAGGGGAGCTAGAACCTGGGATCTGTTGATCCCTTGTCCTATTTACCATAATAGAGATCTATTAGGGTGAATTGCATTTTGACACGCTTCTTAATGCCTATATGTCACCGTGGCATAGGGGTATGCCTGATTTGTAGAGTTTAGTGGCAAATTAATTTGTAACAAATCAAATTTCTTAGCAAACTCAGATTTTTCAAAACATCGCTCATGTCTACCCACAATAATAATAAGTAAGCATAATAACAAAAATATCATTAAAAAGTGCAAATAAATGTTAAAGGGTTAATGCACACTCCAAATAGAAATGATGGGGTGTTATTATAAAATACTAAACAATGCTAAACAGGAATACATTATTCGCCATAAAAAAAACACATACAGTAGTAGAAACAACTAAACTGTGTCTAGTTCTGAATACTTTAAATATCTAGGACCTTAACTGGTTAATCCTTCACATTTAGTGATGTCTAAACATTTTATGAAACATAATCTATAGAAGAAAAGAGAACTTTGTTCTGATTTACGTAGTTTATTTTTGTGTAATTCTTTTCTAAACTGCCTCAGTGTGAGCTATGGAAATGATACTTGTTGCATCGAGTTTATAGATAATGCAGTGTATCTCTCTGTTAATCCCTTCTCTCAGGTTACCTGGTCAGGATGTGCATATACACTTCATCAATTCATATGGTTAAACGTTTTGTCACATGTATTGTTGCATTAATACAATTGCTCCATTCTCACCTTTCCTATGTGGCCTATGACTGCAGTACATATTGGTTGTCAAGTATGATGCATGCAAACCCCCAGCGTATACATATATAAAGTTCACACTGTACAATACACAGCACATATATTATAAGCTAGCTCCTAACATAAGCTTATTACTGAGGTTAAGACACGGGAGTTCTTTAGAAGATATGGTAAGTAGTCCCCAATTTCATATTTCAGTATATATTTATATACTGTAAACTTTGTAGAAATGGTAATTTATGTCTTTTCTGTGCTGGTTCTGTCACATTTTATTATTATTTTTTTCATTTTGTGCATATAATAGAAAAGAGTAGGTGTTGATATGACCATCCTCATTTTGTCTGACTAGTGTAGGAGAGAAGTTTTATTCTATTAATTGTTACAAAAAACAGGAATAACTACAGACTCCAGAAAAGAAATCTTTAGAAAACATTCTCAAATGTTATTCATTTTTTTAAATTATGTTTAATTCAAAAATTTTGTTAAAATGAAGTGTGAATAGATTGCACTAACACTAGAGACAACTGGTAGAAATAGACAAAATAATAATGCAGACCTAAGCTACACAAATGAGCTCTAGCAGTGCAAGCATGCTTCCAAGCCTCCCTATTATCAGAAATTAACATTTTGAGGGACAGTTAACAAATGTGCTATGCCAGTTTTGAGGCATAAAAAGGTTGCAAGTTCACACATTTTGCAACTTTTGGTTACCTGCGCCTTCCCACGCTACTTTTAAGAGTGGAGTGAGAAGTAGGTTAGGATTTGTCAGTAGACCTCTCTAAGTCACATTTGCAAGTTTTTAAAATGATACTTGTGCCAAATATATAAAAACCACGAGGTATGTTCATAAATTTGGTGTAACTTAGCATAGCAACTCCAAACAAAACCAACTTCAAATACACCAATGGTTATAAATTCCTCCACCCCTCCCCATTGCATCTAAGGCCTCTTTCAGACGGGCATTGCGGGACAAGGTGCGGGTGCGTTGCGGGAACATGCGCGAGTGCAAAACATTGTAATGCGTTTTGCACTCGCGTGAGAAAAATCTGCATGTTTGGTACCCAAACCCGAACTTCTTCACAGAAGTTCGGGCTTGGGATCGGTTTTCTGTAGATTGTATTATTTTCCCTTATAACATGGTTAGAAGGGAAAATAATAGCATTCTGAATACAGAATGCATAGTAAAATAGCGCTGGAGGGGTTAAAAAATAATAATAATAGTTTAACTCACCTTAATCCACTTGATCGCGCAGCCGGCATCTCTTCTGTCTGTCTTCTGTGCTGTGTGCAGGAACAGGACCTGTGGTGACGTCACTCCGGTCATCACATGGTCCATCACCATGGTAAAAGATCATGTGATGGAGCATGTGATGACCGGAGTGACGTCACCACAGGTCCTGTTCCTGCACACAGCACAGAAGACAGACAGAAGAGATGCCGGCTGCGCGATCAAGTGGATTAAGGTGACTTAAATTACTTTTTATTTTTTTTAACCCCTCCAGCGCTATTTTACTATGCATTCTGTATTCAGAATGCTATTATTTTCCCTTATAACCATGTTATAAGGGAAAATAATAATGATCGGGTCTCCATTCCAATCGTCTCCTAGCAACCGTGGGTGAAAATCGCACCGCATCCGAACTTGCTTGCAGATGCTTGCGATTTTCACGCAACCCCATTCATTTCTATGGGGCCTGCATTACGTGAAAAAATAGAACATGCATGCGTGAAAATCACCGCTCATGTGAACAGCCCTATAGAAATGAATGGGTCGGGATTCAGTGCTGGTGCAATGCGTTCACCTCACGCATCGCATCCGCGTGGAATACTTGCACCGTGTGAAAGGGGGCTATGGCTTCTATGCAGAGTAATACATTTACAGACTACAGACACACCCTGTGTAGTCTGTTCCCGCAGTCATACTCCAATCTGCCCCATACTTTAGCAAGGTTAATTATAAGCAGTATTCATATGTAATGGACAGTATGATTGCAAGGCCACACTAGACTCGAATTATTCGCTGACCATGGAGACACATATATTTTGGAGCTGCGAACAAAATGGTAAACTTTTAATCAAGACTGTAATGTTGCTTCATTTATATTTTGCATAAGAGCAATAAAAATGGTTGGAGAGGTGGATGTATTCTTTAATATTAGTGTCTGGAAGAAAAAGAATTGCAAAAAAAAAAGAAAGGAATCTTTAAAAATCCAATTCTAAATTGATTCTTTAAAATGCAAATCAATAAAATAATATAAAGTAAGTTTAACAAAGCAAATGCACGTTGTACAGATTTAAAATACTGCAATAAAATAAGACAATCCAAGAAAAAAACTTAGCAAAACTGGCTTCAAACATGATAATGACCTATCTGGGGATCATTTCCTCTAAAACGTGATTGCTAGATCAGTGGCATATAATGCCAGATGTCTATGCATAGTATCTATACATGATGAATCATGCAATAACATTAGTAGCGCAATATGAACTTGGATTGTGCTTCTGAGACTCATATTACAAGACTGCATGTTTTAGACAAAATATCTCCTTTTGCATTTGTATTGTGTAACAGGTATGTTCCAATTTTAATTTATTTAGCAAAACAGAAAAATGTACATCCAGTCCAGAAAAAGAACAGAAAAACGAAAGAAATAATTCATGTCTATAATCCAGTATATACCCCTAACCCATTTCAATCCAACTCCATTAAGATGCGTCTCACTAACCAGCCGAGAGATAATTCGGCCTTTTGGGGGAAGGGGAGGCTTGAGAGAGGGAGGAAAGGAAGAAAAAAAAAAGGGGGAAGGGAGAAGGGGAGTAAGGAAAAAAAGGAGAAACTATCCAGGCAATATCACTAGATATACCCCCACATGATAATTGTTTCTTTCGTTGTAGAGTATATATTCTTATCACTTCACTTTATTAATTAACCATTTTAAGCCATGAATTAAAATTTGGAGTATCTTTTGAAAGCCAAACACGAGCAAAATTACCTTTATCTTACTGCATCTAACTTCAAAAGGATTGTTAAGAATCAGACATTATACACTAAATGGGATCTGTAATTTAAGTCTATCTTTTATAGCAGCAAATATCAAACCCTAAAATTGCCTTACTTCTTGACAAAACCAGAGTAAGTGTAGAAACTCAGCCAGTTGATAATGACCTTATGGGCAAAGGGAAGACTCCTTAATTCCCATCTTGTTCATAAGAGTGAAAGTGACATACAACCTGTGAATTATAATAAATTGAACCATCCTGTGATTAAAATTATGTGACATTTGACCAGGAGAGGGCCTTCAAAGACTAGTCAATCAATAACCTATATATTTGAGAATGGCAGGCCTTGTGACTGTTTTTTAGTAAGATATTCCACAAGTGCGCTCATTTCAATACTGAACAGAGATTTATCCCTTATCCCAATAAATGCAAAGTGCAATGGTAGTATCTAAACAAACCTTGATGCCCAAAATTCCCTGTTGATGTTAAATTTAGACTAAGGGGGTCATTTATCATGCTTAAATACGCCTATATTAGGGTGGGTTTACACTAGCGTTATGGAGTCCGTTATGGCTTTCCGTTATAAAAGAGTTATAACCGAACATAATTGAATCCATAAGACGGAAGGACGGATCCATTTTGCTGCCCATAGACTTGCATTAAGACGGAATGCAAAAGTGACTCTTTCAAAAGGCATTCTGTTTTCTCTCCGTCCTTATAGAAGTCTATGGGAATCAAAACGGATCTGTCTGGTTCCCGTTATGCAAGACAGAAAACAAAGTCTTGTGGACAGGACTTTGTTTTCCATCTTGCATAACGGGACCCAGACGGATCCGTTATATTTTCTCATAGACTTCTATTAGGACGGAGCAAAACGGAATGCCTCTTAAAGGCTTCTGTTTTGCATTCCATCCTATGGATTTCGTTATGTTCCGTTATAACCTTGTTATAACAGAAAGCCATAACGGATTCCATAACGCTAGTGTGAACCCACCCTTAGGCGTATTTCAGGCGCAGATAGCAGTGCAATGGTTAGTTGCACCACTAACTGCGACTTCACCCTGGTCAACCCACATCTAAAATTGTGGGCGAGGCGTGGTCAGGGAAGGGGACGGGTCAGCAGGCCCTTCCCATTTACCATCTTCTATGCCTGTTTTAGGCGTAGGAAAAGGTCTAAATGTAAGACAGTTTGGAAGCTGTCTTACATTTAGAACTGGCGCTGGAAACGTCGAAGTTATGGAGAGGCTGCTGGCACTTCTTCATAACTTCGGCAGATCCACCACCAGCTTAGGGCTTTATTAAGACTGGCATCTAAAACGCTAGGTTTAATAAATTTACCCCAAAGTCTTTATTTTAGATATTTTGTATCACATATTTAAGCAATGAAGTTTAAGAATTCTGCTCAGATTTATAAAAGTATATGGGTAATTATTTCATTTGCCTTTGTTAGACTCAGTATATAATTTTGTAGATAAAAGTTAGAATAGTTGAAAAAGGAGAATAACAGAAATACTGTATATAATTGTTTTAGAAGAGATTTGACTCATAACATTGTACACACGCAGAGACCATTATATCTAATTGTTTGTGCATTTGAAGGCTCATGGCTGGATACATTTCTATTATGCTCATATCTCTGGGAAGCATTAGCTGTAATGGGAAGATATTACCAACTTTAAAATGCACACAATTTGTCTTTCTCAAAAAATAAGTTTCTACATATGTGAACTTGCATGCCACATTCTTTTGTAAGAATATCAAACACTGCTTGATATTAAATATTCAACAATTGCACAAGAATCAACTTAACGGCAGAAAAACAATTTATATTATGTAAACACTGTACATTGTTGAAAACTAGAACAAAAAAACTGAAGTTATTCTGTTTTATGTTAATAAATAAAGATGAGTGAATCGACTTCGGAAAAAACTTTTGTACCAAACTCGGGTTCGGTTCATAAGTACCACCTGGAATCAAACCCAAGTTCAGTAAAAAGGTTTTTTAAAGAAGAAATTCATTTACAAAGTTATTACCCAAAGTCCGATGAGCCAATATATTCTATTACTGTACGCAGTGCTCGCTCCGTACAGTATTCTAACAAAGTTTTATGCGAATCGACTTCAGTTGAAGCTAGAGTTAAGCGAATTTTTCAAAAATTTGATTCTCTGGTTCGCCGAATTTTTCAGGAAAAAGTCAATTTGATCCGAATATATTTGCAGCTAATTACGTTAAAAAACTGCTATTTCCTGGCTGCAGAGAGCCTTTATAGTGGTGTAGAACACTGTGGCTTGCAGTAACATGCACAGGGAGTCTGCTTTGGTAGTGAAATAATGCTGTGAGTCCATATGACATGCAGATGACAGGTGTCGCTCTTAGAATCACTGCACACTTCACTTATTTAGACAGTCATGGGGCCAAAACTGACCAAACAACTCAAGTATGAACTCAGCCTTACAGGTCGATGTTAGCCCCAAGAAGAAGCGCGCTCCTTTTACACCGTTGCCAGCTGATTCCACATAGATGTCTACAGAACCTGTTCTATTAAATGCTTATACAAATAGAGCCCCCTGGACAGATGGAGACTGTGTCAGTAGTAATTTTTTGTTGACGTAACTGATTAATTAGCCCTTTCTATGATCTGTCAGAACAATAACCCACAAAAAAACGGATCCTGTTTGTGGAGCATATGCCTCCACTCGGTCAGCATTTGCTCAAAATTCCATCAGTATTGCTAATGCAAAAAAAAAAACAGGAGTGGATCTAAAACAGAATTTGACTTGTGAATGGAATATTTGCATGTCTTCTGTGTTTTGTACCCACTTTTGCTTTTGGCTACCAAATCATACTATAAGTATTTTACTATTATGCAGAAATACAATGTTTTCTGAGCAATAAATACTAAACTAGCTTAAAGTAAAGGTAACCACGGCCCTTAACTGTTCCCTCTTGCCTGAGAGTGACAGCCTGCAGTGCGGTCGCAATTCCCCAAGTCTCGCGCATGCGCGGTGCGCTCAGCAGTAATGCGTTATCCCATCTCCTGCTGCCGCAGTTAGTCGGGTTTCAGCAGCGCAATGCGCATGTGCGAGACTTGGGGAATCGTGGCCACAAGGCAGGCTGTCACTCTCAGGCAAGAGGGGACGGTTAGGGGGGCGTGGTTACCTTGACTTGAAGCAAGGAGGCCTCTGCCCCCTTGACTTCAAGCTGGCCGGCACTATAGCGCTGATGGAGAATAAAACTGTGTTTTTTGAACTTACGCAGCATCGGAGGTACTGCTGGCGGGTGTAGATGCATTTTTGAGATGATAGGTTCCCTTCAATGTGTTTTGTATATATAATAATGCTAAACTAAAATGATTATTATTATCTCATTCAAGGCCTTCTCACCAGCAAAAGGATCACAGCAAACCTGTTTTTACATTGTGCTGTTTTTTATTATTTATGGATATCAATGCATTACCGTTAATGACTGTGGCGACACTCTCAGATTACCAGGTACTGTAAAATAAATTCAAGTTTCAGCTGAGGTATATAAATGAACCATGTGAAAAAAATGTTTACATAGATTTTTAATAGCATCTGAACCAAAGAGGTAAAGAGATTAGTTTCCAAATATAATTATACACTAAGTAGTACAAGTGTATGGACAAAAGTAAGTGTTCATACATTTTATAATTTCATATTTACTGCATATTTCAAACTTTATGCTTGTTTCTGGTTGACAATAGCCTGTTTGCTGAAAGTTTATTTTTCTGATACTGCCTGCAACCACCACTGAGGGGAGATTACTTAATAGAGAATAGAGATGAGCAAATTGATTCTATCGACTATGCATATGCCCCTATCCAGAAATGTAGTGGTACATGCACAGTTGCTTCTTCCAAAGTCGAATGAGCACTTCTATGCTTGTACCGCAACTCTGTGCCGCTAAGGGACAAGTGATATAACGATTGCATGTTCAAGTGCCTTAAGAGGACTTATTATAAAAATATTTTATAAATATAAAAATTTTAATCAATCTCCTTTCCCCATAATAAAAATAAAAATTATCAATAACAAAATTAAGATAATTAGCATTGTCATATCTCAAAATTCCAGAATTATTAAAATATAAATATATTTATCATGCACGGTTAAATGGAATCTGTCACCCCGATTTTGGACTATTATCTACATGCATAGTTAGATAAGGCGAGATTAGTTAGATAAGCAGATAAGGAGTCCAGATCGCTATTTTTTTTTTCCTACTGCCCTCCATTCCCCCACTGTCAGCACTCAAAGCTGCACTGAAATACACAGTTTGAACTGCTGTGCTATTGTAACATAATGAAGAGGACTTAATGCAGCTCTGAATGCCAACAGCAGAGGAACAGGACACAGTAGGAAAATAAAAAATAGTGATCTGGACTTCATATCTGCAGTACTACTCATATACTGCTGTAAAATACAGACTCTGACAGGATAACTACTAGTAACTGTGAACCAGGGAAGCAGTAGAGGCGTGGAAAATCCAGAACACTAATAAGTAGTCCCACACTCCTAATTACACAACCACATAATCACTGCTAATATAGAGGTTCTTGTCGGGGAACCACAACAACCTGCGAACAAGAGCAGCAGCAGAGGTGGTAAGAGGAGCTGTGTGCCAAACAGCTCAAAACATTTAGGCCTATTTCACATGGGTGTCATGGATTTGGGCCGGATAAGATGCTGGTGCGTCGCAGGAAAATGCGCGATTTTTCCGTGCAAGTACAAAACATTTGAATGCATTTTGCACACGCGTGAGAAAATTCGGCATGTTTGGTACCCAAACCCGTACTTCTTCACAGAGGTTCGGGTTTGGGTTAGGTGTTGTGTAGATTGTATTATTTTCCCTTATAACATGGTTATAAGGGAAATAATAGCATTCTTAATACAGAATGCTTAGTAAAATAGGGCTGGACTGGTTAAAAAAAATAATAATAATTTAACTCACCTTAATCCACTTGTTCGTGCAGCCCGACTTCTCTTCTTTCTTCTTTCTTCAGGACCTGGGTAAAGGACCTTTAATGACATCACTGCACTCATCACATGGTCCATCGCATGATCCATCACCATGGTGATTGATCATGTGACATACCATGTGAAGAGCACAGTGACGTCACCACAGGTCCTTTTCCTCCTGCACAGCAAAGAAGAAGAAAGAACAGAAGTCAGGCTGCGCAAACAAGTGGATTAAGGTGAGTTAAATTATTTTTTATTTTTTTAACTCCTCCAGCCCTATTTTACTAAGCATTCTGTATTAAGAATGCTATTAATTTTCCTTATAACCATGGTATAAGGGAAAATAATAATGATTGGGTCCCCATCCCGATCATCTCCTGGCAACCATGTGTGAAAATCGCACTACATCCGCACTTGCTTGCGGATGCTTGCGATTTTCACACAGCGCCATTCACTTCTATGGGTCCTGTGTTGTGTGAAAAACGTACAAAATAGAGCATGCTGCGATTTTCACACAATGCACAAGTGATGCATGAAAATCACAGCTCATGTGCACAGCCCCATAGAAATGAATGGGTTCGGATTCAGTGCGGGTGCAATGCGTTCACCTCACACATTGCACCCGCGCGGAAATCTCACCCGTGTGAAAGAGGCCTTATTCTCTGCATGTTTAATAATGGGACACACCAGCTGGATACACTTATGTACTTCTATACAATTTTCTCTTGGCTCAAATCATCAAATAGAGACCTGATCTATATAACAGGAGTAACTCATTCGTGATTTTATGTTGGTCACATACACATCAGGTTTGAATTGGGGTTCAATGTACAACACTGAAAAATTATACTCTGCATGTTTATTAGAATATTTGTGCCAAATACAATATGATTAGTTAAAAAGTGTGACAAATTATGATAAAAACATTACAAGATATTTAATCAGTAATGTGTATACAATATACATCTCTAGACAACCCATAGTGTACAGTTATTAAACATTACAGGGGTTCTGTTATGGTGACAACCTGCTTTCATATTTTCATATGCACTATGAGGACATATGGATGTTATGAAAAGGGTCTCCTCTTGCTATTAACCACCCCATGTGAGCAAGGACAGAGAACATCTGAATGACATTTAATATCACATTTCCCTCACAAAGGAAATGTATCGCCAATAGTTTCCACTGGTAATACAACAGATTATGGAATGGTCATTAGTGATGAGCGGCAGGGGCAATATTCGAATTTGCGATATTTTGCGAATATTTGCTAGAATATTCATCATATATTTTCGACAATTCGAGATTATTTTCTCAATCGCAAAAAATCGTCAATGTACAGTAATATTCGTGTAATGCCGCGAAATACAGGTGTGGGTCACTATAGCTACATTTTTCAAACTGCTAGAAGTTTCGTGAGACTGGAGAAAATGGTTGGCACGGCAGAACATTACAATAGCTTTATATGCAGATAGAGTGCTCCAATATATTAGAGATTGCAAAATCGGCGCCAATGATGCGAATATTTGCAACGTGCAACTTCACAAGTCTACTACTGACTACTTATTAGTGATTGTTGCACTAAGTATTGTCGTGAACTTGTGACATCACAGCAGTATGTATGTATGTATGTATGTAGCATACATACATACATACATACTGTGGCAATGTGAATAGTGATGGGTGCAGTAAAGTCACGGGAAAGCATGACAAAGGGGTATTGTTTTCACCAGGAGCGTGTCACCAAGGGGCCCGGCCTTGGTGGAGTAAAGGCCCTAGATATCCTAGATATAGGTGGCCACTAAGTTAGTTGGTGGACACCAAGATAGTTAGCTTAGCTGGCTCCAGCTAGTCTGGGGCGGGCTTTTACTGGGAACAGGCAATGTGCTGGGTGGATTTCTTTTCCCCATGCTCCAGTCCGGGATTTTAGAATATGCTCATGTCCAGGGATGCTATTTAATCCTGTTGCTGGACTTGGGTGTAGCTCCCAGTCTGGGAAAGGAGCAGGCTGTGTCGAGGCCTGTGGTAACCGGGACCCTCTAACCCTGTGTGTGGGGTAAGCACTGGTGATGTGTTTTGGGGAGATGGGTGGTGGACCCAGATCCCGATAGAGAGGGAAATACTGTGTAGTCAGTGGCCAGACTGAGGATTTATGTTTTTGATTTATGTTTTGGTTGCTGTTTTGTGCTGATGTGCTTGATAATAAAGCATCATTTGGACTTCAATTTGGTGTCCGTAGCGAAGTCTGTGAGAATGACCCCTGGATAAGAGATGATCCCCCACAATACATACAGCACTATGTATGTAGCATGTATGTATGGACAGCAGAACTATATCACGATCTAACCTACACTGACTATCTCCCACTAACTATCTGCATTATATATACAGTATAAGCTAACTATCTAATGTAAGGACACAGGAAAGCAGAGAGAACAGCAATAACACTGCTGTCTCTCTCAGATCTGCAAAACACTGCATACAAGGGCTGCTGGGGAGGTTCTTATATAGTAAGGGGTAGGCAACTTTCCTATTGGTTTCTAGGGATGTTGCTAAGCTCAGAGAAATACACTGCAGCCTTCTCATTGGCCCACAAGCAAGAAGGGAGGTTACTGTTGAAAAAAAAAATCTAGAATATTCAAAATTACGAATATATATCACTATATTCTATATATTCACAAATTCTCGAAGTGCCGATATTTGTGATTAATATTCGCTATTCGAATATTCAAGCCCAACACTAAATGTCATAGCAAGTATACTTTCAAGTGAATGGGCTGAGCAGTTGTAATTACACTGTATGACTGCTACAAGGCAGATTGCGTGTAGTTATACGTTGCAGCGTTCACACGAGTGCTGATACGCCTTCAAACAGCCGATCTGATCCTGAGGATAGGTCATGACTCACAGAATGAACAAAACCCTGTTCACGGGATTATAGTAGAATTAGGTCAATTATTAGACGGGTATCACAGAATTACCATTAATTCTAAAACTTCACTTTTAATATACTTAAATAAAATATTTAGACCCTTTTAATACAGAAATAAATGATAAACAGAAATTAAGGCAAACAAAACTATATGTCACTTGTCTTCTAGGTGACAGGATGCCAAGTGAATGATCTATAAGGGCAATCACCCTAGTGTTTACCCTATTACTTAGGCCCTGCCTAAAAACGGAATAGCCGCCCCGATAGGGGCGATCCCGTATCTCATGCCTCCTATAATACCCTGGACGGCCCTGATACGGGTGGCAGATGGTACTATTCCTATATGAAAGCCGTTGCTAATCTACAAGTGAACCAAAAATAAAAAAAAGTTTATTAAGTACATAGAACACCCCATCCCCCGTGTTGTGGAGGTAAGATTATAGGAAAAAAGACAGTGTACAATTATGACATGATTATATATAACGTCCCTACGCGTTTCGCCCTGTTGATGTTGGGCTCCTCAGGGGACAAAAACCAAAAAACATACGGAGTGTCCAACACCATAGATCAGAGAAAGCAGATTCACAAAACAAAGAGAATACAAATACGTGACCACAGTCCATATGGCTTAAAGCATTGGTCACTGATTCTATTAGGATATTAGGATATACAAATACGTGACCACAATCCATATAGCTTAAAGCATTGGTCACTGATTCTATCTAGATATTAGAATATAACGTGTGGAGCTCCAGCTATAAAAAAAAAGGCATTAGATATGCCGGAGGACACGGTTAAAATTGTGGCGATACTCATCCAGTCATATTGTTAGTGCCATTCAATCCCTGTAATATAACATCCCCTCCCAATCCAAGAATATGTTGATACCTTATTCAAAATAAAGATACTGATTAGTTGCAACAGTGTTTAGGCAGCAATAACAACAACAGCTTCTATAAATAAAAAGAGAGCTGAATATATGCTATATCTAGTATATGGTAATACAGAGGAATTTGCGTGTCCAGGTAAGAATTAGTGCCAATGCTGTTAGATGGATCTCTCTGGAGGGAGATGATATCACTTCATAGATAATTGGAGATGCTGATAATCGGGGATCCCGGCGTGACCGCTGTCTGAATGAAGACACGGCCGCAACTGAACAGATGCCGGCTGCGCTATTTAAGCACAGCTTCCGGGTATGACGTATGAGCACATGACCGCAAGGTTGCGGTCATGTGACTCCTAATAGCGTCCTGGAGACCGGGTCCCTGTTATGTTGTAGCCGCTAGAGTGGAGCGGCTACTAAGGTGTAATCCTAGGATTAGGGATGAGCGAACTCGAACTGTATAGTTCGGGTTCGTACCGAATTTTGGGGTGTCCGTGACACGGACCCGAACCCGGACATTTTCGTAAAAGTCCGGGTTCGGGTTCGGTGTTCGTCGCTTTCTTCGCGCTTTTGTGACGCTTTCTTGGCGCTTTTTGAAAGGCTGCAAAGCAGCCAATCAACAAGCGTCATACTACTTGCCCCAAGAGGCCATCACAGCCATGCCTACTATTGGCATGGCTGTGATTGGCCAGAGCACCATGTGACCCAGCCTCTATTTAAGCTGGAGTCACATAGCGCCGCCCGTCACTCTGCTCTGATTAGCGTAGGGAGAGGTTGCGGCTGCGACAGTAGGGCGAGATTAGGCAGATTAACTCCTCCAAAGGACTTGATTAACTGATCGATCTGCAGCTGTGGATCATTGAGCTGCTGATCCTCAATTGCTCACTGTTTTTAGGCTGCCCAGACCGTTTGTCAGTCACATTTTTCTGGGGTGATCGGCGGCCATTTTGTGTCTTGTGGTGCGCCAGCACAAGCTGCGACCAAGTGCATTTAACCCTCAATGGTGTGGTTGTTTTTTGGCTAAAGCCTACATCAGGGTGAAGCTGTCACACCAAGTGCATTTAACCAGCAATAGTCTGTTTATTTTTTGGCCATATACTACATCAGGGGCAAGCTGCGCCTGTCACCAAGTGCATTTAACCCTCAATGGTGCGTTTGTTTTTTGGCTAAAGCCTACATCAGGGTGAAGCTGTCACACCAAGTGCATTTAACCAGCAATAGTCTGTTTATTTTTTGGCCATATACTACATCAGGGGCAAGCTGCGCCCATCACCAAGTGCATTTAACCCTCAGTAGTGTGGTTGGTCAAGCTATCACACCAAGTGCATTTAACCAGCAATAGTCTGTTCATTTTTTGGCCATATACTAAATCAGGGGCAAGCTGCGCCCGTCACCAAGTGCATTTAACCAGCAATAGTCTGTTCATTTTTTGGCCATATACTACATCAGGGGCAAGCTGCGCCCGTCACCAAGTGCATTTAACCCTCAGTAGTGTGGTTGGTCAAGCTGTGACACCAAGTGCATTTAACCAGCAATAGTCTGTTCATTTTTTGGCCATATACTACATCAGGGGCAAGCTGCGCCCATCACCAAGTGCATTTAACCAGCAATAGTGTGGTTATTTTTTGGCCATATCCCAGTCTAATTCTGTCACTAAATCCATACCGGTCACTCAGCGCCTAAATACTAGGCCTCAAATTTATATCCCGCTAAATCTCTCGTTACCGCTGTCCTGTTGTGGCTGGGAAAGTTATTTAGTGTCCGTCAAAGCACATTTTTTGTTCTGGGTTGAAATACAATTCCCAATTTAGCAATTTAAAAATTTAGTGGTTTCTGCTGTATCAGAGCTATTTGAAATCTATCCCTAAAAGGGTATATAATATTCAAGGTGCACATAGGGACATTCAGAATAACTTCACACACCCGCTACTGTGCATTTCCAAGTCTAATTCTGTCACTAAACCCATACCTGTCACCCAGCGCCTAAATACTAGGCCTCAAATTCATATCCAGCTAAATCTGTCGTTAGTGCTGTAGCTGGGCGAGTTATTTAGTGTCCGTTCAAGCACATTTCTTGTTCTGGGTTGAAATACAATTCCCAATTTAGCAATTTCATAATTTAGTGGTTTCTGCTATATCAGAGCTAATTGAAATCTATCCCTAAAAGGGTAGATCATATTGAAGGTGCACATAGGGACATTCAGAATAACTTCACACACCCGCTACTGTGCATTTCCAAGTCTAATTCTGTCACTAAACCCATACCTGTCACCCAGCGCCTAAATACTAGGCCTCAAATTTATATCCAGCTAAATCTGTCCTTAGTGCTGTAGCTGGGCGAGTTATTTAGTGTCCGTTCAAGCACATTTCTTGTTCTGGGTTGAAATACAATTCCCAATTTAGCAATTTCATAATTTAGTGGTTTCTGCTATATCAGAGCTATTTGAAATCTATCCCTAAAAGGGTATATAATATTCAAGGTGCACATTGGGTCATTCAGAATAACTTCACACACCCCCGCTACTGTGTATTTCCAAGTCTAATTCTGTCACTAAACCCATACCTGTCACCCAGCGCCTAAATACTAGGCCTCAAATTTATATCCAGCTAAATCTGTCCTTAGTGCTGTAGCTGGGCGAGTTATTTAGTGTCCGTTCAAGCACATTTCTTGTTCTGGGTTGAAATACAATTCCCAATTTAGCAATTTCATAATTTAGTGGTTTCTGCTGTATCAGAGCTATTTGAAATCTATCCCTAAAAGGGTAGATCATATTGAAGGTGCACATAGGGACATTCAGAATAACTTCACACACCCGCTACTGTGCATTTCCAAGTCTAATTCTGTCACTAAACCCATACCTGTCACCCAGCGCCTAAATACTAGGCCTCAAATTCATATCCAGCTAAATCTGTCGTTAGTGCTGTAGCTGGGCGAGTTATTTAGTGTCCGTTCAAGCACATTTCTTGTTCTGGGTTGAAATACAATTCCCAATTTAGCAATTTCATAATTTAGTGGTTTCTGCTATATCAGAGCTATTTGAAATCTATCCCTAAAAGGGTAGATCATATTGAAGGTGCACATAGGGACATTCAGAATAACTTCACACACCCGCTACTGTGCATTTCCAAGTCTAATTCTGTCACTAAACCCATACCTGTCACCCAGCGCCTAAATACTAGGCCTCAAATTTATATCCAGCTAAATCTGTCCTTAGTGCTGTAGCTGGGCGAGTTATTTAGTGTCCGTTCAAGCACATTTCTTGTTCTGGGTTGAAATACAATTCCCAATTTAGCAATTTCATAATTTAGTGGTTTCTGCTATATCAGAGCTATTATAAATCTATCCCTAAAAGGGTAGATCATATTGAAGGTGCACATAGGGACATTCAGAATAACTTCACACACCCGCTACTGTGCATTTCCAAGTCTAATTCTGTCACTAAACCCATACCTGTCACCCAGCGCCTAAATACTAGGCCTCAAATTTATATCCAGCTAAATCTGTCCTTAGTGCTGTAGCTGGGCGAGTTATTTAGTGTCCGTTCAAGCACATTTCTTGTTCTGGGTTGAAATACAATTCCCAATTTAGCAATTTCATAATTTAGTGGTTTCTGCTATATCAGAGCTATTTGAAATCTATCCCTAAAAGGGTATATAATATTCAAGGTGCACATTGGGTCATTCAGAATAACTTCACAAACACCCGCTACTGTGTATTTCCAAGTCTAATTCTGTCACTAAACCCATACCTGTCACCCAGCGCCTAAATACTAGGCCTCAAATTTATATCCAGCTAAATCTGTCCTTAGTGCTGTAGCTGGGCGAGTTATTTAGTGTCCGTTCAAGCACATTTCTTGTTCTGGGTTGAAATACAATTCCCAATTTAGCAATTTCATAATTTAGTGGTTTCTGCTATATCAGAGCTATTTGAAATCTATCCCTAAAAGGGTAGATCATATTGAAGGTGCACATAGGGACATTCAGAATAACTTCACACACCCGCTACTGTGCATTTCCAAGTCTAATTCTGTCACTAAACCCATACCTGTCACCCAGCGCCTAAATACTAGGCCTCAAATTCATATCCAGCTAAATCTGTCGTTAGTGCTGTAGCTGGGCGAGTTATTTAGTGTCCGTTCAAGCACATTTCTTGTTCTGGGTTGAAATACAATTCCCAATTTAGCAATTTCATAATTTAGTGGTTTCTGCTATATCAGAGCTATTTGAAATCTATCCCTAAAAGGGTAGATCATATTGAAGGTGCACATAGGGACATTCAGAATAACTTCACACACCCGCTACTGTGCATTTCCAAGTCTAATTCTGTCACTAAACCCATACCTGTCACCCAGCGCCTAAATACTAGGCCTCAAATTTATATCCAGCTAAATCTGTCCTTAGTGCTGTAGCTGGGCGAGTTATTTAGTGTCCGTTCAAGCACATTTCTTGTTCTGGGTTGAAATACAATTCCCAATTTAGCAATTTCATAATTTAGTGGTTTCTGCTATATCAGAGCTATTTGAAATCTATCCCTAAAAGGATATATAATATTCAAGGTGCACATTGGGTCATTCAGAATAACTTCACACACACCCGCTACTGTGTATTTCCAAGTCTAATTCTGTCACTAAACCCATACCTGTCACCCAGCGCCTAAATACTAGGCCTCAAATTTATATCCAGCTAAATCTGTCCTTAGTGCTGTAGCTGGGCGAGTTATTTAGTGTCCGTTCAAGCACATTTCTTGTTCTGGGTTGAAATACAATTCCCAATTTAGCAATTTCATAATTTAGTGGTTTCTGCTATATCAGAGCTATTTGAAATCTATCCCTAAAAGGGTAGATCATATTGAAGGTGCACATAGGGACATTCAGAATAACTTCACACACCCGCTACTGTGCATTTCCAAGTCTAATTCTGTCACTAAACCCATACCTGTCACCCAGCGCCTAAATACTAGGCCTCAAATTTATATCCAGCTAAATCTGTCCTTAGTGCTGTAGCTGGGCGAGTTATTTAGTGTCCGTTCAAGCACATTTCTTGTTCTGGGTTGAAATACAATTCCCAATTTAGCAATTTCATAATTTAGTGGTTTCTGCTATATCAGAGCTATTTGAAATCTATCCCTAAAAGGGTAGATCATATTGAAGGTGCACATAGGGACATTCAGAATAACTTCACACACCCGCTACTGTGCATTTCCAAGTCTAATTCTGTCACTAAACCCATACCTGTCACCCAGCGCCTAAATACTAGGCCTCAAATTTATATCCAGCTAAATCTGTCCTTAGTGCTGTAGCTGGGCGAGTTTTTTAGTGTCCGTTCAAGCACATTTCTTGTTCTGGGTTGAAATACAATTCCCAATTTAGCAATTTCATAATTTAGTGGTTTCTGCTATATCAGAGCTATTTGAAATCTATCCCTAAAAGGGTATATAATATTCAAGGTGCACATTGGGTCATTCAGAATAACTTCACACACACCCGCTACTGTGTATTTCTAAGTCTAATTCTGTCACTAAACCCATACCTGTCACCCAGCGCCTAAATACTAGGCCTCAAATTTATATCCTGCTAAATCTCTCGTTAACGCTGTCCTGTTGTGGCTGGGAAAGTTATTTAGTGTCCGTCAAAGCACATTTTTTGTTCTGGGTTGAAATACAATTCCCAATTTAGCAATTTCATAATTTAGTGGTTTCTGCTATATCAGAGCTATTTGAAATCTATCCCTAAAAGGGTATATAATATTCAAGGTGCACATTGGGTCATTCAGAATAACTTCACACACACCCGCTACTGTGTATTTCTAAGTCTAATTCTGTCACTAAACCCATACCTGTCACCCAGCGCCTAAATACTAGGCCTCAAATTTATATCCTGCTAAATCTCTCGTTAACGCTGTCCTGTTGTGGCTGGGAAAGTTATTTAGTGTCCGTCAAAGCACATTTTTTGTTCTGGGTTGAAATACAATTCCCAATTTAGCAATTTCATAATTTAGTGGTTTCTGCTATATCAGAGCTATTTGAAATCTATCCCTAAAAGGGTATATAATATTCAAGGTGCACATTGGGTCATTCAGAATAACTTCACACACACGCTTCTGTGCATTTCCAAGTCTAATTCTGTCACTAAATCCATACCGGTCACCCAGCGCCTAAATACTAGGCCTCAAATTTATATCCCGCTGAATTTGAATACAATACATCGGGCCAAATAATATATTTGTTGTTGTGGTGAACCATAACAATGAGAAAAACATCTAGTAAGGGACGCGGACGTGGACATGGTCGTGGTGGTGTTAGTGGACCCTCTGGTGCTGGGAGAGGACGTGGCCGTTCTGCCACATCCACACGTCCTAGTGTACCAACTACCTCAGGTCCCAGTAGCCGCCAGAATTTACAGCGATATATGGTGGGGCCCAATGCCGTTCTAAGGATGGTAAGGCCTGAGCAGGTACAGGCATTAGTCAATTGGGTGGCCGACAGTGGATCCAGCACGTTCACATTATCTCCCACCCAGTCTTCTGCAGAAAGCGCACAGATGGCGCCTGAAAACCAACCCCATCAGTCTGTCACATCACCCCCATGCATACCAGGGAAACTGTCTCAGCCTCAAGTTATGCAGCAGTCTCTTATGCTGTTTGAAGACTCCGCTGGCAGGGTTTCCCAAGGGCATCCACCTAGCCCTTCCCCAGCGGTGAAAGACATAGAATGCACTGACGCACAACCACTTATGTTTCCTGATGATGAGGACATGGGAATACCACCTCAGCATGTCTCTGATGATGACGAAACACAGGTGCCAACTGCTGCGTCTTTCTGCAGTGTGCAGACTGAACAGGAGGTCAGGGATCAAGACTGGGTGGAAGACGATGCAGGGGACGATGAGGTCCTAGACCCCACATGGAATGAAGGTCGTGCCACTGACTTTCACAGTTCGGAGGAAGAGGCAGTGGTGAGACCGAGCCAACAGCGTAGCAAAAGAGGGAGCAGTGGGCAAAAGCAGAACACCCGCCGCCAAGAGACTCCGCCTGCTACTGACCGCCGCCATCTGGGACCGAGCACCCCAAAGGCAGCTTCAAGGAGTTCCCTGGCATGGCACTTCTTCAAACAATGTGCTGACGACAAGACCCGAGTGGTTTGCACGCTGTGCCATCAGAGCCTGAAGCGAGGCATTAACGTTCTGAACCTGAGCACAACCTGCATGACCAGGCACCTGCATGCAAAGCATGAACTGCAGTGGAGTAAACACCTTAAAACCAAGGAAGTCACTCAGGCTCCCCCTGCTACCTCTTCTGCTGCTGCCGCCTCGGCCTATTCTGCTGCTGCCGCCTCGGCCTCTTCCTCCGCCTCTGGAGGAACGTTGGCACCTGCCGCCCAGCAAACAGGGGATGTACCACCAACACCACCACCACCACCTCCGTCACCAAGCGTCTCAACCATGTCACACGCCAGCGTTCAGCTCTCCATCTCACAAACATTTGATAGAAAGCGTAAATTCCCACCTAGCCACCCTCGATCCCTGGCCCTGAATGCCAGCATTTCTAAACTACTGGCCTATGAAATGCTGTCATTTAGGCTGGTGGACACAGACAGCTTCAAACAGCTCATGTCGCTTGCTGTCCCACAGTATGTTGTTCCCAGCCGGCACTACTTCTCCAAGAGAGCCGTGCCTTCCCTGCACAACCAAGTATCCGATAAAATCAAGTGTGCACTGCGCAACGCCATCTGTAGCAAGGTCCACCTAACCACAGATACGTGGACCAGTAAGCACGGCCAGGGACGCTATATCTCCCTAACTGCACACTGGGTAAATGTAGTGGCAGCTGGGCCCCAGGCGGAGAGCTGTTTGGCGCACGTCCTTCCGCCGCCAAGGATCGCAGGGCAACATTCTTTGCCTCCTGTTGCCACCTCCTCCTTCTCGGCTTCCTCCTCCTCTTCTTCCACCTGCTCATCCAGTCAGCCACACACCTTCACCACCAACTTCAGCACAGCCCGGGGTAAACGTCAGCAGGCCATTCTGAAACTCATATGTTTGGGGGACAGGCCCCACACCGCACAGGAGTTGTGGCGGGGTATTGAACAACAGACCGACGAGTGGTTGCTGCCGGTGAGCCTCAAGCCCGGCCTGGTGGTGTGTGATAATGGGCGAAATCTCGTTGCAGCTCTGGGACTAGCCAATTTGACGCACATCCCTTGCTTGGCGCATGTGCTGAATTTGGTGGTGCAGAAGTTCATTCACAACTACCCCGACATGTCAGAGCTGCTGCATAAAGTGCGGGCCGTCTGTTCGCGCTTCCGGCGTTCACATCCTGCTGCTGCTCGCCTGTCTGCGCTACAGCGTAACTTCGGCCTTCCCGCTCACCGCCTCATATGCGACGTGCCCACCAGGTGGAACTCCACCTTGCACATGCTGGACAGACTGTGCGAGCAGCAGCAGGCCATAGTGGAGTTTCAGCTGCAGCACGCACGGGTCAGTCGCACTACAGAACAGCACCACTTCACCACCAATGACTGGGCCTCCATGCGAGACCTGTGTGCCCTGTTGCGCTGTTTCGAGTACTCCACCAACATGGCCAGTGGCGATGACACCGTTATCAGCGTTACAATACCACTTCTATGTCTCCTTGAGAAAACACTTAGGGCGATGATGGAAGAGGAGGTGGCCCAGGAGGAGGAGGAGGAGGAGGAGGAAGAGGGGTCATTTTTAGCACTTTCAGGCCAGTCTCTTCGAAGTGACTCAGAGGGAGGTTTTTGGCAACAGCAGAGGCCAGGTACAAATGTGGCCAGCCAGGGCCCACTACTGGAGGACGAGGAGGACGAGGATGAGGAGGAGGTGGAGGAGGATGAGGATGAAGCATGGTCACAGCGGGGTGGCACCCAACGCAGCTCGGGTCCATCACTGGTGCGTGGCTGGGGGGAAAGGCAGGACGATGACGATACGCCTCCCACAGAGGACAGCTTGTCCTTACCCCTGGGCAGCCTGGCACACATGAGCGACTACATGCTGCAGTGCCTGCGCAACGACAGCAGAGTTGCCCACATTTTAACCTGTGCGGACTACTGGGTTGCCACCCTGCTGGATCCACGCTACAAAGACAATGTGCCCACCTTACTTCCTGCACTGGAGCGTGATAGGAAGATGCGCGAGTACAAGCGCACGTTGGTAGACGCGCTACTGAGAGCATTCCCAAATGTCACAGGGGAACAAGTGGAAGCCCAAGGCCAAGGCAGAGGAGGAGCAAGAGGTCGCCAAGGCAGCTGTGTCACGGCCAGCTCCTCTGAGGGCAGGGTTAGCATGGCAGAGATGTGGAAAACTTTTGTCAACACGCCACAGCTAACTGCACCACCACCTGATACGCAACGTGTTAGCAGGAGGCAACATTTCACTAACATGGTGGAACAGTACGTGTGCACACCCCTCCACGTACTGACTGATGGTTCGGCCCCATTCAACTTCTGGGTCTCTAAATTGTCCACGTGGCCAGAGCTAGCCTTTTATGCCTTGGAGGTGCTGGCCTGCCCGGCAGCCAGCGTTTTGTCTGAACGTGTATTCAGCACGGCAGGGGGCGTCATTACAGACAAACGCAGCCGCCTGTCTACAGCCAATGTGGACAAGCTGACGTTCATAAAAATGAACCAGGCATGGATCCCACAGGACCTGTCCGTCCCTTGTCCAGATTAGACATTAACTACCTCCCCATAACCATATATTATTGGACTCCAGGGCACTTCCTCATTCAATCCTATTTTTATTTTCATTTTACCATTATATTGCGAGGCTACCCAAAGTTGAATGAACCTCTCCTCTGCCTGTGTGCTAGGCCTAAATATATGCCAATGGACTGTTGCAGTGGTGGCTGACATGAAGCCTGATTCTCTGCTATGACATGCAGACTAATTCTCTGCTGACATGAAGCCAGATTGTCTGTTACGGGACCTCTCTCCTCTGCCTGGGTGCTGGGCCTAAATTTATGACAATGGACTGTTGCAGTGGTGGCTGACGTGAAGCCTGATTCTCTGCTATGACATGCAGACTGATTCTCTGCTGACATGAAGCCAGATTGTCTGTTACGGGACCTCTCTGCTCTGCCTGTGTGCTAGGCCTAAATATATGCCAATGGACTGTTGCAGTGGTGGGTGACGTGAAGCCTCATTCTCTGCTATGACATGCAGACTGATTCTCTGCTGTCATGAAGCCAGATTGTCTGTTACGGGACCTCTCTGCTCTGCCTGTGTGCTAGGCCTAAATATATGCCAATGGACTGTTGCAGTGGTGGGTGACGTGAAGCCTCATTCTCTGCTATGACATGCAGACTGATTCTCTGCTGACATGAAGCCAGATCCTCTGTTACGGGACCTCTCTCCTCTGCCTGTGTGTGTGCTGGGCCTAAATATATGCCAATGGACTGTTGCAGCGGTGGCTGACGTGAAGCCTCATTCTCTGCTATGACATGCAGACTGATTCTCTGCTGACATGAAGCCAGATTCTCTGTTACGGGACCTCTCTCCTCTGCCTGTGTGTGTGCTGGGCCTAAATATATGCCAATGGACTGTTACAGTGGTGGCTGACGTGAAGCCTCATTCTCTGCTATGACATGCAGACTGATTCTCTGCTGACATGAAGCCAGATTCTCTGTTACAGGACCTCTCTCCTCTGCCTGTGTGTGTGCTGGGCCTAAATATATGCCAATGGACTGTTGCAGTGGTGGCTGACGTGAAGCCTCATTCTCTGCTATGACATGCAGACTAATTCTCTGCTGACATGAAGACAGATTCTCTGTTACGGGACCTCCCTCCTCTGCCTGGGTGCTGGGCCTAAATATATGCCAATGGACTGTTGCAGTGGTGGCTGACGTGAAGCCTCATTCTCTGCTATGACATGCAGACTAATTCTCTGCTGACATGAAGACAGATTCTCTGTTACGGGACCTCTCTCCTCTGCCTGTGTGTGTGCTGGGCCTAAATATATGCCAATGGACTGTTGCAGTGGTGGCTGACGTGAAGCCTCATTCTCTGCTATGACATGCAGACTAATTCTCTGCTGACATGAAGACAGATTCTCTGTTACGGGACCTCCCTCCTCTGCCTGGGTGCTGGGCCTAAATATATGCCAATGGACTGTTGCAGTGGTGGCTGACGTGAAGCCTCATTCTCTGCTATGACATGCAGACTAATTCTCTGCTGACATGAAGACAGATTCTCTGTTACGGGACCTCTCTCCTCTGCCTGGGTGCCGGGGCCTAAATATCTGAGAATGGACTGTTCCAGTGGTGGGTGACGGGAAGCCAGATTCTCTGCTATGGAACCTCTCTCCAATTGATTTTGGTTAATTTTTATTTATTTAATTTTTATTTTAATTCATTTCCCTATCCACATTTGTTTGCAGGGGATTTACCTACATGTTGCTGCCTTTTGCAGCCCTCTAGCTCTTTCCTGGGCTGTTTTACAGCCTTTTTAGTGCCGAAAAGTTCGGGTCCCCATTGACTTCAATGGGGTTCGGGTTCGGGACGAAGTTCGGATCGGGTTCGGATCCCGAACCCGAACATTTCCGGGATGTTCGGCCGAACTTCTCGAACCCGAACATCCAGGTGTTCGCTCAACTCTACCTAGGATCGCTTACCTAGTACAGCCCCCTGTATCTATGATGGTGTGCTAATCTGTTACTGCACTTGAAAATCCACCACATAGTGGCGCTGTATTATACAGCTGAGAGAAATATCACACAGATGTATTATTAATTTCTATTTTAATCATTTTATTAATAGTTTTAAATATTATTTGGTTCTGAGATCTCAATCCATATTGTTTATATATTAATACTAAAAATGAAGATAATAGAGGGTTGCATTTATATTTATTTATACTTTATTTTATTCAAACATATAGGTGGGTGGACATGGTTAAAGGATTGTAATATAAGGCATATAATTCGCCACCTATGTCTTGATCATATTATATAATTGGCTGGTCCTCAATGTTCTGTCTGGAGACTACCGATTATTTCGGGTCCAGAATAAATTAATTAAACTATAAGATATTGATGAATATAGAGAAAATTCATCTCTATATGGTTAACTGGCATAATACCACTGGTATAAAGATTACCAATACTAAAAGATATTGATGACCTCTTCATAAAAAGCACGCAAAGTCGATGTGTTCGTTTAATCCAGCTGGTGTGATGGTGTTGAGCCTAAAGATCCATTTAGACTCTTTTTGTCTTAGGAGCTTATCTATATCCCCTTTTCTGGTTGTAGGCTTAAGTACCTCGATTGCAGAGAATCAAACTACCTCAATGGCTCCAGCATGTTTAGTCCATACATGGCGGGAGATTGGTTTATCCCGTCTCTTACGGATATCTCCAATATGCTCTAAAACCCTTATTTTGAATAATCTTTTCGTCTTCCCTATAAACTTGAGGCCACAGATGCAGGTGGCATATAGATTATACCCATAGTATTGCAGTTAGCAAAACTATAGACGTGAAATATTTTATCATCAGAGCTATTCTTAAATGTATTGCCTGGGGATAAAAAGTTACACGCTTTACATTTGCCACATCTAAAAGTGCCCATTTGTCTGTTCGTCAGCCACGTGTTTGATAACGGAGGATCAAGATGGCTGTGGACCAGTGTATCCCCTATGCTGCGTCCTCGTCTAAAGGTGATGGACGGATTTTCTGGCAGGACTCCCATCAGGTCTGGATCTGTTTTAATTAAAGACCAATACCGACTCAAGATATCCCGGACCTGTTGGGACTCAGAGTCGTAGGTGCCAATAATCCGAATTGGCCCTGGAGCACTCGTCATTTCTTTTATAGATGTTTGTAAAAGGGAGGAACGATCCCTCGATTTGGTCCAGTCCCAGGCCTCATAGAGGCATTGGTCAGGATATCCCCTTTCTTTAAAGCGATGAAATAATTTCGAGGACTCCCTTATAAAGGTCTCCGGGTCCGAACAATTCCGTCGTACCCTTAGGAACTGGAGGATAGGTCAATAAGATTATGCCACTGCAAAACCCCTTTCATTTCTCTACAGTTTTTGTATGTTTTCTTCTATTTACCTAGACATTGGTAGAAAAACTAACTAAAGGTAAATCTTTTCTTCAGATATTGTAATTGTATTTTTCATTTTTCTTGCAGATTATAATGATATCTTAGTGACGTGTGGTCCACAGCAAATTGAACTCTACATTTACTTGTGCCCAGTTTACTATGCTGGTTATAATGAAACCCAACTTTATATGAATGATATTTATTCCAACCCAAGCTGTCAGGGTACAATTGATTTATCTGGCACTGTACCATTCCTGAAATTTGTTTTTTCAATAAATGACAGCACAAGTTGTGGAAGTTTATTCCAGGTAAGCCTCATTTTTGACAATTTTTCGCAGACTTATTTAATGCTACATTTTGCCAAGGTACAATGTGCTCGAACATTATGGTTATTATTTCATATAACTAATTTTCTGTAATCCAGCATTTATTTTCATCTGTTCGTGCAGTAACATTATATTTCAGGAAAAAGCACTGCTTACTATGGCAAATCTATAGAATGGGAAATCCTACCTACCTGTATCTTTCAATTTACATAGCAGTGACTATAAAAAAAATCTCAGGATTTGTGGCAGATGCTTTACAACATGCTGCAACTTTTTAAGCACAACACACATTTCTCCTACATCAGTCAGTGCACATACCTTTTCATGTAATTTTTATTGTGTGGGAAAAGTTACCAGTATCACAAAGGCTGTGTGTCTACCTAGCATAGGTCTACGTACATTTATTATAATTTATGCAAATTGGTTTACTTTCCAAAAAAGAAAAGTTTGACTCTAATGCCACCATATGTAAGATAGCTATTCTAAAGTTAATGTTTGGATTATAGCTTAGCTAGTACACTTATCACTATTTATACACTCACAAGATCTACAAAAGTACTATATCAGATGTGGCCACAGGTAGAATAGTGGCCTTTTTAGTGTGACAATTGTGCTGGGTTCATTGAGATATTCAAGTATTCAGTGTTCTTTTTGGAGAGCAGAGCTTTCTCTTTGCAATCCCTCCATGCACATCATTGTTGTTCAGCGTCTAGCTGAAGGTGGATTCATGACTAGTGATGAATGAACATCTGCCGAGACGGTTCGCGAACGCGATTGTGATCAAATTCATTTTAATGACAGACAAACTTGAAAAACCTTCAGCTCATATTTGCAGCCAAGAAATAATTACTAGAAGTGCACAAATAGTCCCACAATATGGATAGTGACATACGGTACCAGATGTATTATTCGAATTTGTGATCTCCATTCATTATTTTTTTCAATGCAAAATATTGCCAATATAATTTTCCTGTACGCGCATGCGCAAATGCACTATACAGTACCCAAATGCACTATCAAGAAAGTATATTGGTATATAACACCTTGCTTCAATTAGTTTTTTGGGGGGGCGACTGGTATATCACACCAGTAAAAATTATTTGTTCAAATAACGCTTGTCCCTCTATTTACCTGCAGTATCGCAGCAGAACCGCACACAACTGCCGCACAATACAAATGCACTATAATATACTTTCTAACATAGAAAGTATATTATAAAATTGTACAAGGAAGGCAATCCATTAGAATATACATAAAGATAAAACGTAACCTTTAATAATGTTACTATGAGGGTCCATTCACACGTCCGTAAGTGTTTTGCGGATTGGGGACTATTTGGCACTATAATAGAAAATGCCTAATCTTGTCTGCAATTGCGGACAAGAATAGGACATTTTCTATTTTTTGCAGAAACGGAAGCACGGATGCGGAATCCGCAAATGCGGTTGCGGACAGCACATTCCGGCCCCATTGAAAATGAATGGGGCTGCACGCGTTCCGCAAAATTGAGGAACGGATGCGGAACTATTTTGCGGACATGTGAATGGAAAAGATATCCCTCAAAATGAAAATACATTTAATTATTAAAGTAAGCAAAAAGCATAGATGTGTTAGGCAATAACAAGTCCTCGGCGGCACTAAATCAGATGCTCGGCGGCACCAAATCAGAAACCATATGTCCTACCACAATCCGGGGGGTTCCAGTGCACATCCATGAATCCCGGAGGGAAAGCAAAAACCATCTATCCATGGGCTAGATGATGATGTGGTATTGAAGGACAGGGTGGGCAAAGAACTGTCCCTGATATTGCCCTACAGGGGGGTGCTATGTTGGCCCTGAGAACCTAACCACAGACCACCTGCCCTGATAAGAGCAACCCTGTCCGGAACCTTACCCTATATAAAAATTACCCTAGTAAGCCCCTAGCCCCTAGGCCCCTGACTTCCAGGTGATCACTATATAGATCTATGTGTTTTTGACTCATTATAAAAGTGTATTAAAGGTATATCGCACACCTCTGTGTATCACACCTATCGATAGCACACCTATGATAGTGCTTAAAAAGACTTTTGTGGCCCTATTAGCTAACGTTTGGTGTCCCTAACAGCCTGTCCCTGCTCCACACAGCAACCTCTCCCTACACTGGCAAACTACTGAATGTAAAATGGCGGCCAGATCAGGTTTATTTAGAAGATAGGGGGTATGTCCATGTGCTGAAACGTCTCAATTGGCTGTCCTGTACCACCTGATGGATGTTTCATGGGTCAAAGTTCTTCACAATGTAAAAGAATATGGCGGGCGCGAATATCTCCATATGTTCGGCGAATCGCGAACACGCAAAGTTCGCCGCAAAATGCTATATCTATTCATGACCATTAATATTAGTTAATATGAGCAGGGCCTTTGGTTGTTTAGAGGTTACCTAGGGTTTAAATATATTAATTCCGAATATCCCAAATATTTTGCTCGTAACAAAATAATTATGGATTGTGAAAAATTCTGATTTGTTAGAAGTAGAATTGTTGGGAAAATTCAACACACATTACAAATTGCTAGAATTAATTTGCTAATCTCTAGTATACATATTGTGAATGGTTTTGACCAGGATCGCTTTTGCTGGGGTCAAAGGACACTTGTCTGTTCCCTCTGATTCAGACCAAAAGCTGAGGAATACGTTTTAAGCTGACTTGTAGTCAGGTTTATTGATAAGGTTGCAAATAAAAATAACAAAACAGCAAAAGAAAACCTCACCAGTCCGGCACTCTACATATAACACCCCTGTCTACCGGCTGGAGGGCTTCTCCCTGTCAGCTCACAAAACAAGGCTTTCAGCAACCTTTTACTCATGTTTGGCTCACTCACACAGACAAACTTTCTGTGTCCCCAGGCAGATAGAGACTGACTAACCTCCTAGCTCTGTTATATCCCCAGTCTCTGTGCTGCTTCATTAATTATCTCACAGGGGAGAGTCTTTCACCTGCTACTTTACATAGGAGAGGAATCTTGGAGAAATATACCTCCCTTCCACCACCAATCCTGCATCTGTGTCGCAATATTTATTTATACCTCCTTGTAGAGATGGCCTTGCGGTTAGCCTGGCGGTTGTTCACAATTCACCGAACATATGGCGAAGTTCGCATGCGCCATATTCTTTTGCATTGCGCCGAACTATGACCCATCTCACTTTTTACACAATTGACCCACTAACACGTGTTGAGATATAATAAACTGATTATTTACAATTGGCCACTAGGACCAGTGATTGTTTCTGGGCTGACACGTGTTACTTTCATTTTATCTAAAATATAACATTTATTTATTTTCTCAAAAAATTTACTAACCAGAACTTAACAAGATAAAACTATCAGCCTTGTCTGCACTACCGCTATTGATAGTCTGAGTGTGGCTATGGGGCTACCTGGAGGACTGCACTACACTTTAGGCTGTCTAACTCACTCTCCTATATACACACATGGAATCCACTGTGCACTATCAAGTGCACACTGTTAGTATCACAGTACGCTACTGTAGGATTAGTGATTGCCCTCCTAGCCCACCCTATTCGCTCGTTTATGATGCATGACTATAGCTTTTGCAAGACTTTGGCTGGCTAAAAGGTATCACACTCTGCCCCCCAACATGTTTTGCCAAACACTTGGCGTCCTCAGGGGTTTGGGCAGTAAACTGTGAGGGGGGCGGGACCAGGCTTTTGAAACCTTCCTGTCAGCATCACGACATAGGGGACATAGTCAGGGGACATAGCTGCTGTATCTTCCAATAGAGAAATGCTAATTATAAATCTTACCAGTCTGATCCTAACACCAGAACATGAAACTCTGCTATACAAAGGCCTATCCTTTACACCGTTACCATACTTTGACTGCTTCAGTTGGGTCAAGGATATTAATTTATTCGCAAGGAAATTGGCCTTACATAAAGAACATAAAAATCTGGAGAGGGACCCCAAAAAACTGAGTGCAAAAAAAGACCTAGCAATACAAATCTTAGAGGAATTACAGAGAGAACATAGAGGAGAAATAGTACCACCTAGTGCACCTTATAGTACATTAACTCCACAGTCTAGATTTACTCCGCCATTTACTAAATATGAGAAAATTGAGTCATTTGTAGATTTAGTCACCAGGGATCTCCAAAAAATAAAAACCAGGAAAGCTTTTCTGGGATCAAATTTAGCCAAACAGGAAAAAGTAGCTTTGGACAGCCTGATGAAAGACAAAAATCTAGAAATTAAACCCTCAGACAAGGGTGGAAACATAGTACTCCTCACAAAAGAGTACTATGTACAAATGGTGATGGCCCTTTTGGAGGACACTAATACTTATCAACTACTAAAAGAAAACCCAACAGAGAAATTCAAACGAGAGCTGAAAGTAATTCTAGACACATCTAGAGAAAAAAATCTCATCACCAAAGAAGAATTCAGAGTCTTATTCAATCCCAAGCCTACCATAGCTACATTCTATGCCATTCCCAAAGTGCACAAAAAACGGTACCCTATACCAGGCAGGCCTATAGTGTCAGGCAATCAAAGCCTGTGCGAGGGGATCAGCAGCTATGTGGACCAGATGATATGCCCATTTGTTTCCAGCCTATCGTCTTACCTGAAAGACACGCTAACCAAACTCCAGGACATCCAGGTCAATAAGACCACCATGATAGCGAGTCTGGATGTAGAAGCTCTCTACACCAGCATCAGACACGATTTGGGCCTAGAAGCAGTCAAGTATTATTTAAACACAAAAGGCACACAGTACCAAAAGCACAATAATTTCGTTTTATCACTACTGCAATTTCTATTGACACATAATTATTTTATGTTTGATGGTAAGTTTTATTTACAGATCACTGGGACAGCAATGGGGACGATTTTTGCACCAAGTTTTTCAAATTTATTTTTATAGTGGTGGGAGGAAAGTACAGTATTCACTGAGGATTATCACGAGTTCACTAAGCACATCTATACTGGGGTCGTTTTATAGACGACATTTTAATTTTATGGGATAGCACTGTCACACATTTTCTTGATTTCGTCAAGGAACTTAATAAAAATTCACTATGCTTCAAATTTACAGCTGAAATAGACAAAAGAACATTACATTTTTTAGACCTTACGATTGCCCTGGAAGATGATGGCAGCGTCAAAACCACCATATATAGAAAGCCGACCTCTACAAATAGCCTACTCCATTGGGAAAGTCATCACCCCATCACCCTCAAAAAAGGAATCCCAATCGGGCAATACCTTCGAGCAAAAAGGAATTGCTCCACAACTGAAGGGTTTGAGGAAGAGTGCAGGCTTCTATATGATAGGTTTTTGTCGAGAGGGTACCCTAAAAAAATATTGCACTATGCGTATAATCAGGCCCAAAAAAGTAATAGAACCACCTTACTTCTTGGCAGTAAACAACAATCCGAAAAAAATTAGAAATTAGTATGGTACATAGGAAATTTTGATGGGCAACATGAGAAGATACGGAATATATTGAAACAACATTGGCACATACTACTCGCGGATGAGGAATTAAGAGATCATTTCTCCCAACCCAGCTATAACATATAGGAGGGGGCAGAATATAAAAGAGAAGCTGGTGCACAGTCACTTTACGCATGGTAAGAAACAAGACAAACCTACCTGCCTTAGCACGGTGGGATCATACCCATGTGGTGACTGTATATTCATGGGTGTCTGATTCATGGGTTCTATATACCTGAATCGACAAAATACTGATTGAGGGGTGCGATATACCTGCTTCTACAAAATTCTGATTAAGGGGTTCTATATACCTGCTTCCAAAAAATACTGATTGAGGGGTTTGATATGCCTGCTTCCGCAAAATACAGATTGAGGGGTGTAATATACCTGCTTCCACAAAATAGTGATTGAGGGGTGTGATATACCTGCTTCTACAAAATACTGATTAAGGAGTTCTATATACCTGCTTCCACCAAAAAATTATTGAGGGGTGTGATATACCTGCTTCCACCAAATATTAATGCCTGTGATACACCGTCTCCCACAAAATACTGATTGAGGGGTGCGATATACCTGCTTCCAGAAATTATTGAATTAGGCGTTCTATATACCTGTTTCAACAAAATACTGATCGAGGGGTGCGACATACCTGCTTCTACAAAATACTGATTAAGGGGTTATATATACCTGCTTCCACAAAATACTGATTGAGGGGTGTGATATACCTTCTACAAAATGCTGATTAAGGGGTGCGATATACCTGCTTCTACAAAATGCTAATTAAGGGGTATGATATACCTGCTTCCACAAAATATAGATTATGGGGTGCGATATACCTGCTTCCACCAAATATTGATTGAGGCCTGTGATCCACCGGCTTCCAAAAAATACTGATTGAGGGGTACGATATACCTGCTTCCACCAAATATTGATTCAGGCATTCTATATACCTGTTTCCACAAAATGCTGGTTGAGGGGTGCGATATACCTGCTTCCACAAAATACTGATTGAGGGGCTTAATATACCTGCTTCCACAAAATAGTGCTCTTCTCTAGGGAATTTTGTACAGGGTCATTTTGAAAATGACAGGCAAAGGAAGAGGCAGGTCATTCCACAGGGGTGGTAGGGGTCGGGCAGGTGCACTAGGCTGGAGCCTAAGTAAAAAGTTGGAGATGGTGCATGTGATTACGTCAAAGGATGCACCAGAGTTGGTTGAGTGGCTCACTCAGCCTTCTTCTTCTGCACCCTCCTCATCCCCTGTATCTGCACCCTCCTCACTCTCTGCTGTTTGCACGCCAAAGGACACCACCACCTCCACCATAGCTCTCCAATCGAGTTAGAAGAATTATTTTCTCATCAATTGCCAGACCTTGCTGATGCGCAGCCATTCTTGGCATCGGATGATGAAGAGGAGGTAGCAATGGCCACCATCTAGCGGTCTGATGACCAAGGAAGGTGGTCTCTGCTGTTGCTGCTACTCCCACATCTCTAATGTCAGTGGTAGTGAAAGTGACAATGATGACGTGTCTATGGACGTCAAGTGGGTGCCCACAAGGGAGGAAGAGGAGGGTAGTTCAGATGGAGAGACGGAGCAGCAGATATGCAGGAGAAGCAGTATCTGGAGCGAGCCATCCACCATGCACAGTCACATCATGCGCTCCAAGGACGCAAGCACATGGCTCCGCAGTGTGGGCTTTTTTTAACAGCCTGTGCTGTCAACACATAAGTCGTGGAAAGACCAACACTCACATAGGGAAGACCACCTTAAGAAGGCACCTGGCCTCCCATTACCGAGCCCAGTGGGAGCAACACCGTCAGAACCCACAAAGCCACACTCCTTGTGCTCCATTTCCTGCCTCTTCTCTATCTCCTTCTCCTCTCTCCTCCCATTTTTCCTTTACTCTACCTTCCACCATGCCGTTGTCGCGTTCATCTGGCACAAGGCAGGCTTCTGTGGCCCAAATGTTCGAGCATAAAAAAATGATGACGCCGGATAATCCTGTACCCCAACGGCTGACCGCTGGCTTGCCGAAACTGCCATATAAATTGGTGGACTCGGAGGCCTTTAGAAAATTTGTGGCCATTGGCACACTGCAATGGAAGGTCCCTGGAAGGAAATATTTCTCCCAGAAGGGCATCCCTGAACTATATTGCCAAGTTTAGCGGCAAATTAATATATATCTCTAGCACACAGTGTCGGTGCCAAGATACATCTGACCACAGACACATGGTCTAGCAAACACGGGCAGGGAAGGTACATAACTTTTACTGCCCACTGGGTGAACATTCTGACGGCCGTTAAGCTTGTAACCTGTTTCACCCGTGTGGATTTGGTGTTACCGCTACGGATTGCATGCAGGCCTGCCTCTTCTTCTCCTCTTCCCACTCCATCCTCCTTCTCCTCCTCAGCTGACTCCTCCTTTTCCACTGCTAAAGCATCTTCCGCTGCACCCCCCAAGCTCCCCAGAACCTATTTGACGTGCCAGGTGAGACATTGCCATTTTATGCTGCGGCTGTTGTGCCTGGAAGCTAAGAGCCACAAAGGTCCTGCATTTAGCTCTGTGGTCACTGGCCGATCAGTGGCTAACCCCGCTCAATTTGACAGTTGGTAAAGTGGTGTGCGACAACAGTGCCAATCTGCTGAGTGCACTTAAACAGGGCAAAGTGACACACTTGCTGTGCATGACCAAAGGTCCTGAACTTAGTCGTGCAGCGATTCGTTGCCAAATACCCCGAGGTCCAGGATGTCTTGCGGCAGGCCTGGAAATTCTCTGGCCATTTTAGAAGATCTTACACTTCCATGGCTCGCCTTGCTGATTTTCAGCAGCAACACCACCTGCCCATCAGACGTCTGCTTTGTCACAGCCTGATGCGCTGGAAATCCACCTTGTATATTCTCGATAGGCTGCTCCAGTAGCAATGTGCCATTAACAACTACCTGTACGAGCTCTGCAGCGGGACAGGTTCTGGAGAGCTTGATTTCTTTTCACCGCGCCAGTGGCTGCTCATGCGCGACGCATGCAGACTTCTGCGGCCATTTGACGAGATCACCAAACTGGTCAGTCGTAGCCAGGGCGCTATCAGTGACAATGTACCTTCTTTCTGCAGCGTGCATTGCGTAGTGTCATTGATCAAGCCGCCGAGGAGCAGGAGCTGGAAGATGGGGAAGTCGCAATGCTGAATGAATTCCCTGGGGGGGTTAGTCCATCTGAGACAAGTCAGCAGGAGTCTGAAGAGGAGTCAGAGAAGGATGGTGGCTGGGGGGAGGAGGAGGAGCAAGAAGAGCAGGCTTTGAGGGGGAATTTAAACTTTTTGGGTATCCCTGGTGTTGTCCGTGGCTGGGGGGAGGAGACCGAGGATGACATTCTCTTGGGTGAAAAGCAGGAGCCAGGCCGCTCCACTGCTTACAATTTAGTGAAAATGGGGGCCTTCATGCTCCAGTGTTTGAAGAGGGACCCCCATATAAGAAGCATAAAGGGCAAGGACCAGTACTGGGTGGCAACATACTTAGACCCCCGGTACAAGCACAAAATGGCAGATATGTTACCAGCATCACAAAGGGCTGTCAGAATGCAGCATTTCCAGGCCTTGCTGCGAGAGATGCTGCATTCTGCTATTGCGGGCGCTGGCAGAGGAATTTCCACCTACAGCGAAACAGGTGCGGGTGCCAATCCTACCTGTTCTTTTAACAAAGCAGGTTGTCTACTTGCACATTATTATCATCCCATTGGTTGAAAACACTTGAGTCTAATGTCACCTTCAATGAATCTGCTAATCCTAAAGTTTCACAATACATTTTCCTCAATAAGTAGATGACCAAGTCTAATATTTTTTTATTTGTTTGATTTGGTTATCTTTATAACCAAATCAAAGGCATCGCTCTGCCTTCCATGCCATCGGGTCCTTTCTACAGCCGCATGGGGACCCGATGGCACCGCCGATCACTTCCGCCGCATAAGATAAAAGCCGCAAACCGCAGGTCTGAATTGACCTGCGGTTTGCGGCGATCGCCGACAAGGGGGGGGTCATGGGACCCCCCCTCGCATTTACCCAAGTGTCTGCTAAATGATTTGAGCAGGCACCGGGTTCCGATCACCGCTCGCCGAGCGGCGGTGATCAGAAATACATAGGACGTGCCGGTACATCCTGTGTCCTTAAGGATCGGGATATAAGGGCGTACCGGTATGCTCTATGTCCTAAACAGGTTAATCACAGCCAGATTTCAACATCTGCATGGCAGGTCAATTTCCCCATGGAATTAAAAAGCTAAGTGTACATGAGATTTGTCTAATCTCATACACTTTGCTGGTACTGTGTTACACTGCAATTTTTCCGCATAGGAATCTGTATGGAAAAAACACACGTGCAGGTATCCTAAATGTTTAATTCCTCTGTGGCACAATAGATAACTACAGCTGCCTGAAGAGGGATTGCAACTTTTTGGCCATAAGTACACTTTATCCCTTTAATGACCATTAAAATTTAAATTTTTGCCTCTCATGACAATGTTTTTCTTAATGTAGCTGTCTGAGACCTTGTTTTATGAGGGAAAAACTTTATTAATTTTTGGAGCTGTTTGGGGGTACATATAAATTACCATGCCATTTATATTTTTGCTGTGGAAATATATAAAATACAATTGTTGGCATTATTTTTTTTAGTTTATGCAGTTTGTTTTTCAGACTAAATAACCTGATTAATGAATTCTTCTGAATAATACAGCAATGTGGATACCTAATAGTTTTTTGTTTTTTTCATTTTTATTTAATGCGTGCAAAATAATACTAAACAATTCCTGCTTCGGTACTTTGTTGGTTTTTATTATAATATTTAGAACATTCAAAAATACATTTTGGGATAACTAGGTATTTCAAACTTATAATGTACTGTATTGGCATACTCCTGTATGTATACATTATGCTCTCTGTCACTATGACAGAAGCTTCTGTTAGGGCAACACTAGTGTTCCCTAACAGCAGGATAACTAGACAGAGAGCCCTCGGGTCCTCAGGTCTAGATGGCTCCCATAGTCTCTGATCGGGTCAATGGGTGACCTAATCGTAGGCGGAGTTCAAGTGTAGGCTGAGGCAGACATTGATCATGCTGCTGTATGGACTGCGATAAACAAAGGGTTAACAGTCAGGATCGGGGCTTTCTACAAACCCAACTGAGAATCAGAAGCCTGCATTAGGAACCTGAGCTGCTACTGCACCTAGAGGGCCTTTTAATGGGTTAATATTGCTGCATATGTATACATAACTCTGAGTATGCAGTCAAACTGCAGTTGCAATTTTTGAACTCTGCTCACACCTTCAATAGCTGTTGGCTGAACATGCTTTTAGTGGAAAAGTCTTTCTCCTGACACCATCATAACATGCATTCATGGCATTGGGAATTGAAATTCATCTGTAAGGGGAGAGTCGGGAACTTACCCTATGAAAACAGCGGGTTTGGCCGACAATACATTATTGTGTATGGAGGCCTTAAGGCTGTGTTCATACTTTTCCTATACTTCAGACATACACATTCATATAAAAAACAAAAAGTATGCACGCCTAAACATCAATGTACCTTCTGCCTTTTATGGTACAAAGGTATTTTAAAAGTTTATCCTTTCGCCATTTTTGCATCTGAATATTGGTTGTTTTCTTTACTGTACTGAAAATCAGAGCAAACAGCAAATGGAAAATATTGTTATTGATTAATTATCCAGCATAGATATTGCAAACAAAATGAACATACTATAAATATATACATATACTACTATACATATACTACGCACTGATTTCTTTTTTTTTTTTAACAGATAACTACTGCAGCAGGTGAAGACATTTTTAGTGGCTTTTCTGCAATCCAAACTGCTAATATAAGTGGAATAATAAAGTCAAAAGATCCAACTGTGGGAGTCATTACCCGGAGCCCAGAACTGAAGTATTTATATTCCTGCAGTTATCCACTGGAATATTTCATTAATAACACACAGCTAGATGTGTAAGTGGAAAAAATATGTTATTCCGAGTACATGGGTGAACAAAGGATCTTTACTACTTGTCCTGAAATTAAGAGTCATCTATAAAAAAAAATATATATATAGATATCTAAACAGTATTTTCACCAAAAATGAAAACTTAATAGGAACCATTGAGTTACATATTTGAAGTCATGCATCTTCTATTTTACATCTTCTTTTGAGAAGTTTATAGACAACAAAAATAGTTACAGCAGTTGATCACATTACAACTCCCACAGGGTTTTTAATCCAACTTTATTAAACTCCCAAGTTGCAACTCTGCCTAGTGATTCTTTAACAATAACAGGGTGACGCAGCTCTGTATAATGATGACTCAAAACAGTCTTTTTGTATTATTTTAAAAGTAGTAAAACTTAATACAACTCCAAAACCACATTGTCCCACAGAAAAATGTTAACATGTCATTATAACCTTAAATACCAAATTACGCTGTGTCAATTAGAAGTACGAACCTGTTGCAAATCCCATTCCAAAAATTTTAGGCATTAATATACTGCATGATCAGTGCCCCTTTAGGGCTATAAAATCCTCAACTCTTCTGAGAAGGCTATCTACAGGATTGTGTAGTGTATCTGTGACACTGATGGTGGACAAGAGTCAGCATAGCAAGTAATCTAAAAGGGTTGAATAGGAAGCCAGGGCTCTGTGAAGGACATTTGAGTTCCTCCATACTAATCTTGTCAAATCATGTGTTTGGATCTTGCTTTGTGCACTGGGACACAATCACAATAGAATTTAAAAGGATCTGCCCCAAAATGTAGACAACTACATTAAATTGATAAATGGTTAATGTTTTGTGTTGTTTGATATGTTTTAACACATTTATACATTTACTGGAGAATTCTCTAATATGTACACTGTTTGCCTTTACTTGCTGAGAAATGTTGTAAAATGTCTTTAAATATGTATTGTGCTGTGGATGGATCAAATGTCTATCTTTGTTATTGAGGTCCTTCTTGAAGGAGAGTGGAACTAGGCTTGTGTGAGCTCAGCTATTGTTTTCCACTGTGTTACAGTGTGAAATGAGCATGCCTTAGGCTTCCGGCCTAGCTTAACATCTTTTGTAGCTGTCAGACTGTTTGTGATTTGGAGAGTTATACCTCACCATTAGGAACAGCAGAACATTTAAGACATTTGTACATCGCTCAACTAAGATCTACATAGCAGACGGAAATGTAGATCTCAATTTCTTGCCTATCAATTCACACACTATAACCAGGGGCACCTCACCTTCCACCAGACAGGAGACTCTACACAGGGTATGGCCCCTCATGAGCCCTTGGAGTGAGGGAGATTTGGTAAAGAGAGGCCCAGGCACCATGAACATTCTAAAGATTGTATGACTTGATTGTATACATGTCTACAATTACATCTAAGTGTTTAAAATTCCTTAACTCAATAATTATTATAGGCATTTATATACTTTAGACCAGATGATACACCTTTGGTATTACATATTGTCCATTTAAGAACAATAGGCAACAACATAACGCATAGTCAGGCCATGTCCACCGAATGCTGCTCTTTTTTTAGCTGTTGCTGTCCGGCGGTGATTGTGTTGTCAAAACCCACATATCATTGCTGCAGCCAATCATTTTCTGCTGATTGCCACATGCAGGTGGTAGCAAAGTCATCACTACAGGACAGCAACAGAGTCTGGTATATTTCCTAGAATATACTGTATTTAGAAGATGGAGTCATACATAATATTACCAAAAATGTCTGTCTAAGAGAGGCAGTTAATCTTATTAAATTTAGAACCGATGACTGTAGCTCCCAATGTGACAGTTCTTCATTGGTCCATCTTATTAAGCCAGGGAAAGATAGAAGATATGTTCTGAAAATATAGAGGATCAGTATCAATAAGAGGGCCGCAGGTAATGTGACTAATAAGGTATATGCATGTTTTTAAATATTAAGTGGGAAAAGGCAGAGTAGTGTTATTTCATATTTTAAAGAAAGTCAGGTTCCACAAATCCCATTTACATAAAAAAAAAAACTCTGCCCCAAAAAATTTAGACCAACACATTCTAACTAGATCTTTAGAGAAATGATCTTAGCTTTCAAACATCTCCAGCAATTGACATTGATAGTATTATACATCTGTCTTATTCTGACTGGAGCCAGGTACCATCTGGAAATGATTTAGATGATTTTATAGGAATTCTCCTGAATTATGATGCAGCTAGAAATAGGTTTTGTAATGGATACCTCTCCCAGGTTTTTAAATGTCCCAGGATTCACTTTAAATTGAACATATGAAGAGAGATGGTCATAATGAGGACTTATTTTTTTTAACTGGGAAAATACTATTTATTAATTATTTTTATAATTTTCTAATTAGCAATGATGTATTTTTCTTCATAGGGCTCAAAATAATATAGCTATCAATACCAATAATGGAAGCTTCATCAGCACACTGTCAATACAGCTATATCTAGTAAGTAGCTCTGATCTAATCTTGGTGTTTTATTACCCTATAGTGCACTAGAATGTGCTAAATAATAAATTATCAATCGTATCATTTATATTATGTAACCTTACTTTAATTAATATAACTGTGAATGTAAAAAAGGAAGACATTTGAATGTACGCCCACAGCTTAACACGTTTTGTTATTGATTTCTTTGGCATTATTATACAGAACTAAATATAGAACACTCTGCGTTTATTTTATGAGTATGATACTCAATTTCTTGCTTATGTGTGCTGAATGAGAATGTATTAAAAGAAATGCCAGCTACCAATGAGTCATTTGAAATTCTTCTATTCATTAGCTACATATATCTTCTGTAAGCCATTGTAAAAAGGTGGAGCTGAACACACTGATATTGCAATGTATATTATAAGTGCACACTACAATCATTGCTATTTAAATTTTTTTCAGGATGGAAGCTATGGCAGACCTCTAATTATTCCACAAACAGGAATCCAAATAAACAGTACAGTTTATGTGGAAGTAAGAGCAACTAACTTAACAGAAAAGTAAGAAAGACATTTTATGTAATAAAAGGAATCCTGCAATGTTTATATTGATAAATAGAGATGGCCTTGTGGTTCGCCCGGCGGACGTTTCGCGGCGAACATTGCTCGTTCATGGTTCATCGAACGGGCAAACATTTGGTAATGTCTGCTGGTGACATATTCTTTTACATTGTGAAGAACTTTGACCCATGACACATCCTTCAGGTGGTACAGGACATACGATTGAAAAGTTTCAGCACATGGACACACACCTACCTTATAAATAAACCTGATCTGGCCGACATTTTACATTGTCTTTTGCCAGTGTAGGGAAAGGTTGCTGTGTGGAGCAGAGACAGACTGTTAGAGACACCAAACGTTAGCTAATAGGGCCACAATAGTCCTTTTAAGGACTGGTATAGGTGTGCTATTGATAGATGTGACTTACTGAGGGGTGTGATATACTTATAATATGCTTTCTAACATAGAAAGTATATTATACTGCATTTGTATTGTGCAGCAGTTGTGTGCGGTTCTGCTGCGATACTGTAGCTATACAGAGGGGCAAACGCTCTTGAAACAAATAATTTCAACTGGTGTGATATACCAGTTGACCCCCCCAAAAACTAATTCAGGCAGGGGTGTGATATACCAATAATATATTTTCTATATAGTGCATTATTTGGGTAGTGCAGTATTTGTTTGCGTTTCTGCTGTGTTACCGCAGCTACACAGAGTGACAAACGCTATTGGAACAAAAAATGTAAACAGTTGTGATATACCAGTTGCCTCCCCAAAAAACTGATTGAAGCAGGGGTGTGATATACCAATAATATATTTTCTATATAGTGCATTGGGGTAGTGCAGCATTTGTTTGTGGTTCTGCTGCGTTACCGCAGCTACACAGAGTGACAAACGCTATTGGAACAAATAATTTCAACTGGTGTTATATACCAGTTTTCCCCCAAAAAAAACTGATTGAGGCAGGGGTGTTATATATCAATAATATACTTTCTATAGAGTGCATTTGGGTACTGCAGCATTTGTTTGCGGTTCTGCTGTGTTGCCGCAGCTACACAGAGTGACAAACGCTATTGAGACAAATAATTTCAACTGGCGTGATATACCAGTTGCCCCCCCCAAAAAACTGATTAAAATAGGGGTGTGATTTAGCAATAATATACTTTCTATATAGTGCATTTGGGTAGTACAGCATTTGTTTGCGGTTCTGCTGCGTTACCGCAACTACACAAAGTGACAAACACTATTGGAACAAATAATTTCAACTGGTGTGATATACCAGTTGCACCACAAAATAACTGATTGAAGCAGGGGTGTGATATACAAATAATATACTTTCTATATAGTGCATTTGGGTAGTGCAGCATTTGTTTGGTGCTCTGCTGCTCTACTGCAGCTACACAGAGTTACAAACGCTATTGGAACAAATAGTTACTAATGTTTTCATATACCAGTTGTCCCCCCTAAAAAACTATTTGAGGCAGGGGTGTGAAATTTTTTCTTCCACAGATACTTTTCTTCTATAGGGACTTTGTCACAGTGTCATTTTGAAAATGATTGGCAGAGGAAGGTGCAGGCCATTCCTCAGGGATATTATGGGTCGGGCAGGTGCACCAGGCCGGAGCTTAAGTGAGAAGTTGCGGAAGGTGCATGCGATTACGTCAAAGGACGCACCAGAGTTGGTTGAGTGGCTCACTCAGCCTTCAGCTTCTTAAACCTCCTTATCCTCTCTATCTGCACCCTATTTACTCTCTGCTGTGTGCACCCCCAAAGACACCACCACTACCTCCATATCCCCTCCGCTCGAGTCAGTGGAATTATTTTCACATCCATTACAAGACCTTACTGATGCGCTGCCATTCTTGGCATCGGATCAGGAAGAGGAGGTATCAACGGTCGCCACCCAGCAGTCTGACGACAGTACCCAGATCAGCCCAAGGAGGGTTTTCCCCGCTGTTGCTGCCTACTCCGAGATCTCTAATGTCAGTGGTGGTGAAGGGGACGATGATGATGTGTCTATGATCATCACGTGGGTGCCCACAAGAGAGGAAGAGGAGGGGAGTTTATATGGAGAGACGGAGCAGCAGATAGGGAGGAGAACGAGGAGAAGCAGGTAGAACTTACAGTGCACAGGAGGCAAAAAGCAGACTGCTAATGTATCTGCAACAATCCATCCATCATGCACTGTCACATCTCCCAGGACGCCGGCACATGGCTCCACAGTGTGGGCTTTTTTTAATGTCTCCGCTGCTGACAATATTGTTGCCATCTGCAGCCAGTGCTGTCAACGCATAAGTTGCGGTAAGCCCAACACTCACCTAGAGACGACCGCCTTAAAGGGCTTCTGTCACCCCACTAAACCTTTTTTTTTTTTTTGCTTACTTATAATCCCTACACTGCGATTTATGCCTACATAATCTAATTAATCATTTTGGTCCAGTAAGTTTTGTTTAAAACATGCTTTTAAAATATGCAAATTACCTTGCTACCAGCAAGTAGGGCGGCTACTTGCTGGTAGCAGCCGCATCCTCCGATCCTAAAGACGACCCCTCCGCATTGTGATTGACAGGGCCAGGGAACGGAATCGTTCTCTGCTGGCCCTGCCTGTTTGCATTCAAAATCTGGTGCCTGCGCCGCAGCCATACCTGTCTTCAATCGGCGCAGGCGCACTGAGAGGCGGCCGCTCGCTCGTCAGCTCCATCCTCAATGCGCCTGCGCCGGGTGTAGATGTGACGTCATCGGCGCAGGCGCATTGAGGATGGAGCGGCCGAGCGAGCGGCCGCCTCTCAGTGCGCCTGCGCCGATTGAAGACAGGTACGGCCGGGGCGCAGGCGCCAGATTTTGAATGCAAACAGGCAGGGCCAGCAGAGAACGATTCCGTTCCCTGGCCCTGTCAATCAACATGCGGAGGGGGCGTCTTTAGGATCGGAGGATGCGGCTGCTACCAGCTAGTAGCCGCCCTACTTACTGGTAGCAAGGTAATTTGCATATTTTAAAAGCATGTTTTAAACAAAATCTACTGGACCAAAATGATTAATTAGATTATGTAGGCATAAATCGCAGTGTAGGGATTATAAGTAAGCAAAAAAAAAAAAAAGGTTTAGTGGGGTGACAGAAGCCCTTTAAGAAGGCACCTGGCCTCCCATTACCGAGCCCAGTGGGAGCAACACCGTCAGAACCCACAAAGCCACACTCCCAGTCCTGTCTCTTCTTACATAACTTTTACTGCCCACTAGGTGAACCTTCTGACGGCCATCAAGCATGCAACCCGTGGCACCCGTGTGGATTTGGTGCTACCACCACGGATTGCATGCAGGCCTGCCTCTTCTTCTCCTCCTCCTACTCCATCCTCCGTCTCCTCCTCGGCGGACTCCTCCTTTTCCACTGCTACCGCCTCTTCCGCTGCGCCACCCAAGCTCCCCAGAACCTATTCGACGTGCCAGGTGAGACATTGCCATGCTGTGCTGTGGCTGTTGTGCCTGGAAGCCAAGAGCCACACGGGCCCTGCATTAATTTCAGCTTTGCGGTCACAGGCCGATCAAAGGCTAACCCCTTTCAATTTGACAGTTTGTAAAGTGGTGTGCGACAACGGTGCCAATCTGCTGAGCGCGGTGAAACAGGGCAAAATGGCACACGTCCTAAACTTAGTCGTGCAGCGATTCATTGCCAAATACCCCGGGGTCCAGGACGTCTTGCGGCATGGCAGGAAATTCTCTGGCCATTTTAGAAGATCTTACACGGCCATGGCTCTCATTGCTGACGTTCAGCGGAAACACCACTTGCCCATCAGATGTCTGATTTGTGACTGCCTGACATGCTGGAACTCCACCTTGTATATGCTTGATAGGCTTCTCCAGCAGAAACATGCAGTTAACGACTACCTGTACGAACTCTGTGGCAGGACAGGTTTTTGGGAGCTTGTTTTTTTTTCACCGCGCCAGTGGCCTGCTTATGCGCGATGCTTGCAGACGTCTGCGGCCATTTGATGAGATCACAAAACTGGTCAGTTTCAGCCAGGGTGCCATCAGTGACATTGCACCTTACGCCTTTTTTCTGGAGCGTGCATTGTGTCGTGCCATTGATCAAGCGGTCGAAGAGGAGGAGCAGGAAGATGAGGAAGTCGCAATGCTGAATGAATTCCCAGGGGGGGCTACTCCATCTGAGAAAAGTTAACAGGAGTCTGAAGAGGAGTCAGAGGAGGATGGTTCCGAGGAGGAGGAGGAGCAAGAAGAGTATGCTTTAAACTTTTCTGGGATCCCTGGTGTTGTCTGTGGCTGGGGGGAGGAGACAGAGGACAACATTATCCTGGACGATGAGCAGAAGCCAGGCAACTCCACCGCTTCCAGCTTAGTGTAAATGGAGACCTTTATGCTCCAGTGTTTGAAGAGGGACCCCCGTATAAAAAGCATAAAGGGCAAGGACCAGTACTGGGTGGCAACATACTTAAATCCCCGGTACAAACACAAAATAGCAGACATGTTACCAGCATCAAAGAGGGCTGTCAGAATGCAGAACTTCGAGGCCTTGTTTTGAGAAATGCTGCATTCTGCTTTTGCGGGCGCTGGCACAGGAATTTACACTCACAGAGAAACAGTTGCGAAACCAATCCAACAGCGCATGCAAGAAGAGGGCAGTTTGAAGATGTGTTGGTCACTTAGGATATGAGATAATTCTTGCAGCTCTCCGGATCCAGCCTCAGGGAACGCCTAGACTCACAGGTGTCCGACTACATCAGATAACGGCCGATGTGGACGCTCTGAGAAGCAAGGTACCCCTGGACTACTGGGTGTGCAAGCTTGACCTGTGGCCAGAGCTGGCACAATTTGCCATGGAACTCTTGGCTTGCACTCGTCCAGTGTCCTGTCCGAAAGGATGTTCAGTGCAGCAGGGGGGATCGTGACCGATAAGCGCACTCGCCTAGCTCACGACAGTGTGGACTAGCTCACATTTCTAAAAATGAATGAGTCATGGATCTAGGAGGAATTCAACACCTGTGACAACCACGTTTAATTACATTTTCTCATGCCAGCCCACACATATCCTACAATACCAAGAACAAAGAATGGTCCCCGTCTTATGTAAATAATGAGGCTTAAAAGGCGTTTTCTGTCTGTTGAATGCCTAATGTTTTGGGTCTCGGAGGAATTTAACACCTGTGACGACCACGTGTTTTAACTATTATCATTAGGGGTTTATTCAAGAGGGGGGATTTTGGTAGCCATGTTTTTAATCCAATTTTATATTTTTAGTTCTTTTAAACATAAGTATTTGACCTGTTTTTGTACTGGCCTACAGTAAAATTGATATCCATTGACTGTGTAATATACCTCCGGCCACATAATCACTTGATCTTTTCTGTCCGGTGAATGCCTAATGTTTGGGGCCTGTAGTTCAGTGGCCTATAGTAAAATTTTTATCCATTGTCCAGGTCCTTCTAAAAAAATTAGCATATTATGATAAAGTTCATTATTTTCTGTAATGTACTGATAAACATTAGACTTTCATATATTTTAGATTTATTACACACAACTGAAATAGTTCAAGCCTTTTATTGTTTTAATATTGATGATTTGGGCATACAGCTCATGAAAACCCCAAATTCCTATCTAAAAAAATTAGCATATTTCATCCGACCAATAAAAGAAAAGTGTTTTTAATACAAAAAAGTCAACCTTCAAATAATTATGTTCAGTTATGCACTCAATACTTGGTCGGGAATCCTTTTGCAGAAATGACTGCTTCAATGCGGCGTGGCATGGAGGCAATCAGCCTGTGGCACTGCTGAGGTGTTATGGAGGCCCAGGATGCTTCGATAGCGGCCTTAAGCTCATCCAGAGTGTTGGGTCTTGCGTCTCTCAACTTTCTCTTCCCAATATCCCACAGATTCTCTATGGGGTTCAGGTCCGGAGAGTTGGCAGGCCAATTGAGCACAGTAATATCATGGTCAGTAAACCATTTACCAGTGGTTTTGGCACTGTGAGCAGGTGCCAGGTCGTGCTGAAAAATGAAATCTTCATCTCCATAAAGCTTTTCAGCAGATGGAAGCATGAAGTGCTCCAAAATCTCCTGATAGCTAGCTGCATTGACCCTGCCCTTGATAAAACACAGTGGACCAACACCAGCAGCTGACATGGCACCCCAGACCATCACTGACTGTGGGTACTTGACACTGGACTTCAGGCATTTTGGCATTCCCCTCTCCCCAGTCTTCCTCCAGACTCTGGCACCTTGATTTCCGAATGACATGCAAAATTTGCTTTCATCCGAAAAAAGTACTTTGGACCACTGAGCAACAGTCCAGTGCTGCTTCTCTGTAGCCAAGGTCAGGCGCTTCTGCCGCTGTTTCTGGTTCAAAATTGGCTTGACCTGGGGAATGCGGCACCTGTAGCCCATTTCCTGTACACGCCTGTACATGGTGGCTCTGGATGTTTCTACTCCAGACTCAGTCCACTGCTTCCGCAGGTCCCCCAAGGTCTGGAATCGGTCCTTCTCCACAATCTTCCTCAGGGTCCGGTCACCTCTTCTCGTTGTGCAGCATTTTCTGCCACACTTTTTCCTTCCCACGGACTTCCCACTAAGGTGCCTTGATACAGCACTCTGGGAACAGCCTATTCGTTCAGAAATTTCTTTCTGTGTCATACCCTCTTGCTTGAGGGTGTCAATGATGGCCTTCTGGACAGCAGTCAGGTCGGCAGTCTTACCCATGATTGCGGTTTTGAGTAATGAACCAGGCTGGGAGTTTTTAAAAGCCTCAGGAATCTTTTGCAGGTGTTTAAAGTTAATTAGTTGATTCAGATGATTAGGTTAATAGCTCGTTTAGAGAACCTTTTCATGATATGCTAATTTGTTTAGATAGGAATTTTGGGTTTTCATGAGCTGTATGCCAAAATCATCAATATTAAAACAATAAAAGGCTTGAACTACTTCAGTTGTGTGTAATGAATCTAAAATATATGAAAGTCTAATGTTTATCAGTACATTACAGAAAATAATGAACTTTATCACAGTATGCTAATTTTTTTAGAAGGACCTGTAATGTACCTCAGGCCACATAATCAGAATTTCTTTTATTTCAGGTGAATGCCTAATTTTTAATGCCCATATTCTCGTGGCCTAAAGTCAAATTTTTTTTTTATAAATTTTTTATTTAAAGTAATCATAATTGTACAATCATGAAATAAAAGAGTCGTACATAGTCAATAATAGGTTGTACAAGGTATACAATAGATGTAAACAGTAACAACACAGTGAAACTGTAATGAGGACATGAGCAGAAGTAAGTAAGTGCAGTTGAATACAAACACTCCTATTGAGTCTGGAATGAGAGCATATTTGTAATTTCTTATTATTTCTTACCAAATAGTGGAAATAGTGGAAAAGGCCGTAAATTAGGCTGTTATAACCCCTCTCTTTACTGACCGGTGGGAAATTTTGTATATTCCCATACGTAGGAGTTAAATATTTGGTAACAGAGGTCTGCATGTGATTAGAGTGGCTGTATTTCACCCATCTATCCCATCTAACACTAAACCTTTGGAGATTGCGCTCTTCAGCAGCCGCCAAATCTTCAAATCTGTAAATACTATCAATCTTTTCCCTCCAAAGCTCAGGGGACGAAAGTTCTGTTGAAAGCCAAAAGCGAGGCAGAAGGAGGCGAGCGGCCATGAGAAGGGTATGGAATAAAGCGGGGATCTTAGAGATGAAGTCTGGAGGTGGAAGACTCAATAAGGCTAATTGGGGGTTTGGCGGTATTGAGGTCTTACATATTTTGTTGCTCCTGTCAAATATGTCTTTCCACCAACTTGATACAATGGGGCAGGTCCACCATATATGGAGAAAATTTCCCTTTGATTTCTTGCACCTCCAGCATTCATCTGAACTCGAGCTGTCATATTTGGATGTAATGTCAGGGGTTTTGTACCACCTTGTTAGAATTTTATAACTATTTTCCTGGATTAGGACACACCTTGACGATTTATGTGGGGTAGTAAATAGTTTGGTTAATTCTAGCGGTGAAAATGAGATTTCCAAATCTCTTTCCCATAATCCCACAAAAGCTGGTTTTGGCATATTAATAGGGGAGTTTATTTTTTATTTTATTTTTTTTGTTCATGATAGTGCAAACGGATCCGTTTTGACTTTACATTGAAAGTCAATGGGGGACGGATCCGTTTGAAAATTGAACCATACTGTGTCAACTTCAAACGGATCCGTCCCCATTGACTTACATTGTAAGTCTGGGCGGATCCGTTTGCCTCCGCACGGCCAGGCGGACATCCGAACGCTGCAAGCAGCGTTCGGGTGTCCGCCTGCTGAGCGGAGCAGAGGACAAACGGTGCAAGACTGATGCATTCTGAGCGGATCCGCATCCACTCAGAATGCATTAGGGCTGGACGGATCCGTTCGGGGCCGCTTGTGAGAGCCTTCAAATGGAACTCACAAGCGGAGCCTCGAACGCAAGTGTGAAAGTAGCCTAAGAAGTGCTTGGAGTGGGATGTGTTTAGCGATGTAATTGTGAAGGAAAGATATCGGGGAGGGGAGAGAGTCCGAGGCTGAGAGTAAATCAGCTATTTATTTTTTATTTATTAAGTTACCCTCCACATCAAATAGTGAAATGATAGGGATTTGGGATATTTTAAGTGAGTTAGGGAGACACTGTTTTAATTCTAGGGGGGCTAAGTCTAGTACGTCTCTTACTTTAATTAAGGGGGAGGGTAAAGGAAAACCCCAATTGGATTCTTGAAACCACTTCCATACTGAGAGCAAGGAGTTTATAATCCGGTTCGTATTAGAGAGAGAATTTTTTTTTCCCTTGTCACCTGTTAGAAGTGACCTGAAAGAGAGTTGGGCTATGGAGGATTCCATGTCCACCCATGATTTATGGAGTGGTTTCCGAAACCAATCGAGGATTCTGGTCAGATGAATAGCCTTGTTGTAGATTTGGGGGTTAGGAAGGCCTATGCCCCCTTGATCCCTAGGCTTTTGCAAAGTAGTTGTCGCTAGTCTCTGGCTTTTTTGTTTCCATATAAATCAGCGAATCGCAGACATCAATGTCTTGAAGCGTTTTTTCTTAAACGGAATTGGAAGTACTTGTTGTAGATAATTAAGTCTTGGGATGATCAAGGAAGCAATTAAGTTCTTCCTACCAAACCATGACAGAGTCTGGAAGTCTAAATGGTGTAACTGATCAGAAATAGACTGAAGTAATGGGGTATAATTAAGATTAAAAAGGTTATTAGGGTCGGAACTTATTTTTATTCCCAGGTAGGAGATGAAAGGGTTATCCCAGCTAAAGGGAGATTTAGCTTTTAGGGAGTTAATCATGGGCGTGGGGATGCCAATGTCTATGGCTTGAGATTTGCTCATGTTGATTTTGAAGTTGGATAGGGGGCTGAACCTCTCCAGTAAATTATGAATGGCCTTCAAGGAAATTTGAGGACTTGTGGTGATGATTAGAAGATCATCCGCGAAAGCTGCGGTTTTATGTTCTTGCTTACCCAGTTTTATTTAACCCCGCTATTTTTGGGTCTTGTCTGATAGTTTGTAAGAGTGGTTCCATTGTTAAAACAAATAAAAGGGGGGATAGGGGACATCCCTGCCTCGTGCCATTTTTAATTATGAACGGAGGAGAAATGGTATCATTTACCAGCACTGATGCGGAGGCGTTAGAATACATAGCGAATGTGGCATCTATAAATGGTGTTGGAACGCCAAATTTGATCATTGCACAGCGCATGAAATTCCAGTTGACCCTGTCAAATGCTTTCTCCGCATCAGTGCTTAGCAAAGTCAGGGGAATGCCTTTCTTCTTTGCATAATAGATAGCATTGAGAATTCTTGCAGTGTTGTCTTTCCCTTCCCGGCCTTTTACAAAGCCTGTCTGATCTCTATGGATCAGGTCTGGAAGGAATGGGGCGAGACGGTTAGCTAACATTTTAGCAAGAAGTTTTAAATCTAAGTTTAAAAGGGAGATGGGGTGGTAGCTAGAGCATTGAGAAGGGTCTTTGCCCTCTTTGGGAAGAATGTCAATATGGGCTTTTGTCATGTCTGCTGAGAGGGGTAGTCCTAGGAGGGAGCTATTACATACTTGAAGCAAGTGTGGGGTGAGGGTGTTACTAAATGAGCGATAATAAAGGGCCGGGAGACCATCTGGGCCAGGTGCTTTGCCGTTTGGGAGATTTTTTATAGTTCTATTGAGTTCTTCAGTGCTAAAAGGGGCGGTAAGGGTTGATTTTTGCTTTTCAGTCAATTTGGGAAGGGTGATGGCATTAAGGAAGTAGTCAATAGTATCCGGAATTGGTAAGTTTTGGTCATTTGGCTTACTCTGTGGGATGTTGTATAGAGATTGATAATACTCTTGGAACTGAAGGGCAATGTCTTTGGAGGTGATAGCCCCCCCCCCCCCTCCCTCCCTCTTATTAATCTTACTAATGTGGTTTTGAACTTTTCTCTTTTTTATAAGGTTCATCATTAGTTTTGAAGCTTTGTTGCCATGAGCAAAGTACTTAAATTGGGAGTGTAAATAAAGTTTGGCTGATTTTGCGTTGAGGAGGTTTTTTAGTTCTGATCTAAGATCATTAAGTTGGGTTAGGTTTGAGGCTAGAAGGGATTTTTTATGGATCTCCTCTAACTTCTGGATTTCCGAAAGAAGCTGTTCTGTCCTCGCCATTCTCTTTTTTTTAGTAGGGATCCTAGCTTAATAAATTGTCCTCTTATGTAGGCTTTGTGTGCATCCCGCACAATTTGGGGGGATGTCTCGGGAATGGCATTTAGGAGAAAATATTCCTCCAGGGAGCTTTGTATTTGTTTTTTAAACTCAGGGAAAGTAATTAGTTGTTCGTTTAACCTCCATTTGAATGTTTTTGGCGTATTTTGTGGGTTGGAGATCGATAGATAGATAGGGGAGTGGTCTGAGAGGTGTATGGATCCAATTTTAGCATTGGCGCAAAACTGGAGGTGTTCTTTTGAGATAAATAGATAATCCAATCTATGATAGGAGTGGTGCATATTGGAGTAAAAAGTGTAGTCTCTATTTAAAGGGTTTAAAATTCTCCACACATCCACCAATTGGAGAGAGTGGAGTCTTTTAAGGATACGTCTGAGATTTTTCTGGGAAAGGGAGGATTTTTGTGATGTAGAGTCTAGAGTGGGATCTAATGATATGTTAAAATCCCCGCCCATGACAACAATGCCTTCTTTAAATTTTTCCACCAGTGGGGACAAGGAAAAATACCATTTATGTTGTTGAGTATTAGGGGCATAGATGTTGATAAAGGTGTACATTTGATTTGCAAAGGTACCTTTCACCATTATATACCGGCCATCAGGATATTGGATATGGGAGGTGTATTGGAATGGACAGCCTTTTTTGAATCCTATGCTTACTCCCCTGGAGGCTGAAGAGTCGGATCCGCTATGGTACCACACTGGAAAACTAGAAAATGAGAGGTTAGGATAATGGTCGATTTTATAGTGTGTTTCTTGAAGAAAAACAACAGAGCAGTTCTCCTTTTTTAATAAAGATAGTATTTGGGATTTTTTGGAGGGCGTTTTGAAGCCTTTGACATTGTATGAGGAAATTTGAAGATCTGTCATGGTATGAGTATGAAGGGGAATTTCAGACTTGCTACTTGTGTTTGGAAGCCGGTGGATTCCAAGTTTCCAGCCACCAGGGGAGTCACAATCTTGTCCATATGACATATGATTTTCTCATTACTCAGATTCTGACTAGCATTACAGTTTCCCTTTGAACTAACAATAACATAAACATAAAACGAGCAATATGCCCGGGTTAGTGAACGGGCCATTGCTGAATGATATAACACAGTAACTTTTATAGTAAATAGGTAGTAGTAGTTAGTAGGTGTGGAACCCAGGTGAATTGGGTAGAAGGAGTAGGTAGGGGGAAGGGGAGAAGGGTTTGGTGTCAGTTAGAACACCCTAAGTAGAGGTTAATAACAGTCTCAAAAGCAATAGGAGTATATCTATAGAATACACTATATCCTTAGCGAGGCAGAATGACATGAGAGGGAGATGAGGCAGAGGGATAGGTACAGAAGGTTAGAGCATAAAGCTTATTCTCGGTGGTGGTAAGCAGGGTTTTAATCGTCCACTTGTAGACGTCTGGGAGAAGGGCCATGGGCGTTTCTCCTATGCCTTTGGGACTTTGGTGTACGCAATTTTTCCCAAGGCTCCAGCTTGGGTAATTCTGGAAGTTCTAGAAGGTCTTGGACAGGATCCCAATTTTGGATATTTAGAGGGCCACATCCTAGAAGATCATATATTGGTTCTAATTCTTGATGTGAGGTGACAGACAGTCTGCGACCATCAAACATAAAGAATATTCCGAAGGGAAAGGACCAACGATAGAGAATCTTCTTGGATCTAAGCCAGTCTGTGAGAGGTTTAAGTGCTCTCCGCTTCCTCAAGGTGGACTGGGCCAGATCTTGAAAAATAAGGATGTCTTTCCTTTACCATTGTATGGGACCCCCGGACCTTGCTTTATACATGATCGCTTCCTTCACAGGGAATGCCAGAAACTTGCATATCACATCTCTGGGGGGTTCTGACGGTGCAGGTTTAGGTTTCAGAACTCTGTGGGCCCTCTCCAAGATAACTTCGTGGGCAGTGTCAGGACCAAGGAGCATAAGGCATATCTGAACCACTGTGTAGGGAAGATCCCCTGCGGCAACGGATTCGGGGATGTCACGAAAGCGAAGGTCGTTTCGTCTTCCTCTGTTCTCCTGGTCTTCAATTGCGCCGAATAAACTGTTGATGTTTTTCTGGATTAAGGAGACACTGTTTGTGACCGCCTGTTGATGTTGAATGACGCTCGCTTGATTTTCTTCCAAAGTCTCTACTCTTCTCCCTATCTGCTTGACGTCAAGCTTGATGGTCGACAGGTCAGAGCTGATGGGCTCTAGTGCAGAGGAGAGCGAGGATGCCAGGGCTTCTCTCAAGAAAGATCTGGAGATGAGCAAGTTGTCTGTATCATCCCCACTTTCCCATTCATGGGCACGGGGTTCCGCTTGTTTGCGGCCTGTGGCGTTTGGAGTATCAGGCGCCATTTTGTGTTCTCTGGCTGCGACCGTGGTGGCTGCTTTTTTTTATAAATTTGTCCATTTCACCACTAGTTGAGTTTAATTTCTGCTGACTGGCTGATTCCCCAGCTTTAGAACCACCAATTTTTACCATTTTGGTTAAACCAGGCTGTTATGCCACGCTATTAGGGTGATACTGGTTAGGACATTGAGCTTACTTCATCCCACTCTGTTGTATTTTCACCAATTCTTAACGTTTAGGACAGAGTATTGATTTAATTAGACATCTTCTGGCATTTTGGTGCAGCAGAATAAATGTGACACTGTCTCTTTAAATCGGGATATTCAGAGGGGACAAACTTTGAATGGCCTCTAACCCTCTAAATTGATTCCAGAAGGGCTAGTAGGGGGGAGAGGCATTGGTACCCAGCGCTGGGCAGAGATTGGGATTTTGAGGAGGCTATTGCGATCTGGATGTTGGTTTGGCTGGGAGCGATCGCTTAAAAGTCCAATAAACAGCCCCTGCAGCTATCCAGCTCCCTTAACAGGGATTCCGCACTGGCTGTCTCAGGATTTATTAAGCTTGAGGCAGATTCTACCTCCGGTAGTAGGCAGTCTCTCCAGCGGAGCAGCAGGATGGCGCCCGTGCCGGGAACACCGATCAACAGGACCGGGATTACTTCTAAACACAAAGGGCCAGGTGAGAGCTGATAAGATCGCCGCTGACAGCCGCTGATGTGTCACAAGGTGGTTGGAGCCTATGAGGTGAGACACTAGTTTGGGACACTTGCAGCTCTACGTGTGACCGGAGTATACCGGGAGTAAAGGGGTACCTTATTACTTGAATCCGGCTCTGCTGTAGTACGGGGATGTTGCCGGACTGTATGTAGCCTGTGTCTCAAGATGGCGCCCGCTTGAAAATGCCGTCTTCTGTTGAAAGCACCTCTCTGACTTTGACTCTGTAATGGGCTCATTTAGTAAGCCGGCAGGAATAGCCGCCTGAACAGCCCACGAGATGGAGTCAATCCCGGCTTCTTGACCGTTGATTGGGTGCCGTTGTAGCCTCTTTAGATATCAGTCCAGGCCGTGGATGCTTACGCTGCTAGGCCTCGGCGGCAGTTCGGTCTCAGGACTGCTCTGTGACCCAAAAATGGGCTCTCTGTATAGAGTGAAGTATAGGCTAACCCACTGTGGTTAAAATGGGGTCTTTTGAGGCTTGTATAACAGAGGATTGAGAAGGATTGTGACACCCGCAGCAGAGCAGAGGAGAGAGACGTCTTCCTCCAATGTCCATGGCTTTTTTCATCTTGCAGATCTTCCACACATCAGTGGTTTTGTCTACAGGCTCTGTGGAGAAAAATTGCAGCAAAGGACATACTGTATTCTCACAGAGCTACCATCAGCGAAGCTTGGCCTAGGTCTGGCACATTTTGAACCTGCACCAATAGTATCGACGACCTAACCAGTTCCCAATCTGAACACAATAGAAGCAGATCTGGCCCTGTCAGTTTTTGGGATATTTTGGCCAGACGTTGCCTCTGCTCTTTAGCCACAGTCACTACCATACTCCTGTGATGTCACCCCCTCCTTATCACCTAGATCCAGTTCCCAAGTCCTGGCCAACACACAGTGATCATCATAGTCCTCACCCTCCCTGCCACTTTTATCAAACTGTAATGTCATCATGGGTTTCTTGGTATTTCTCAAGTCTTCCCTGCTTTGTATTTACCCCAAGTGCCACTTACACCTCTACTACCAGTGCCTCTACCATTACTACCATGGCTACAAGTACCATTACTACTACTATCCGGTCCCCCACCTCCACCTGACCCTCCTCCTCATGGCGGTCCAAATGCGTACAGTTCTCAAACAACTAAGCAACACAGACAAATAACCTACAAAATAACGCAAGCTCTCACAAAAAATGACAAAAATATATAATCTTTATTATATCACATAATTAATAACAGCTAAAAAAGAGAGATTGCAGGAAGATATGACATCATTGGAAAGGGAGCACATCCACAGGACTGCCAATGACAGATATATAAATATATATATATTAATTTCACAATACAAAAGAGGTTAAATTTGAAGTGCTAAGTACATAGAAAACAATCATCTAGCCCCAAAATTATTTGCAAAGAAGTTGTTCAAGTCAGAGAAAACCGTCACCAGAGGTGTGTCTTGTAGTCCAAGATGGGGCTTGCGCCAAAGAGTGTTTAGGTACGGCTATAGTGCTCTCAGATGCTATTGTCACATTTGGGGTTGAATGTCTGCGATCAACCTTACATTAGATCCAGCAATTATGGCACCTGCTGCACTTGTGAGCGGGCACCATCTTTAAAGACCGGAAAGGATTAAAAGCCACACCTTGTATATGACATTTGGCAAATATCATTCACTTTTTAGGTATTGTATTATGCTTAGAATACATCATATGCATGTACTCCTAAAGTCCAGTGCCTAAGGCCTAATTCACACTTTTTTTCTGTGTTTTAAAAACTTGCAATAAAAAAAGCCATACATTATCATATGTGTTTTCAATGTAATTTTTACATGTTTTTGGTGGTTTTATTAATTTTCTTTTTTGACATTTTGTACATTCTGATGCCTTTAATGTACTATAAAGGAGCATATGGAAAAAAAATGCAAGAAAAAGCTATACCTAAAATGTGCTTTTGATAAATAAAAAAAAAAGCTATCACTCAAAAACATTATGTAAACCTAAATGCTGTGGAGACTTTCATAATTCTAAATAGCCTTTAACCCTAAGTTCACACCTGAGCGTTCCTACGCGCTGTAAAACGCTCAACAAGGAGAAACCAATGCTTCCCTATGGGAATGGTTCTCACCTGAGCGTTTTACAGCGCGTACGATCGCGCTGTAAAACGCCCGACGCTCAAACAAGTTCTTGAGCTTTTTTTTGGGCGTTTATCGTGCGTTCCCATACATAGACTTCAGCGGGAACGCGCGACAATGTGTGTTCACTTGTCTCTGTATGCGCGATTGTAAACGCTGGTACAATCGCGCATACAGAGCGCTCGTTTCAGAACGCTCAGGTCTGAACCCAGGGTTACATTTAGCTGTGGTGTTTTTAAGCCCCCACCCAAAAAATAGACTTTCCACTGATATGGGTCAAACGTTGTGTGTGAAACCTGCCTATGGCCGATATCACCTGTTCCTACCCATAGTGGGAGCCCTAAGTGAATGAATTCCTCTCCTTTTTAAGAGATAGCACTAGTGCTGAGCGAATCGAAGTCAAACGGATCAAATTTGATTTGCCTCAAAGCAGCATTTGCTCACACTTCGTGGCAGCAAATCAATTTCCCCTGAAATGGAAGTAAAAAACCAAAACATACTTACCTCATCCATTTGCACACAAAGAGGTCATCGTGGACATCTTGATTGCAGAAACTGCACAGAATCTTGTGCGGAGTGATGTATGATGTCACTATGCTGGCTGGGCATGATGACGTCATCACATCAACATGCAAGATTTTGCTTGGTGTCTCAAATCAAGATAGCTATGACAGACTCCACACAAGCAAATGGAGAAGGTGATTATTTGGTATTTTTTATTTTTACCCTGATTAACCCCTGAAAGGCCTAAATTGTAGCCTCAGATGCGACGATCAGCGATGAATGCGGCATCTAAGATGTTCAATAACGGAGGTGGAGCTATCGCAAAATCAAATTTCTTTGTGAAATTAGGTGAGGCAGCTGAATCAAATTTTTCATAACTTCCCTCATCTCAAGGTAGCACCCCTGGTGCTTATTTGCAACTCTATCTAGACCGTATTGATGGAATATTTTTTTTCTAGTTCCAGCAGCCAGACTCCCTTACTAGGTTTTCCACATTAACAATGTATGAGATATTACGCTTTCTATGGCAAAATTTATCCTGGTTTCTTGTGACAAAACATGTCTTTTGGTACCTACACTGAGAGGTTGTCTATGAGGGTCCTGAGCCCTAATGTAAAATCTTTAACATGATCCCCACCTACTATGTGCCATTAATAATACTAGCTTCTCCTTGGGGTTTCCTCCAGAACCAGAGCACTCCACCCCATATCAGTTATGCTCCTAATACTGAATCTGACATTTTACAAATATGTGTTTAATAAATAAAATGTAGGTATGAGCGAATCGACTTTGGATGAAACATCTGAAGTCGAGTCGCATAAAACTTTGTTCTAATACTGTACGGAGCAGGAGCTCCGTACAGTATTAGAATGTATTGGCTCTGATGAGCCGAAGTTATTGCTTCGCGAAGTCTCGCTAAACTTCACACAATAGCTTCATAAATTATTTTTGTACTGTAAAAAAAACATTTCTCGAGGGTTCGGTTCCAAGGTATTTTGGGAAATGTTTTTTTTTTACAGTACAAATTAATTTATGAAGTTATTGTGCGAAGTCTTGCTAGACTTTGCGAAGCAATAACTGCGGCTCATTGGAGCCAATACATTCTAATAATGTACGGAGCTCCAGCTCCAAACAGTATTAGAATGAAGTTTTAGGCGAATCGACTTCAGTTGTTTCATCCGAAGTCGATTCGCTCATTCCTAATAAAATGAGTTAGATAAAAAAGTAACAATATGTACATTGCATAAAGCTTTTAAACCTATTTTATTTTTCACAGGTTCAATGTTTTGCTGGATCGGTGCTATGCATCTGTGTCACCATTCCCGACAAATTCAACCTATTATGACCTGTTTGTTGGGTAAGACAAATTCTTTTTTTCGCAAACATTTTATCCTTGAAAGTTCTAGCAAATATTCTAGTATATTCCCTGAGACTGCCCATATCATACAACTCCCCAGAGTTAAACTGATTGTAGGTGTCCTACTGTAGGAACTCCTAATAATGAGCTGTAATTTGTGGAGTAACCCAACTACAATGGATGGAATAGTGCTCTTTAATCTGGCCGATAGATTAAATTCATGAATAAAGTCCTCATCTCTAGTCCTCAGTTCTATTTAGAGTGTATCCATACATGAGTTGTTGTCATGATCGTCTGTGGGAGGGAAACACCACACCAAACATAGGACAGAAAGGGGTTAGGAAATAAGGCCTGCAAACTAGGGAAATGAGATGGACATCTCCTAGTAAAACCCTAATCAAAGTTCTGACTAACTACTAGTATGAACAGACCCCAGAGATAGGTGAGTCCATACACTACAATACCTGCTGTCCTAACTCACCCTATAGGACCCTGGTACTAATGTCAGGACTGAGACAACCTGTTCCTTCAAAAGGAAGGACGAACAGGAGTCTCTCTCAGGCCTTAATACAAATGACAGGGATAAGCAACAAATAAAATAACCCAAACAAAATACAAAAGGGAAAGAAAACATTTAACTTCAAGTGGCTATGGAGGCACCAGGAACTCAGCCGAGATCCACACACCAGCTATCCACAACTCCAACAGAAGCTATAAACCGCATATCATAGTGGGTGAAACAACACTAAATAGAGAAGGTTAAATGACCATAATAGCCACACCTGGGAAAAGAAGGTGTAGCAAGCACCAGAAACAACATAGACGTCGTTTAATCCAAACGGAAAACATGTCAGATCAAACCATCTGTTGCCAGTCTCACCGATCTACTGCCACCTGTCACGGGAATGTCCATGACAGTTGTCTAAGCTAGAAAACTGCATAGTCTTCTAGACCAGGGATGCTCAACTTGCGGCCATCCAACTGTTGCAAAACTATAATTCCCAGGCATGCTTGGAGTTGTAAAATAGTCAGCAAAATTACCTGGATCCCGTAGTCCCCCCTGCCGGTGTCTCAATAACCCGCCAAACAGGTGGCACACATGTAAGGTGTATGTACAATATGCAGTGAGGTGATTTGCGAGTAAATAGTATCTGGTACAAAACAACTAGTAGTGGAAATCGGCATTGTGGAAATCGGCAATTGAAACATTTGTGATAAAAATTTGCTTTACGAAAATTCGCGATCAACACTACTCCTAAAGTCATAGATATTGCAGCCTTGTTATTGGCCCACAAGCTAGAAGCAGGGAGGGATCATGTGTAGTGATTTAAAAAAAAATCTTGAATATTCGAAATTACGAATATATATCACTATATTCTAAATATTCGCGATTTTTCGATGTGCCGATATTCGGGATAAAAATTCACAATTCGAATATTCATGATCAACACTAAATGGAATTTTATTTTTTTAAGATGTTAGAAGGCTAGAATTTTTGAAGCAATTCTTAAAACCTTTAAGAAACTTTCCAAAACCCACTTTTTTAAGGACCAGTTCAGTTCTGGAGTCACTTCATGAAGCTTACATAGTAGAAACCACCCACAAATTGCCACATTTTAGAAACTACACCCCTTAAGTTATTCAAAACTTATTTTACAAGCGTTGTTAACCCTTTAGATGTTCCACAAGAATTAAATGAAAATGAAATGAAATTTCTAAATTTCACTTTTTGGCAGATTTTCCATTTTAATCCATTAGTCCCTGCAACACAGCAAGGGTTAACGGCCAATTAAAACAAAATATCTATAAGGCCTCTTGTACACAAATGGTTTTTTTTCCGTTCCGCTTTTGCGGTTTCTGTTTGCGGTCTGTATGCGGAACCATTCATTTCAATAGTTCCACACAAAAAAAATAATAATGAATGTACTCTGTATGCATTCTGTTTCCGTATTTCCGTTCCGCTGAAAGATAGAGCTTGCCCTATTAATGCCCGCAAACAACGATCCATGGCTCCATTCAAGTCAATGGGCCCGCAAAAATATGGAATGCATATGGAGCACATCTGTATTTCATTCATTTTTTGCGGATCCATGTCCACTTTGCCCATGTGTATACTGTATTTAAAAATTGTACGTTTCCATTTGCAAACCGCAAACAACGGATCGCATACGGAAACCATAAGGAGATTTTTGTCACAGCAGACCAGCAGCCCGATGGGAGAGGAAAGGTCTTCCCTCCCTCTGTTAACCCCTTCCATACATTGGTCCCTACAGCCTGGAGGCTGAATCTCATAGGCTTCCATGGGCTTCCGTGTATGGCATCGGGCTGCCTTTCCAGTCATCAGGTCCCCGTCACTTAAGGGGTTAAGGCACCAGCATCAGTGTCTTCACTGATTCTAGCACATACAATAGGGGGTTGCCGGGCCCTTGCTGCACCAGTCCTATCATAGCACCATACATGTACGGCACTGGGCGACAAGTCCAGGTTTTTGCCATCAATGTAGGATCTATTTTATTAACTATTTAAGTTTGATAGTTTATTGTTTGTAGTATGTAAAAGTAACATTACATGTTTGTTTTTTAGATGTACAAAGGACTCATTTACTTTCATAACACTTAATGGAGACAGTCAAGTAGCAAGGTTTTATTTTACAGCTTTCCGATTTCTAGAACAATTCAACCAGCAAGTGTCAACTTTTTACTTGCATTGTATAACTCGACTTTGTGAAATATCCACTTGTAGTAGTTTTAAACCAGTGAGTATAACACCGTTTTAAACTTTGTCAGTGTTCTCTTAAAATGTTTTAAAACAGCAATCATATTTAATCCTTGTGTATCATGTACTGTTTTGTAACAAACTATTGGTTATATAATCTCTTGCATTTCTATTTTTCTTATATTGTTCCTCCACATACTGATGCACTGATGCAGTCACTCAGACTTATCATGCCCAGCCACAGTGATTCTCACAGTTTACCCTCTACATCTAAGAACAGCACACAAACACTATGGATAATCACACTGGAATCAGATCACCCTATGTGGTCTGATTGTAATTTGTGGTACTTTTATAGGGGCAGATGATCTGGCAAATTATCAGGAACAAATGTTCGTATGAATGCTTACTCCCGATAGTTGGCCCATGTGAATGTGCCAGCGATCTGTCAACAAATGAGTTAATACTACTTGTTTTTCGGGTGATCATGTAATTTATCCAAGCATGAAAATGCTTGTTGGTTGGCAGTACATCTACTAGTGCAAACAGGGGATTTACTGCTAACATATTGTTAAGTAAAGAGCAGTCAACAGTTTTTATTGTAAATTGGTACTTATGGCCCAGAATTCTGGACAGCATAAAAGCACCTTAAATTATCAGTTTGAAGGGTGCTAGTGTAGCAACTCCCTAATAGAACTTTTTCACTAAAACTAAGGCCTCATGCACACGACCGTTGTGTGCATCCATGGCCGTTGTGCCGTTTTCATTTTTTTTTCACGGACCCATTGACGTTCAATAGGACAGTGGAAAAATCGGAAAATGCACCGTTTTGCAGCCGAGACCGTGATCCGTGTATCCTGTCCGTCAAAAAAATATGACCTGTCCTATTTTTTTGACGGACAACAGTTCACGGACCCATTCAAGTCAATGAGTCCGTGAAAGAACACGGATGCACACAAGATTGGCATCCGTGTCCGTAATCCGTGGCCGTAGGTTACTTTCATACAGACGGATCCGAAGATCCGTCTGCATAAAAGCTTTTTCAGAGCTGAGTTTTCACTTTGTGAAAACTCAGATCCGACAGTATATGCTAACACAGAGGCGTTCCCATAGTGATGGGGACGCTTCTAGTTAGAATATACAACGAACTGTGTACATGACTGCCCCCTGCTGCCTGGCAGCACCCAATCTCTTACAGGGGGCTGTGATCCGTACAATTAACCCCTCAGGTGCCGCACCTGAAGGGGTTAATTGTGCGTATCATAGCCCCCTGTAAGAGATCAGGGGACAGACCCCCCCTCCCCAGTTTGAATATCATTGGTGGCCAGTGCGGCCTCCCCCGGCCCCCCTCCCTCCCTCTATTGCATTAATAACATTGGTGGCAGTGTGCGGCCTCCCCCGGCCCCCCTCCCTCCCTCTATTGCATTAATAACATTGGTGGCAGTGTGCGGCCTCCCCTCTCCCCCCCCCCTGATCATTGGTGGCAGCGGAGTTCCGATCGGAGTCCCAGGGGGCAGTCATGTACACAGTTTGTAGTATATTCTAACTAGAAGCGTCCCCATCACCATGGGAACGCCTCTGTGTTAGAATATACTGTCGGATATGATTTTCACGATGTAACTCATATCCGACAGTATATTCTAACATAGAGGCGTTCCCATGGTGATGGGGACGCTTCAAGTTAAAATATACCATCGGATTGGAGAAAACTCCGATCTGATGGTATAAAAGAGACTCTAGACTTTACATTGATCCTCCAGGAGACACGGAATTAATAATTGTGTATACAAGGATAGCTGTCAATCACTGAAAGGGCCGCCTCCTTGACTGCAGATCCAAGAATGAGCATGGATATAAATGAGTAAATTACAAGATATACTGAATCTACTGAATCTTTTCCTAAAAAACTATATATCAATCTGCGCAGCATCTCCTGCTCTATAACATTCTGGCTTTAATTTAAACATAACGTTTAGCATAACAGGCCCCCTTTAAGGGAATAGTGGTCAAATTAAAGGACTCATGGTCAAACATCAGGAGTGAAAAATTGAGGATAAAAGACATAAGAGATACAAGCATCTTGAGTAAAAGTCTTTGTCAGAAGGAACATACAGTATGTGCTGCACACATAGATTTATTTGAATTCAAGCCTTTATTCTTCCACATCTGACTTGATATGTGATAATTATTTATTTAAGTTAATGCACCTTAAATAACAACAACACATTTATTTCATTTAGAGCTGAGAAAATGTTTTTAATTTTGTTTTGTGTCTGATTCACTGATTTAAAAAAATATTAATTCAATTTAGGTTCTAATCAATTGTAAGCCAGCTTCTCATCTACACACATCTCTTTCTGGGTGATTACCCTTTATAAGAGCAGAGAAAATTGGCTTAGATATCTGAGATGCCTTTCTTGGTCTGGGGGGTATTATTATGGAGAGTATCTACTATGTGTGATGGGTATTGTCAGGGGTGGATTAAGGGTACCATGGGCCCTGGGCTGTATAGGAGGTTTGGCCCCCACCTAGCCCAGTACACCAACCACAAAACGTTCATCTGTAACATCACAGATAGCACATTGATAACTCTTGGAGTACAGATAATGTACTAGATGTTAAATGCAGTCCTATATAACACCACATATAACACTGTGATAACTCTGAGTACACATAATGTAGTAGATATTACTTGCAGCCCTATGTAACATCACCATGGGAGGACTAGGTGTAGCATACCATAATTTACAGGCACTGGCTAAAATGGCAGCCTCTCTGCCTTTCCTACATGTACAAGGATCAAATAGCTACCAAACTAGACATTCCATTGAGGAGACAGGAGAGCATCTCATATAAATTATATCAGATTTAGGAGCCACTGTTACATGATTGGAGTAGACCCAAAAGGAGTAAATTATGTGACCTCTCTCCTTAGCTCCTTTCATTCCCCCTCCTCTTTCTATTATTAGTGCAGAGCTGCAACTGATTTCTGCCTGAATTCTCTGTTCATTTTGTAATATGGTCATTTTGGATGGCCATCAGCCCTACAGGGGTATTGGGAACTGACCGTCCACCCAAACCTCGCCTATGTAGATCCGCCATTGAAAATTGTATCTGCTCTGGATTTCTGAGAAAAATATAAATAAATTATCATATCTTACTTTTGCTTGCATCAGAGAGGCTTAGCATTCTTTTCCTTTTGGAAGGAAAGCTACATTGCATATCTTTGGGTTTCTGGGGAAGACAATGAAATTAACTTTCCTTCCAAAAGAAAAGAAAGCTAAGCCTCTCTGATTCCACCAGATATAAGATATTATAATTAGCTTTTTTTTTTATCCCCAGAAACTCAGAAGAGCTTTCTTGGTCTACAATACTCCTTATACACACTAGGTGTTCTCCATAATAAGAGAGTGACACCCAGACCCTACAAAGGCCTATCACCTAGCTCAACCAATTTTCTCTGCTCTGATAGAGGGTAATCACCTGGAAAGATCTGTGTGCAGAGGAGATGCTGGTTTGACTGTTTTCCAAGTTGTGTTTTAAAGCTTCTCTAAAAGGCTATGCATTGAATTTGAATAGTTACATTATACCTAGTGGTGCTAAACCCTCAATTTTTCTTTCTATTTGGAAAAAAATAGTTGTGCATCTCTTTTCCAGGGCAATGTTACACATTGGTTAGCCTATTCTCTCTCTCTCTCAATTTGGGTGGAATCAGAATTTTTAGAAAACTATTTCTGAATTAATTTTCTTACCTCTAATTCTGAGTCTTTATGTTGGGTTAATTTATAATGCATTTTTCTCATTTTTATAACATATTACAGTCATGTACACGAAGAAAAAGAAACGTTAGAGCTGTCCCCAGCTCTTCAGGATCAGTTTCTGAACCTGCAACAATTACCTCTCCAAAAATTATCACCACTGTTGACGATGGTAAGAATAAAAATCATAAAGGGGTTTTCCAGGAGATAATAAAATAAAATTACTTAAAATACTTAAATATTGCTTTATTATAAATATATTCCTATCCATTTCTCCGTTCCATGGCCCCACAAAAAAAAAAAAAAAATAGAACATGTTCTATTCTTGTCCGTTTTGTGGACAAGAATAGGTATTTCTATAATGGGCCACCCGTTCCGTTCCGGGCATCCGTGTTTTGTGGATCCACAATTTGCTGACCGCAAAACAAGGCTTGGTTGTGTGCATGTAGCCTTACAGACTAAAATAGAAGTATAACAGCACAGCCGACAGCCAAAGACGAGGAAGTGGTGAGTATAGAGCCTTCACCTCTTCCCTGTCCCCCGGTACTGATGGTCGCTCATTAGTATTCACCCCATAAAACACAGTAACATTTTTCCCACACTTGGGTGGAAAAAAATAAGGTTTATATATATATATATATATATATATATAGCATTACATTAAACTAAAAAGGATGTTTATTGGGGAAAACTGTACAATTAACGGCTCATGAACATGGTTGTTGCTGTTTTTGAAGTCCGCAAAAAACGGGTACCGGCCTGTGTCTTCCGCATTTAGCATTTTGCCCTCTGTATAACTGTCCTATCCTTGTCCACAAAACAGACAAGAATAGAACATGTTCTATATATTTATATTTTTTTGCAGGGCTGCAGAATGGATATACACATTGTATGCTGTCCACATCTTTTGCGGCCCTATTGAAATGAATGGGTCCACATCTGATCCTCAGAAAATACGGATCAGACGCAGACAACCATGGTCGTGTACATGAGCCCTAACCCTGTTGGGTCACCTTTAACCTGGACACAAGATGAGATACGGTTGGGCATGGAGTCATACTGGTTCTGTATGGTATCCTGCAGCACATTTGTCCACAGATGCTGCAGCTGGGTCTGTAGATCCTGCACACTTGTAGTTTGTAGAAGTTATAGCCCCAGCTGCTCCCATAAATGTTCGAATGGCAATAAATCTGGTGACTAGGCAGGCCAAAGAAGTGTTGCAATCTGGTGAAGATATTCCTGGGAATCTTTTGCTGTGTGTGGCCAAGCATCATCCTGCTGAAAAATGTACTATATGTAAATGAAAAGCTCTGTACACATTTTTTAACAAAATTGTGTTGGGCCCACCTACCAGTGGTGACTGGCTGTCAATGGAAGGACATGTAAAGGCTGCTGTGACACTAAATGTTCTTCTGCTAAAAGGCTGAAAATGGTCCAGGTAGAGACCAAGTAGAGAGAGTGACCTGTAATGATGGCTTGTTGCAGTGTCTCACTAAAACCTATTACAGACACAAGACAGTAATCTTGAAGGAGATAACAGGAAGAGAATAGGAAGATACAATGGGGTCAATTTTGGGATTTGATTGGTAAAATCTTGTAGAGAGAATGAGTCGCTGTCATAATTGTTTCATTTAGCTTAATAGCAGCTAGTTCTGCATCACAATATCCTGCAAGAAAACCAAGTTTTTCTGTATGAACAGCAACCAGCTTTTATTTATTTTTTATTTAGCTTTTTTTTTCTAAAAATCATTTAAAGTTTCAGGACATTTCAGTGTGTTATACCTGTGTTACTGAATTTGCTGAATATTACTGCAAAATACAGTAACAGGTAGTTACAGCAAAAGCAAAACTGCACTAACGCCATTCTTAAATCTGCGTTATTGAACCCATTTTGCTTTTACTGCAATATTTTTTTAATACTACTGCAAGATACCAATCAGTTCAAACACATTTTACTGCAAAATCTGCTTTGTTATACCCATGTTAATGAACACATTCTATTACTGCAATACACAGTGTAGTTCAAACTGCCTTCTTTTACCTGTGTTAGGCCGCTTTCACACAGTGTTTGGTAAGCGTTTGCTCAATGATTTCCATCAGTGCTTGTGAGCCAATTCCACTTGTATATATGGTTACAGCATGGTTTTTATGACACAGAAACTGACTGCATTCCAGTAATTGGCAGGCAGCTCTTGTAAGACAAAGGTATTAAATAATATAATAACATAATCAATATTTTTTACTATTTTGTTCTTTACAGAACAATCGACCACTTCAATCTCCAGTAAGTATTTAACAGTTCATTTTACATTTTAAATGAAATCAAATAATGCATGGTTCTTGTGCAATACATATTTTGCAAGTAGGAACAATACAGAATATTGCAACATTTTTGATACATTCTTCTGAAAACATAGTTAAAGTGAGTCTGTGACCTATGTTTAGCATATATATCTAATGCTAAAATGAAACAGAGCTGTTTTATTTAGTTTTATATAAAAATAAAACTGTGCACAACCTATTGTTTAGCTCATAGTAACAGTTTTACATTGCTTAAAGGGAATCTGTTACCTATATTTAGCATATATAAATAATGGAAAAGTTCTATTTTGCAGTACAACATTGTTCACACCATGCCTTTGGTACTTTTATTGCAAAAGAAAATTGGATATGCAAATGAGACACCAAATGCCCAAGTGGGCATTTTCAATCTTTCAAAGAGCCCCAGCTCTTCCTTCAGGTGACAGGTATGAACCCTTTGCCTGCAACGCCACTGATCCCCTTCCCCCTCTGCCTGCCACGTCAGATCACCTCGCAGCTGCATTATGGACCAAATTAGGGCATGACTCCGTCATTTTTTTCCCTGACCATAGTAATGTGTGAACAAACAAATTAAAATCATTGGGTATGTGTGCTGTCCATGGAAAATGATGTCAGTAAAAAAATGAAATGTGAATGAGGCCTGAGGCTGGGTTATCACATTCAGATTATTTAATGTGGTTTTTGCAGCCAAATCTCTCCTCCATTTCTGATCCACTCCTGATTTTAATTAAAACAACCTGAACATAGAAACTCAGCCTTAGATTTTATCAAAGTAATATGAGGAGGTAATAAATCATTTCAACAATAAACATCAACAATCCCATGGGTATATAAAGTCATGACTAAGAGCTAAGGTTTTTTTCTGATCTCAGCTTAATTTAGTAAGATGCATGTAAGTTGGAATCTTTTCTTGGCTCTGAAAAATCCAGATTTTTAAACTACTGAACTGCTTATCTTCATTGCATGCTGGGGATATCTAATAGAGTTTATAGATGGCTTTTCAAATGTGAATTTAAGGGGAACCAGTCACATTGTACATGTAGTTATGTCTGTGGCCAGAATGGTATAAATCAGGAGGAGCTGATCAGATATATATATATATATATATATATATATATATATATACATATAGTATTGTGGAAAAAATCAATACATTTAATTCACTGTTCTTTCTGCTGAGTGGGCATTCTTACTCAGTGATTGACAGCTGAGTCTGCATCCAATAGGAAAAGCTGTCAGTCAGTGAGTAGGACGACTCACTGGACTCCTAAGTAGTGTTGAGCAAATCAAAGTAAAGCTAATTTACTATGATCCGAATTTCAGGGAACATTTGATTCGTCACGTAGCCGAATTTCCTTGCGCTTTGTGGTAATCATTTAATTGTTTCTGAAATGATGGTTAAAAAACAAAAAAAACATTCTCACTTTATCCATTTGCTCGCAGAGAGGCCGTCGTAGCCATCTTCAATTGAAGAAAATGCGCAAAGTATCTTGAACGATGCCGTGTGATGTCACAGTGATGTCATTAGTAATGATGTTACCTTGTCCCTAGTGATGATGTGGTGATGTGATCACATCAGTGTGCAAGAGATTTTGCATGTTTTCTTCAATGAAGATGGCCATGAAGTCATCTCTGCGAGCAAATAGATGAGGTGAGAGTGTATATATATATATATATATTTTTATTTATTTTTTAACCCCTGATTAACCTCTGAAAGACTTAATGTGACTGCCAGATGCCGCGATCAGGGTTGAACGCGGCATCTGGGGGGTTCAATGACAAGTTTGGAGGGGTCAGCACAATCGGCGTTCCCCATCATTGATCCCGCTACATACAATGGAATGCAAATCAAATTTCTTTGTGAACTTCGGTAAAGCAGCCAAATCAAATTTTTGCAAACTTCGCTCATCTTTACTCCTAAGCATAGACAGATCAGGAATTTAACCGCTTGCCGCCACGCTAACGCCGAAAGGCGTCATCGCGGCGGCTCTCCCAGGTCACACTAACGCCAATAGGCGTCATCTCGCGAGACGCGAGATTTCCTGTGAACGCGCGCACACAGGCGCGCGCGCTCACAGGAACGGAAGGTAAGCGAGTGGATCTCCAGCATGCCAGCGGCGATCGCTCGCTGGCAGGCTGGAGATCCGAATTTTTTAACCCCTAACAGGTATATTAGACGCTGTTTTCATAACAGCGTCTAATATACCTCCTACCTGGTCCTCTGGTGGTCCCTTTTGTTAGGATCGACCACCAGAGGACTCAGGTAGGTCAGTACAGTCGCACCAAACACCACACTACACCCCCCCCGTCACTTATTAACCCCTTATAAACCCCTGATCACCCATGATCACCCCATATAAACTCCCTGATCACCCCCCTGTCATTGATCACCGCCCTGTCATTGATCACCCCCCTGTCAGGCTCCGTTCAGACGTCCGTATGATTTTTACGGATCCATGGATACATGGATCGGATCCGCAAAAAGCATACGGACGTCTGAATGGAGCCTTACAGGGGGGTGATCAATGACAGGCGGGTGATCACCCATATACACTCCCTGATCACCCCCTGTCATTGATCACCCCCCTGTCATTGATCACCCCCCTGTAAGGCTCCATTCAGACGTCCGCATGATTTTTACGGATACATGGATCGGATCCGCAAAACACATGCGGACGTCTGAATGGAGCCTTACAGGGGGTGATCAATGACAGGCGGGTGATCACCCATATACACTCCCTGATCACCCCCCTGTCATTGATAACCCCCCTGTAAGGCTCCATTCAGACGTCCGCATGCGTTTTGTGGATCCGATCCATGTATCCATGGATCCGTAAAAAATCATGCGGATGTCTGAATGGAGCCTTACAGGGGGGGTGATCAGTGACAGGGGGGTGATTACCCTGATCACCCCCTGTCATTGATAACCCCCCTGTAAGGCTCCATTCAGACGTCCGCATGCGTTTTGTGGATCCGATACATGTATCCATGGATCCGTAAAAAATCATGCAGATGTCTGAATGGAGCCTTACAGGGGGGGTGATCAGTGACAGGGGGGTGATTACCCTGATCACCCCCTGTCATTGATAACCCCCCTGTAAGGCTCCATTCAGACGTCCGCATGTGTTTTGTGGATCCGATACATGTATCCATGGATCCGTAAAAAATCATGCGGATGTCTGAATGGAGCCTTACAGGGGGGGTGATCAGTGACAGGGGGGTGATCACCCTGATTACCCTGATCACCCCCTGTCATTGATAACCCCCCTGTAAGGCTCCATTCAGACGTCCGCATGCGTTTTGTGGATCCGATCCATGGATCCGTAAAAAATCATGCGGATGTCTGAATGGAGCCTTACAGGGGGGGTGATCAGTGACAGGGGGGTGATTACCCTGATCACCCCGTCATTGATAACCCCCCTGTAAGGCTCCATTCAGACGTCCGCATGCGTTTTGTGGATCCGATCCATGTATCCATGGATCCGTAAAAAATCATGCGGATGTCTGAATGGAGCCTTACAGGGGGGGTGATCAGTGACAGGGGGGTGATTACCCTGATCACCCCCTGTCATTGATAACCCCCCTGTAAGGCTCCATTCAGACGTCCGCATGCGTTTTGTGGATCCGATACATGTATCCATGGATCCGTAAAAAATCATGCGGATGTCTGAATGGAGCCTTACAGGGGGGGTGATCAGTGACAGGGGGGTGATCACCCTGATTACCCTGATCACCCCCTGTCATTGATAACCCCCCTGTAAGGCTCCATTCAGACGTCCGCATGCGTTCTGTGGATCCGATACATGTATCCATGGATCTGTAAAAAATCATGCGGATGTCTGAATGGAGCCTTACAGGGGGGGTGATCAGTGACAGGGGGGTGATCACCCTGATTACCCTGATCACCCCCTGTCATTGATAACCCCCCTGTAAGGCTCCATTCAGACGTCCGCATGCGTTCTGTGGATCCGATCCATGTATCCATGGATCCGTAAAAAATCATGCGGATGTCTGAATGGAGCCTTACAGGGGGGGTGATCAATGACAGGGGGGTGATCAGGGAGTCTATATGGGTGATCACCCCCCTGTCATTGATCACCCCCCCCCCCCCCCCCGGTAAGGCTCCATTCAGACATTTTTTTTGGCACAAGTTAGCGGAAATTTTTTGTTTGTTTTTGTTTTTGTTTTTTCTTACTAAGTCTCATATTCCACTAACTTGTGTCAAAAAATAAAATCTCACATGGACGCACCATACCCCTCACGGAATCCAAATGCGTAAACATTTTTAGACATTTATATTCCAGACTTCTTCTCACGCTTTAGGGCCCCTAAAAAGCCAGGGCAGTATAAATACCCCACATGTGACCCCATTTCGGAAAGAAGACACCCCAAGGTATTCCGTGAGGGGCATATTGAGTCCATGAAAGATTTAAATTTTTGTCCTAAGTTAGCGGAAAGTGAGACTTTGTGAGAAAAAAAAAAACCAAAAAAAAATCAATATCCGCTAACTTATGCAAAAAAAATAAAAAATTCTAGGAACTCGCCATGCCCCTCATTGAATACCTTGGGGTGTCTTCTTTCCAAAGTGGGGTCACATGTGGGGTATTTATACTGCCCTGGCTTTTTAGGGGCCCGAAAGTGTGAGAAGAAGTCTGGGATCCAAATGTCTAAAAATGCCCTCCTAAAAGGAATTTGGGCCCCTTTGCGCATCTAGGCTGCAAAAAAGTGTGACACATCTGGTATCGCCGTACTCAGGAGAAGTTGGGCAATGTGTTTTGGGGTGTCATTTTACATATACCCATGCTGGGTGAGAAAAATATCTTGGTCAAATGCCAACTTTGTATAAAAAAATGGGAAAAGTTGTCTTTTGCCAAGATATTTCTCTCACCCAGCATGGGTATATGTAAAATGACACCCCAAAACACATTGCCCAACTTCTCCTGAGTACGGCGATACCAGATGTGTGACACTTTTTTGCAGCCAAGGTGGGCAAAGGGGCACATATTCCAAAGTGCACCTTTCGGATTTCACCGGCCATTTTTTACACATTTTGATTGCAAGGTACTTCTTACACATTTGGGCCCCTAAATTGCCAGGGCAGTATAACTACGCCACAAGTGACCCCATTTTGGAAAGAAGACACCCCAAGGTATTCCGTGAGGGGCACGGCGAGTTCCTAGAATTTTTTATTTTTTGTCACAAGTTAGCGGAAAATGATGATTTTTCTTTTTTTTTCTTTTTTCCTTACAAAGTCTCATATTCCACTAACTTGCGACAAAAAATAAAAAATTCTAGGAACTCGCCATGCCCCTCACGGAATACCTTGGGGTGTCTTCTTTCCAAAATGGGGTCACTTGTGGCGTAGTTATACTGCCCTGGCAATTTAGGGGCCCAAATGTGTGAGAAGAACTTTGCAATCAAAATGTGTAAAAAATGCCCTGCAAAATCCGAAAGGTGCACTTTGGAATATGCGCCCCTTTGCCCACCTTGGCAGCAAAAAAGTGTGACACATCTGGTATCGCCGTACTCAGGAGAAGTTGGGGAATGTGTTTTGGGGTGTCATTTTACATTTACCCATGCTGGGTGAGAGAAATATCTTGGCAAAAGACAACTTTTCCCATTTTTTTATACAAAGTTGGCATTTGACCAAGATATTTCTCTCACCCAGCATGGGTATATGTAAAATGACACCCCAAAACACATTTCCCAACTTCTCCTGAGTACGGCGATACCAGATGTGTCACACTTTTATGCTGCCAAGGTGGGCAAAGGGGCACATATTCCAAACTGCACCTTTTGGATTTCACCGGTCATTTTTTACACATTTTGATTGCAAAGTTCTTCTCACACATTTGGACCCCTAAATTGCCAGGGCAGTATAACTACCCCACAAGTGACCCCATTTTGGAAAGAAGACACCCCAAGGTATTCCGTGAGGGGCATGGCAAGTTTTTAGAATTTTTTATTTTTTGTCGCAAGTTAGTGGAATATGAGACTTTGTAAGAAAAAATAAAAAAAATAAAATCATCATCATCTTCCGCTAACTTGTGACAAAAAATAAAAAGTTCTATGAACTCACTATGCCCATCAGCGAATACCTTAGGGTGTCTACTTTCCGAAATGGGGTCATTTGTGGGGGTTTTCTACTGTTTGGGCATTGTAGAACCTCAGGAATCATGACAGGTGCTCAGAAAGTCAGAGCTGTTTCAAAAAGCGGAAATTCACATTTTTGTACCATAGTTTGTAAATGCTATAAATTTTACCCAAACCATTTTTTTTTTGCCCAAACATTTTTTTTTTATCAAAGACATGTAGAACAATAAATTTGGCGAAAAATGTATATATGGATGTCGTTTTTTTTGCAAAATTTTACAGCTGAAAGTGAAAAATGTCATTTTTTTGCAAAAAAATCGTTAAATTTCGATTAATAACAAAAAAAGTAAAAATGTCAGCGGCAATGAAATACCACCAAATGAAAGCTCTATTAGTGAGAAGAAAAGGAGGTAAAATTAATTTGGGTGGTAAGTTGCATGACCGAGCAATAAACCGCTAAAGTTGTGGAGTGCCGATTTGTAAAAAAGGGCCTGGTCACTAGGGGGGTATAAACCTGTGGTCCTTAAGTGGTTAAAGGAATAAAATAAGTTATACTTCCATACTACAACATGCTGCCTGCAGATCACACACTATGTTTAATGTGAAAGGTTCTCTTTAAGCTTTTTGCAATTTCTAAAAAATCCGTAGAATTTAGGTTGGGCATTTGTAACATCATTTCAATTGAAATTCTTATTAGTTTTGGTTGGCAAATGGTGGAATGCAATAGTTTTTATTAGTACACTTTAGAAATGGTGCTTTGGCCTCACTCCAGAATAGAATGCACCATATTCATAACAACATGCACTAATTGTCTATGTTAAAGACAGTCTGTCACCGGTGGCCTATCCAATTGTTTGCATAGCCACATAGTTGTGGTTCATCTGATTAAAATGCAGTTTTTCTTTTCTTGATCTGAGGCTCTATTCCAAAGTTATGATAATTTTTCCTAGTATGTAAATTAGTAGTTTAGTGCAATGAGCGTGTCACCAGTGCTCTTGTTATATCCAAGCTCCACTCCATTTTGTGGTCAGTCCCTTCCTCACTGCTTTGCCACTACCTGGCCCTGACAATTAAAGCAGCGAGGAAGAGGTTGGCTCAGAAATGAGTGGAGATTGGGATCAATGAGAGCTATGTTGATGCCTCTTTTCACCAAACATTAATTATTAGGAAAAGGTGTCATAACTCAGAAACGGATCCTCAGCTCATCAAAAGGAAAATAACACTTTAATCAGGTGAACTATAGCTATATATCTGTGAAAACAGTAGGATACGGCAGTGGCTGCTGACTGATTCCTTTTAAGTAATTAAGTCATATTTAGTGAGAGCCAGAATACCCAGACATTTTTTTTTTCAACATGGGGGCATCATAAATATGACTTTCAGCCCACCAGAAAACTAGCTTGAATAGGTTGAGAAATGTACCCCTCAATATTAATTTTAAAAGTCAAAATTGCTTTCTTTTATAAAAAAAAATGCAAATATATTTTTTAATAAAAGTATATCTATTTGTGGACTTTGTGGGATCAATCTATTCATAACATATACATTGTTTTTAACCTTCCAGGTGATTCTAACAAGGATTCTCAAAAAATTGTGAGCACTGCTGTTGGCTTGGGAATAACAGTGGGATTTTTGGCTTTGCTGTGCACACTGATGGGAGGTATTGCATTTCTTATGCACAGAAGACTGCAGAAAAGCAGATATTCAGAGAAAAACAATTTCCACTAGAAAGAGATTTTTTTATGACAGTTTGTAGACATAGAAAGTAGAAAGTCACTTAAATACTGTTGAGACATACTGTAGATGAGTCCATAGATATAGTTCCTATGAAAATATTTAACTGGATTACAATGTAATATTTTGATTTTTGTATGTTCTAGACAATAAAGACATTGAATTGGCATTCCAAATGTGTGTGTTATTCTTTTTCTAGCTATAAATAAAATGATATATTGTTAGAAGCAGACTGTCTACTATATGCAGGGTAGTCGGAAGCCTGAGCTTTGTTAATCCGTTTTTTTGATTGGTGGGTGACATATGCATCCGTGACAGGAAAATTAATATAGCTAATCCGTCTGTTAGATTGGTGGGTGACTTATACCCATTTTTGGTGTGAGGTACACCAGCACTGCATCCATGACAGGGAAATTAATATAGTTAATCCGTCTGTTAGATTGGTGGGTGACTTATACCCATTTTTGGTGTGAGGCACACCAGCACTGCATCCATGACAGGGAAATTAATATAGTTAATCCGTCTGTTAGTTCAGTGGGTGACATATACCTATTTTTGGTGTGAGGTACACCTGCACTGCATCTGTGACAGGGAAATTAATATAGCTAATCCGTCTGTTAGATCGGTGGCTGACATATACCCTTTTTTGGTGTGAGGTACACCTGCACTGCATACCTGACAGGGGAATTAATTTACTTAATCCTTCTGTTAGTTCAGTGGGTGACTTCAAAGAATGATGAGAGCATCAAATAAGTGACGTGGCCCTGGTCATTGTGCTGCTGGTGTTGGTGGCGCTCCTGTTGCAGGGAGGTGCATGTAGGTGACAGAACGTTCAGCGTTATTTTGTAGGCCTGAATACCAGTGTACGAATGGTGAGGCCAGAACAAGTAGAGGCAGCAGTAGATTTGATGGCTTACAGTGCCTCCAGTTCCTTCACATTGTCTCCCGCCCGATCCCCTGCTGAAAGCGCAGAGTTGGCACCTGATGCCCGTGGGCATTTGTCTTTAACCTCTCCCCCTTGCAAATCAACCAAGCCGTCTGAGCCCCAACTCATGCAGCAGTCTCTTATGCGACAGCCGCACAGTAAAAGAGGGAGCAAGGTAAAAAAGTGTGGCTGTCCCCTAGCCAGTATGCCTGCTACTTCACAATGCGCCTGAGCACACCAAAGACAGCTCCAAGGAGTTATCTGGCGTGGCAGTTCTTCAGACAATGTGCTGATGACAAGACGCAAATGGTTTGCACACTGTGCAATCGGAGCCTGAAGCAAGGCATAAATGTACTAAACCCGAGCACCACCTGCATGACCAGGCATCTAAATGCAAAGCACGAGCTGCAGTGGAAAACACACCTCAAAAAACATGAAAATTCTCAGGCTCCTCCTGCTCCCTCTTCTACTGCAGTCTCGGCCTCTTCCTCCCCCTCTGGAGTGACAGTGGCACCTGCCACCCCACAAACACAGAATGTGGCAGCAACACCACCACCTTCACAACCGTCACCCAGCATGTCCACACTGTCCCATGAAAGCATTCAGCTGGTTTATTCAAAATTCCTGGCCTTTGAAATGCTGTCATTCTGTCTGATGGAGACGGAGACTTTTATAAACCTTATGGTGGTGGCTGTGCCATAGTACGTGGTTCCAGCCTAGTACTATTCCAGGCGAGCCATCTCTGCCCTGCACAACCAAGTGGCAGACAAAATCAAGTGTGCACTGTGCAATGCCACCTGTTGCAAGGTCCACACAACTGGGAATACGTGGACCAGTAAGCACGGGCAGGGGCGTTATATCTTCCTAACTGTATACTGGGTAAATGCAGTGGCGGCTGGGCCTGAAGCAGATAGCAGTTTGGCGCATGTACTACAGCCACCGAGGATTGCAGGACATTTCTCTTTGCCTCCTGTTGCCTCCTCCTCCTACTTAGCTTCCTCCTCTACTGCCTCCTCATCCAGTCAGTGTTAGTGTTGAGCACAAATATTCGAAAACAGAGCAATCAGCATTTCAAGAATTAGCAAATATTTAGAATATAGTGCTATATATATTAATTATATCGAATATTCATTATTTTTTCCATCTAAACACATGATTCCTCCCTGCTTCTTGCTTTTGGGCCAATGAGTCATTGGCCCAAAAGCAACTTAAGCAGGGAGGAATCATGACTTTAGATGGAAAAAAATGAAGAATATTCTAAAAAACAAATATATAGCACTATATTCAATATAGAGCTATATATTCGTATTTTAGAATATTCTTCATTTTTTTTTTCCATCTGAAGTGAACACTGAACACTGTTCACTTCAGATGGAAAAAAAATTATGAATATTCTAAAAACTAATATATAGCACTATTTTCTATAGTGCTACATATTCATTTTTGACCCACACCTGTATTGATTGTGTAATATTTGCATATTATGCAATCATTACCTTGCTGATTTTCAAGTAAAAAAAAGAATGTATAATATAACGAATATGCGAATTTGCGAATATTCAACAAATATTCTACAAAATATTTGCAAAATATCACAAATTCGAATATGACCCCTGCCGCTCATTACTAGTCAACGTAACAACTTCCCCATTAACTTCAGCACAGCCATGGGGAAACGAAAGCAGACTGTTTTGAAACTCATCTGTTCGGGGGAAAAACCCCACACCACGCATGAGCTGTGGACGGGCATAGAACAACAGGCCGATGAGTGCCGCTGAGCCTCAAGCCTGGCCTGGTGGTGTGTAATAACAGTCAAAATCTCATAGCAGCTCTGGGGCTAGCTAGTTTCAAAATTACCCCAATATGTCAGAGCTGCTGCAGAAAGTGTGGGCCGTCTGTGCGTGCTTTCAGTATTCTCACCATGCTGCTGCTCGCCTGTCTGCGCTGCAACGTAACTTCGGCCTTCCCGCTGACCACCTCATATGTGACGTACCCACAAGGTGGAACTCCACCTTGCACATGCTGGAGAGACTGTGCGAGCAGCAGCAGGCAATAGTGGCGTTTCAGCTGCAGCACGCACGGGTGATTAGTTCTGCAGAACAGCGCCAAAAAAACAACAAAAACAGTTGGCTATCTCCTCCACCACTGCTTCCACCTACATTGCCATGTCTACTGCCTCCTCAATCTCCTACTCTACTTTGACCTCCGCCTCCTAGTTCAAGAATATTATTTTTTCATTTTTGTGTATTCAATTACCCCTTCCACAGTTTTGTTCCCTGTACTGTCTATTTTTAACTGTGCTTAATATAAAGTTGTTAGGCATGGTCCGTCTATGTGTTGAAGGACGGAGGACGCAGAAGCACGCAGCGTGCAAGGTCAGATTACTGACAGCCAGGGACTGTAAGTAAATGATTAGAGCCAGGTCCTCCCCAGCAGCTGATAACAGTGCCTTGGCTGTGTGCACTTCTCCCTGTCCCTGCGCTTGGCAGACGCTCCCTCACTCAGCAGACTGGAGAAGGCAGAGTTGAAGCAGCGCAGACCAGGGAAGGGAGATCTGCCGTCTGCTCAGTGTATAAATGAAAGCAACATGTGGTAAGAGGGCCCCTTTCTGCTGCATGAGATTAACCCTTTATGGTGGAGGGCTCTGGTTACTGACACTTTTGGGGGTCTATTGTTACTGGCTAGTGAGGGCAGGCGGGATTAGCCTCAGGGTGAGGGCAGTGGCGGCCATCTTAACTGAATAGTGAAATTGCAGTTTTATGCAGACTGGTTGCTAAGGGCTGAATCTTATTAAATATGGGGTAAGTCAGTCTAATAGTAACTGATTCTGGAATATCATGTTATTAGTAACTACATATATGAAAATTGAAATTAGGGTCTAAGTGTGACAGTTATCCTTTAAGTATCCACATTTGTTTGCAGGGCAATTGCTCTGCTCTTACCCCCATTTTGCTTCCATTTGAAGCCCTCTAGCCCTTACTATGATTATTTTACAGTCACTTTAGTGCACCACAGTTTGACTTCAATGTGGTTCAGGTTCAGATTCGAGTTTGGGTCAAGTTTGGGTCCTGAACCTGAACTTTGACCTAAAGTTTGGCCGAGCTCGGCGAACCAAAACATCTACGTGTCCGCTTATCCCTACTCAGCACTGCAGCATCCATATCTCTGCTATGTTGATGAAATTATCAGGCAGCACTACAAAAGACTATAGGGAGTCAGGGCTTGTAATGTATAATGAGGTTCTGCATCACCACAGATAAATAATGCTATGCTATTGACCACAGCTTTCATATAGCTGCTGAGATGGGCTGCAGTTATCATTTGCTACTCAGACACTGTTCTTTACAAGTTGATAAATAAGAGCATATGCTTTTTTTCTTACAAGCTGTAATCTGTATTATAGGGCACATTCACACCAGTTTGTTTTTTAGATTTGTGGAACTATTAAAGATGGGGGAATCGATTCTAAACTAATAGAATTTATTGCAAATTTCACCCCCAAAAAATTTGGAGCAAACATATCCAAAGTTTTGGCAATTTATGGCAGATAAAATATGTAAAAAATGAAATGAAGCAGGGAGAGGCCTTTCCTTGATTGGCCCAGAGGTGACTGATCAGCCAGAGGCAGGAAGGTCCTAATACTGAGAACCTCATAGAATGCTATTCTGTGTTCAACTAGCTACCCGATATGAGGTCTTGTTACAGTATCTCACAAAAAAATAAATTAGGCCTCTTGCACACGGCCGTTGTGGGTCCGTTCCGTGCATTGGGGACCTCAATTTGGGGTCCCCAATGCATGGGCAACGTCCGTGCAGCGTTCAGGATGGATCGAGACCCATTCAACTTGAATGGGTCCGTGATCCATCCGCACTGCAAAAAATTTTAACAAGTTCTATTTTTTTGCGGTGCGGAGTCACCGACAGAAACACCATGGAAGCACTCCGTAGTGAGGGTTCAGATCCGTGCTTCCTTTTCACATCTCCGTGATTGCAGACCCATTCAAGTGAATGCAGAGTACACACGGGCCAGTGTTGTGTATGAACAGCCAACCAGCATTATTATTATTTTTTTTTCAATTTCTACAGTTCAGTAACTTATTTCCACTGGAATGTAATAGCATATATTCTGCTGCAAATGCTGAGCATAAGGCTTTTTTTTTTTCTAAAAATCTGTTTAAATTTCAGGACATTTCACTAACTATCTGTATTATATACAGTACAGACCAAAAGTTTGGACACACCTTCTCATTCAAAGAGTTTTCTTTATTTTCATGACTATGAAAATTGTAGATTCACACTGAAGGTATCAAAACTATGAATTAACACATGTGGAATTATATACATAACAAAAAAGTGTGAAACAACTGAAAATATGTCATATTCTAGGTTCGTCAAAGTAGCCACCTTTTGCTTTGATTACTGCTTTGCACACTCTTGGCATTCTCTTGATGAGCTTCAAGAGGTAGTCACCTGAAATGGTTTTCACTTCACAGGAGTGCCCTGTCAGGTTTAATAAGTGGGATTTCTTGCCTTATAAATGGGGTTGGGACCATCAGTTGTGTTGTGGAGAAGTCAGGTGGATACACAGCTGATAGTCCTACTGAATAGACTGTTAGAATTTGTATTATGCCAAGAAAAAAGCAGCTAAGTAAAGAAAAACGAGTGGCCATCATTACTTTAAGAAATGAAGGTCAGTCAGTCTGAAAATTTGGGAAAACTTTAAAAGTGTCCCCAAGTGCAGTCACAAAAACCATCAAGCACTACAAATAAACTGGCTCACATGCGGACCGCCCCAGGAAAGGAAGACCAAGAGTCACCTCTTCTGCGGAGGATAAGTTCATCCGAGTCACCAGCCTCAGAAATCGCAGGTTAACAGCAGCTCAGATTAGAGACCAGGTCAATGCCACACAGAGTTCTAGCAGCAGACACATCTCTAGAACAACTGTTAAGAGGAGACTGTGTGAATCAGGCCTTCATGGTAGAATATCTGCTAGGAAACCACTGCTAAGGACAGGCAACAAGCAGAGGAGCCTTGTTTGGGCTAAAGAACAGAAGGAATGGACATTAGACCAGTGGAAATCTGTGCTTTGGTCTGATGAGTCCAAATTTGAGATCTTTGGTTCCAACCACCATGTCTTTGTGCGACGCAGAAAAGGTGAACGGATGGACTCTACATGCCTGGTTCCCACCGTGAAGCATGGAGGAGGAGGTGTGATGGTGACACTGTTGGGGATTTATTCAAAATTGAAGGCATACTGAACCAGCATGGCTACCACAGCATCTTGCAGCGGCATGCTATTCCATCCGGTTTGCGTTTAGTTGGACCATCATATATTTTTCAATAGGACAATGACCCCAAACACACCCCCAGGCTGTGTAAGGGCTATTTGACCATGAAGGAGAGTGATGGGGTGCTGCGCCAGAAGACCTGGCCTCCACAGTCACCAGACCTGAACCCAATCGAGATGGTTTGGAGTGAGCTGGACCGCAGAGTGAAGGCAAAAGGGCCAACAAGTACTAAGCATCTCTGGGAACTCCTTTAAGACAGTTGGAAGACCATTTCAGGTGACTACCTCTTGAAGCTCATCAAGAGAATGCCAAGAGTGTGCAAAGCAGTAATCAAAGCAAAAGGAGGCTACTTTGAAGAACCTAGAATATGACATATTTTCAGTTGTTTCACACTTTTTTGTTATGTATATAATTCCACATGTGTTAATTCATAGTTTTGATGCCTTCAGTGTGAATCTACAATTTTCATTATCATGAAAATAAAGAAAACTCTTTGAATGAGAAGGTGTGTCCAAACTTTTGGTCTGTACTGTATATGAGCTATCTAACTATCTAATGCAATTAAATAGGGATATAGATGACTCAGCAAATCACAGAGCACAGCAATGATAATGCTCCCTCTATCATAACTGTAAAAAAAACAGCAGAAAATTGCTGCTGGGGAGTTTCCTATATAATAAGGGGTAGGTAACTCTTCTATTGGTTGCTAGGGATGTTGCTAAGCTCAGACAAAGATATTGAAACCTTCTCATTGGCTCACAAGCAAGAAGCAGGAGGCTACTGAAAAAAAACAACTATAATATTCGGGATTACGAAGATATAGCACTATATTCTAGATCTTCGCAAATTCTCGAAGTGCCGATATTCACAATAAAAATGTGTGATTAGAATATTTGCAATCTACACTACTGAGGAGAAGGTAATATCAAAGATGCAGGGTTGTGGCAACAGAGGCGATACAGAGCAAAAGCATTGCATGGCAAATAACTTCTCAAAAACTGTTAAGGCAAGATCTTTTTTTATTATGGACATCCTGAGAACTGGTGATGCCACTAACTCTGTGGGTGCAGAATGAACATAGGCCAAACATAAGCCAAGTTCTGTAGCTAGCTCAGTGTGCATATACCCCGTCTGGCAGTTTTTCCCCACAATGCTAGAAAACAAAAGCATCTCTGTGTGCAATATCTGCAGGATTAAATATAGCAAGTAGCATCACTAGTTTATGTGGAAAAATGGAAATGGCAGCCGGCTAGCCTAACAAAAGTGTCCTCCTTCTGCCGGGTGTGATTTGCGGCAGCCAGTCCCCATCCATGTGCAGTGTCCTTGTCATCATCATCATCATTTACTGCTTCTCCCACACTCAGATTTTTCCTCCTCCTCCTACTCTGTTCCATTGACAGCCATTGATAATGGAATATGAGGCCTGTAAACAACCCTACCCGCAATCCACTGGTGCACAAGCTAAACTCCCACCTGGCCAAGTTGCTGGCATTGCAGTTACTGTTGTAACATTTAGTGGATTGTACTGCCTTTAGGGAACTGATGGCATTCTCTCAGCCTCACTCAAAAACAGTTAGCCTCACTCAAAAACACTTAACTGACTTTCTCCAAAAAACTTATACATGCCTTGAGCTGTTACTTGGTGGAGAATGTCGGTTGCTCCTTGCAATTCTCGCTGTCTGGCAAGCTGCACACCATAGACACCTGGCCAGGTTCTATTGATGCAGCGTCCCACTCAGGAACACGTGGGAACTGCAAAATAGCTTAAAACAGCATTATCCTATTGCATGTCATTTTTGTGCTACAACACCTGTTGTATCCCTGTTCATAGGCTGGTCTGGTGTAATTTAGACATCCCACCACTAGATGGAGATAGTACTTAGGTCATATAAATACTTAGGTCAGGCCTAGTGGGGTAGATGAGACAGTTCAGTACAGTTCAGTGATTGTTGATTAGTAGTCAGTCTGCTGAGTTTGAGAGAGTGCAGATCTAGCACTTCTGCTCAGATGATAGTCTAGTCCAGAAAGGGACAAAAGAAAGAAAGGATTGAAATCCAAAGGATAAAAGCCACAATCCAGGCATAAAAGACCTTTGGGAATCCAGGTGAAGGATACTTTAGCCACAGGCAACCTCACCAAATAACTCTGATTTACTAAGGACCTGAAGCAAAGTTACCTACCAGAACTACTTCTACAGAACTTTCATGCTAAGCTAAACCCAGCCAAATCTATTAACAGTGGATCAACAGGATTCCTTTAATTGCAAAAGGCTGTATTCTGTCTGATGTATATGCTGCAAATGGAACCATCAGTAAAAGTTGAGAGTTGTATCCTACCACTGTCTACTTCATTCTTACCATTGGTTGTACCACCATTAACGGTACTGGCGTCATGACAAATACCATCAAGGGACTCAGCCGCAACAAGCACCCTAAGCACCCCTAACATCAAGGGCACCTCAACCACCATCTTGGATGAAGCTTCTCTACCACAGAGCGTGCCCCGGAGGATTTCGTGCTGTTTTCCTCAACACTGTCCTCCCAGCCAGGGAGGCTTTCTGCTAACCGTGAGTAAACTGATGAACTGTGTTGTTATTTGGCCCCTCATCGGCCCACTGTGCACCTCACGTGTTGCCCCTGCGGTTCTGGCTGGCTGCATTGACACCTCCATGTTTGTGACATTCTGGTTCCCACACCAGGTGCCTCCTCTATATCCTAATCCATTGACATGGGAAAATCATTACTGCCATTCCCCCTCCTATCATATGGGCCAGAGTAGCAACATAGCCAACAGGCTGTCTCCTCACCAACTCATACTGGGCAAGGTGGTCCAGAACATTGTGGATGCACTGCATTTGGGGGAAATCACACTTGCTCTGTGCATGTGATAAATTTAGTGGTGCAACACCCTTTGAAAAAGTATAGTGGCTTACAGAGGGTTCTGGCTATGTCAAGGGGAATGTCCTCACATTTCAGCTATTTTTATGTGGCAAGAAATTTACTCCTAAACTTGCAGTAAAAGAACAGTCTGTCAATTTACAGCTTGATCTGCGATGTTCCAACTCACTAGAATTCCACCTTGCATATGCTCTGTATAAGAAGCATAAATCAGTAAATGATTTTGTTATGTACCAGACTACTTCAACATGGAGCATGTGATGCTTCGAGGTCTGGCAGTGGCTGCCCATTAGATACATGTATCACGTACTCATGTCCTTTGAAGAGACCATCAGATTTGTCAGTAGAGAGAACTGCAGCATATACAATGTCATCCCCCAGATGCTCACACTGATTCAATCAGGAGCAGCGGAAAAAGAACAGCTTACACATCTTGCTGGCCACCCTGTAGCTGTTGATGAGGATGGAAGTTAAGGATGACCACCTTTCACTAGAGGGAGAGGAGAAGGGGGAGGAGTTATCTCTTTGTTGCCAGAACCATAAAGAACTCGGTCCTCTGAGATGCTGAAAAGAATGGCAAGCTACAAGTAATGACAGATATATCATTACCATAAAGCAATTTAATGATTACTGGATAACAATTCTTTTACTTCCTATGATAGCAAAATGGGGAAATGTTTTCTGGTTGGCAAAAAGGAGACCAAATTGTTTTATTACCAGGATGTACTGTGTACTGCAGCTTGCTGCAGCTCTGGGTGAATAGGCCAGGAGGCCCCTCTTTGCCCTCTGCTGAGTCACCTGCCTCTCACCATCTCCACTACCGCAAAAGGCAGAAGCCACAGCAGCCAACTCAGTGTCATCAACATGATGGAACAGTTTTTCCATATTCCACACCAGGCTGACGCAAATCACCAAATGGAGAAGCACAGCCTGAACAAGGTTCAGGTTTAGTCCTACAAGGACTTTGGCCTTTCTTTGGTGCATACCTTGTTCCCTGACCCCATGGACTTCTGGGTAGCCTGATTGGAACAACGGTGAGAACTGGCCCAGTTTGTTTTCTGTATACTATTTTGTCCAGCCTCTAGTGTCATCTTAGAGAACGTTTTCAGCATGCCAGATAAAATGAAGAATTATTTGAGTCTTGCTCAACTTTAAAACAAGCAACTATTCTCATAATTAACACTTGTGTGTGTATAAATACGGGCAGGCATTCTGCCCCAGTTAAGGCTTGTGCAGAACAAGCCACTGTTTCTTATGACATTAACATGAGCGTGTGTGTATATCAGGTGATTTGCCCCAGTTAAGGCATAATTTTTTGTTTGCTCGGTCCTAACAAGCCATTGTTTTTTCCCATAACACTGTGTGTGTTTGAACATCATCTGTCCCCAATAAGCTACCATTTTTAGAAGGTTTCTAATATTAAAACGCATAACATATGTAACAGCACAGAACAGTAGATACAGTTTTTTTTTTAACACATTCAACAATGCATTTACCCATAGCTATATATGACAGCTATTGATGTCATTCCATTAAAGCGCTTAACGGGGTAGAAGAGAGAAATCACAAAAGTTCCATGGTGATGACAGAAGAGTAGGAGGCTTTAAAAGATCCGCACTACGCCCATCAAACGCTCACTGCCTGATCCCCTGGTGAAACATGTCGGGGGGAAGTGTTTGAGGGACCTATTTTAATACAGAAGTGGCGCCTGTATGTTCGTGAATGTGATGAAGTTATCTGGTAGAAAGGAAGTGATCAGCAAACAAGAGCCTGAGCCAGCGCGCGGCTATCAGTCTCTTTCCACATTATAACAGTACTAAGCACTAAAGTACTGAGACACAATCTTATAAATGACAAGGCGACACAACTGAGAATTTTAAAAGGGAATTGTTTAATGGTCAAGAAGGGGTTATTTAGTTAATAAAAGTTAAGTTTTATATGAGAGAAAAATAAGCACTTGTTAAAATAAGGCAAATGGTAGTGTAAGGTCTCTTGCACACGACCGTATCTATTTTGCGGTCCACAAAAAACGGATCCACAAAAAATTCAGATGACGTCCGTGTGCATTCCGTATTTTGCAGAACGGAACAGCTGGCCCCTAATAGAACAGTACTATTCTTGTCTGTAATGCGGACAATAATAGGAAATGTTCTATTTTGTTGCGGAACAGAAATACGGACATACGGAAACGGAATGGAGTACCTTCCATTTTTTTTTGGGTGGACCTATTGAAATGAATGGTTCTGTATACGGTCCGCCAAAAAAAAAACAGAACGGACACGGAAAGAAAATACATTCATGTGCAAGAGGCCTAAGGCCTCTTGGACACAAACGTTTTGTTTTTCCTTTTACGTTCAGTTTTTTTCATTCCGTATACGGACTGTATACGGAACCATTAATTTCAATGGATCCTCAAAAAATATGGAAGGTACTCCGTATGCCTTTCGTTTCTGTATTTCTGTTTTTCCGTTCAAAGATAGAACATGTCCTATTATTATCTGCATAATGGACAAGGATAGTACTGTTTTATCATGTGCCAGCTGTACCGTTCTGCAAAAAACGGAATGCACACGGAAGTAATAAAAAATTTTGCGGATCCGTTTTTTGCGGACCGCAAAATACTAAAAAAAGCCATATGGTCGTGTGCAAGAGGCCTAAGACTAATGGCAAAAAGGTGTTAAGTGCCTTTACATGTGCTAGGATCCAGTGTATGTAGAAAAGGAGCAAGATTGAAAATCATACCCTATGTAGAATGCTGACTAGGGATGAGCGAACTCGAACTGTATAGTTCGGGTTCGTACCGAATTTTGGGGTGTCCGTGACACGGACCCGAACCCGGACATTTTCGTAAAAGTCCGGGTTCGGGTTCGGTGTTCGTCGCTTTCTTCGCGCTTTTGTGACGCTTTCTTGGCGCTTTTTGAAAGGCTGCTAAGCAGCCAATCAACAAGCGTCATACTACTTGCCCCAAGAGGCCATCACAGCCATGCCTACTATTGGCATGGCTGTGATTGGCCAGAGCACCATGTGACCCAGCCTCTATTTAAGCTGGAGTCACATAGCGCCGCCCGTCACTCTGCTCTGATTAGCGTAGGGAGAGGTTGCGGCTGCGACAGTAGGGCGAGATTAGGCAGATTAACTCCTCCAAAGGACTTGATTAACTGATCGATCTGCAGCTGTGGATCATTGAGCTGCTGATCCTCAATTGCTCACTGTTTTTAGGCTGCCCAGACCGTTTGTCAGTCACATTTTTCTGGGGTGATCGGCGGCCATTTTGTGTCTTGTGGTGCGCCAGCACAAGCTGCGACCAAGTGCATTTAACCCTCAATGGTGTGGTTGTTTTTTGGCTAAAGCCTACATCAGGGTGAAGCTGTCACACCAAGTGCATTTAACCCTCAGTAGTGTGGTTGGTCAAGCTATCACACCAAGTGCATTTAACCAGCAATAGTCTGTTCATTTTTTGGCCATATACTAAATCAGGGGCAAGCTGCGCCCGTCACCAAGTGCATTTAACCCTCAGTAGTGTGGTTGGTCAAGCTGTGACACCAAGTGCATTTAACCAGCAATAGTCTGTTCATTTTTTGGCCATATACTACATCAGGGGCAAGCTGCGCCCATCACCAAGTGCATTTAACCAGCAATAGTGTGGTTATTTTTTGGCCATATCCCAGTCTAATTCTGTCACTAAATCCATACCGGTCACCCAGTGCCTAAATACTAGGCCTCAAATTTATATCCCGCTAAATCTCTCGTTACCGCTGTCCTGTTGTGGCTGGGAAAGTTATTTAGTGTCCGTCAAAGCACATTTTTTGTTCTGGGTTGAAATACAATTCCCAATTTAGCAATTTAAAAATTTAGTGGTTTCTGCTGTATCAGATCTATTTGAAATCTATCCCTAAAAGGGTATATAATATTCAAGGTGCACATAGGGTCATTCAGAATAACTTCACACACCCGCTACTGTGCATTTCCAAGTCTAATTCTGTCACTAAACCCATACCTGTCACCCAGCGCCTAAATACTAGGCCTCAAATTTATATCCAGCTAAATCTGTCCTTAGTGCTGTAGCTGGGCGAGTTATTTAGTGTCCGTTCAAGCACATTTCTTGTTCTGGGTTGAAATACAATTCCCAATTTAGCAATTTCATAACTTAGTGGTTTCTGCTATATCAGAGCTATTTGAAATCTATCCCTAAAAGGGTATATAATATTCAAGGTGCACATTGGGTCATTCAGAATAACTTCACACACACCCGCTACTGTGTATTTCCAAGTCTAATTCTGTCACTAAACCCATACCTGTCACCCAGCGCCTAAATACTAGGCCTCAAATTTATATCCTGCTAAATCTCTCGTTAGTGCTGTAGCTGGGCGAGTTATTTAGTGTCCGTTCAAGCACATTTCTTGTTCTGGGTTGAAATACAATTCCCAATTTAGCAATTTCATAATTTAGTGGTTTCTGCTATATCAGAGCTATTTGAAATCTATCCCTAAAAGGGTAGATCATATTGAAGGTGCACATAGGGACATTCAGAATAACTTCACACACACCCGCTACTGTGTATTTCCAAGTCTAATTCTGTCACTAAACCCATACCTGTCACCCAGCGCCTAAATACTAGGCCTCAAATTTATATCCAGCTAAATCTGTCCTTAGTGCTGTAGCTGGGCGAGTTATTTAGTGTCCGTTCAAGCACATTTCTTGTTCTGGGTTGAAATACAATTCCCAATTTAGCAATTTCATAATTTAGTGGTTTCTGCTATATCAGAGCTATTTGAAATCTATCCCTAAAAGGGTATATAATATTCAAGGTGCACATTGGGTCATTCAGAATAACTTCACACACACCCGCTACTGTGTATTTCCAAGTCTAATTCTGTCACTAAACCCATACCTGTCACCCAGCGCCTAAATACTAGGCCTCAAATTTATATCCTGCTAAATCTCTCGTTAGTGCTGTAGCTGGGCGAGTTATTTAGTGTCCGTTCAAGCACATTTCTTGTTCTGGGTTGAAATACAATTCCCAATTTAGCAATTTCATAATTTAGTGGTTTCTGCTATATCAGAGCTATTTGAAATCTATCCCTAAAAGGGTATATAATATTCAAGGTGCACATTGGGTCATTCAGAATAACTTCACACACACCCGCTACTGTGTATTTCTAAGTCTAATTCTGTCACTAAACCCATACCTGTCACCCAGCGCCTAAATACTAGGCCTCAAATTTATATCCTGCTAAATCTCTCGTTAACGCTGTCCTGTTGTGGCTGGGAAAGTTATTTAGTGTCCGTCAAAGCACATTTTTTGTTCTGGGTTGAAATACAATTCCCAATTTAGCAATTTCATAATTTAGTGGTTTCTGCTATATCAGAGCTATTTGAAATCTATCCCTAAAAGGGTATATAATATTCAAGGTGCACATTGGGTCATTCAGAATAACTTCACACACACCCGCTACTGTGTATTTCTAAGTCTAATTCTGTCACTAAACCCATACCTGTCACCCAGCGCCTAAATACTAGGCCTCAAATTTATATCCTGCTAAATCTCTCGTTAGTGCTGTAGCTGGGCGAGTTATTTAGTGTCCGTTCAAGCACATTTCTTGTTCTGGGTTGAAATACAATTCCCAATTTAGCAATTTCATAATTTAGTGGTTTCTGCTATATCAGAGCTATTTGAAATCTATCCCTAAAAGGGTATATAATATTCAAGGTGCACATTGGGTCATTCAGAATAACTTCACACACACCCGCTACTGTGTATTTCCAAGTCTAATTCTGTCACTAAACCCATACCTGTCACCCAGCGCCTAAATACTAGGCCTCAAATTTATATCCTGCTAAATCTCTCGTTAACGCTGTCCTGTTGTGGCTGGGAAAGTTATTTAGTGTCCGTCAAAGCACATTTTTTGTTCTGGGTTGAAATACAATTCCCAATTTAGCAATTTCATAATTTAGTGGTTTCTGCTATATCAGAGCTATTTGAAATCTATCCCTAAAAGGGTATATAATATTCAAGGTGCACATTGGGTCATTCAGAATAACTTCACACACACCCGCTACTGTGTATTTCTAAGTCTAATTCTGTCACTAAACCCATACCTGTCACCCAGCGCCTAAATACTAGGCCTCAAATTTATATCCTGCTAAATCTCTCGTTAGTGCTGTAGCTGGGCGAGTTATTTAGTGTCCGTTCAAGCACATTTCTTGTTCTGGGTTGAAATACAATTCCCAATTTAGCAATTTCATAATTTAGTGGTTTCTGCTATATCAGAGCTATTTGAAATCTATCCCTAAAAGGGTATATAATATTCAAGGTGCACATTGGGTCATTCAGAATAACTTCACACACACCCGCTACTGTGTATTTCCAAGTCTAATTCTGTCACTAAACCCATACCTGTCACCCAGCGCCTAAATACTAGGCCTCAAATTTATATCCTGCTAAATCTCTCGTTAGTGCTGTAGCTGGGCGAGTTATTTAGTGTCCGTTCAAGCACATTTCTTGTTCTGGGTTGAAATACAATTCCCAATTTAGCAATTTCATAATTTAGTGGTTTCTGCTATATCAGAGCTATTTGAAATCTATCCCTAAAAGGGTATATAATATTCAAGGTGCACATTGGGTCATTCAGAATAACTTCACACACACACGCTTCTGTGCATTTCCAAGTCTAATTCTGTCACTAAATCCATACCGGTCACCCAGCGCCTAAATACTAGGCCTCAAATTTATATCCCGCTGAATTTGAATACAATACATTGGGCCAAATAATATATTTGTTGTTGTGGTGAACCATAACAATGAGAAAAACATCTAGTAAGGGACGCGGACGTGGACATGGTCGTGGTGGTGTTAGTGGACCCTCTGGTGCTGGGAGAGGACGTGGCCGTTCTGCCACATCCACACGTCCTAGTGTACCAACTACCTCAGGTCCCAGTAGCCGCCAGAATTTACAGCGATATATGGTGGGGCCCAATGCCGTTCTAAGGATGGTAAGGCCTGAGCAGGTACAGGCATTAGTCAATTGGGTGGCCGACAGTGGATCCAGCACGTTCACATTATCTCCCACCCAGTCTTCTGCAGAAAGCGCACAGATGGCGCCTGAAAACCAACCCCATCAGTCTGTCACATCACCCCCATGCATACCAGGGAAACTGTCTCAGCCTCAAGTTATGCAGCAGTCTCTTATGCTGTTTGAAGACTCCGCTGGCAGGGTTTCCCAAGGGCATCCACCTAGCCCTTCCCCAGCGGTGAAAGACATAGAATGCACTGACGCACAACCACTTATGTTTCCTGATGATGAGGACATGGGAATACCACCTCAGCATGTCTCTGATGATGACGAAACACAGGTGCCAACTGCTGCGTCTTTCTGCAGTGTGCAGACTGAACAGGAGGTCAGGGATCAAGACTGGGTGGAAGACGATGCAGGGGACGATGAGGTCCTAGACCCCACATGGAATGAAGGTCGTGCCACTGACTTTCACAGTTCGGAGGAAGAGGCAGTGGTGAGACCGAGCCAACAGCGTAGCAAAAGAGGGAGCAGTGGGCAAAAGCAGAACACCCGCCGCCAAGAGACTCCGCCTGCTACTGACCGCCGCCATCTGGGACCGAGCACCCCAAAGGCAGCTTCAAGGAGTTCCCTGGCATGGCACTTCTTCAAACAATGTGCTGACGACAAGACCCGAGTGGTTTGCACGCTGTGCCATCAGAGCCTGAAGCGAGGCATTAACGTTCTGAACCTGAGCACAACCTGCATGACCAGGCACCTGCATGCAAAGCATGAACTGCAGTGGAGTAAACACCTTAAAACCAAGGAAGTCACTCAGGCTCCCCCTGCTACCTCTTCTGCTGCTGCCGCCTCGGCCTATTCTGCTGCTGCCGCCTCGGCCTCTTCCTCCGCCTCTGGAGGAACGTTGGCACCTGCCGCCCAGCAAACAGGGGATGTACCACCAACACCACCACCACCACCTCCGTCACCAAGCGTCTCAACCATGTCACACGCCAGCGTTCAGCTCTCCATCTCACAAACATTTGATAGAAAGCGTAAATTCCCACCTAGCCACCCTCGATCCCTGGCCCTGAATGCCAGCATTTCTAAACTACTGGCCTATGAAATGCTGTCATTTAGGCTGGTGGACACAGACAGCTTCAAACAGCTCATGTCGCTTGCTGTCCCACAGTATGTTGTTCCCAGCCGGCACTACTTCTCCAAGAGAGCCGTGCCTTCCCTGCACAACCAAGTATCCCATAAAATCAAGTGTGCACTGCGCAACGCCATCTGTAGCAAGGTCCACCTAACCACAGATACGTGGACCAGTAAGCACGTCCAGGGACGCTATATCTCCCTAACTGCACACTGGGTAAATGTAGTGGCAGCTGGGCCCCAGGCGGAGAGCTGTTTGGCGCACGTCCTTCCGCCGCCAAGGATCGCAGGGCAACATTCTTTGCCTCCTGTTGCCACCTCCTCCTTCTCGGCTTCCTCCTCCTCTTCTTCCACCTGCTCATCCAGTCAGCCACACACCTTCACCACCAACTTCAGCACAGCCCGGGGTAAACGTCAGCAGGCCATTCTGAAACTCATATGTTTGGGGGACAGGCCCCACACCGCACAGGAGTTGTGGCGGGGTATTGAACAACAGACCGACGAGTGGTTGCTGCCGGTGAGCCTCAAGCCCGGCCTGGTGGTGTGTGATAATGGGCGAAATCTCGTTGCAGCTCTGGGACTAGCCAATTTGACGCACATCCCTTGCTTGGCGCATGTGCTGAATTTGGTGGTGCAGAAGTTCATTCACAACTACCCCGACATGTCAGAGCTGCTGCATAAAGTGCGGGCCGTCTGTTCGCGCTTCCGGCGTTCACATCCTGCTGCTGCTCGCCTGTCTGCGCTACAGCGTAACTTCGGCCTTCCCGCTCACCGCCTCATATGCGACGTGCCCACCAGGTGGAACTCCACCTTGCACATGCTGGACAGACTGTGCGAGCAGCAGCAGGCCATAGTGGAGTTTCAGCTGCAGCACGCACGGGTCAGTCGCACTACAGAACAGCACCACTTCACCACCAATGACTGGGCCTCCATGCGAGACCTGTGTGCCCTGTTGCGCTGTTTCGAGTACTCCACCAACATGGCCAGTGGCGATGACACCGTTATCAGCGTTACAATACCACTTCTATGTCTCCTTGAGAAAACACTTAGGGCGATGATGGAAGAGGAGGTGGCCCAGGAGGAGGAGGAGGAGGAGGAGGAAGAGGGGTCATTTTTAGCACTTTCAGGCCAGTCTCTTCGAAGTGACTCAGAGGGAGGTTTTTGGCAACAGCAGAGGCCAGGTACAAATGTGGCCAGCCAGGGCCCACTACTGGAGGACGAGGAGGACGAGGATGAGGAGGAGGTGGAGGAGGATGAGGATGAAGCATGGTCACAGCGGGGTGGCACCCAACGCAGCTCGGGTCCATCACTGGTGCGTGGCTGGGGGGAAAGGCAGGACGATGACGATACGCCTCCCACAGAGGACAGCTTGTCCTTACCCCTGGGCAGCCTGGCACACATGAGCGACTACATGCTGCAGTGCCTGCGCAACGACAGCAGAGTTGCCCACATTTTAACCTGTGCGGACTACTGGGTTGCCACCCTGCTGGATCCACGCTACAAAGACAATGTGCCCACCTTACTTCCTGCACTGGAGCGTGATAGGAAGATGCGCGAGTACAAGCGCACGTTGGTAGACGCGCTACTGAGAGCATTCCCAAATGTCACAGGGGAACAAGTGGAAGCCCAAGGCCAAGGCAGAGGAGGAGCAAGAGGTCGCCAAGGCAGCTGTGTCACGGCCAGCTCCTCTGAGGGCAGGGTTAGCATGGCAGAGATGTGGAAAACTTTTGTCAACACGCCACAGCTAACTGCACCACCACCTGATACGCAACGTGTTAGCAGGAGGCAACATTTCACTAACATGGTGGAACAGTACGTGTGCACACCCCTCCACGTACTGACTGATGGTTCGGCCCCATTCAACTTCTGGGTCTCTAAATTGTCCACGTGGCCAGAGCTAGCCTTTTATGCCTTGGAGGTGCTGGCCTGCCCGGCAGCCAGCGTTTTGTCTGAACGTGTATTCAGCACGGCAGGGGGCGTCATTACAGACAAACGCAGCCGCCTGTCTACAGCCAATGTGGACAAGCTGACGTTCATAAAAATGAACCAGGCATGGATCCCACAGGACCTGTCCGTCCCTTGTCCAGATTAGACATTAACTACCTCCCCATAACCATATATTATTGGACTCCAGGGCACTTCCTCATTCAATCCTATTTTTATTTTCATTTTACCATTATATTGCGAGGCTACCCAAAGTTGAATGAACCTCTCCTCTGCCTGTGTGCTAGGCCTAAATATATGCCAATGGACTGTTGCAGTGGTGGGTGACGTGAAGCCTCATTCTCTGCTATGACATGCAGACTGATTCTCTGCTGTCATGAAGCCAGATTGTCTGTTACGGGACCTCTCTGCTCTGCCTGTGTGCTAGGCCTAAATATATGCCAATGGACTGTTGCAGTGGTGGGTGACGTGAAGCCTCATTCTCTGCTATGACATGCAGACTGATTCTCTGCTGACATGAAGCCAGATTGTCTGTTACGGGACCTCTCTCCTCTGCCTGTGTGCTAGGCCTAAATATATGCCAATGGACTGTTGCAGTGGTGGCTGACGTGAAGCCTCATTCTCTGCTATGACATGCAGACTAATTCTCTGCTGACATGAAGCCAGATTGTCTGTTACGGGACCTCTCTCCTCTGCCTGGGTGCTGGGCCTAAATTTATGACAATGGACTGTTGCAGTGGTGGCTGACGTGAAGCCTGATTCTCTGCTATGACATGCAGACTGATTCTCTGCTGACATGAAGCCAGATCCTCTGTTACGGGACCTCTCTCCTCTGCCTGTGTGTGTGCTGGGCCTAAATATATGCCAATGGACTGTTGCAGTGGTGGCTGACGTGAAGCCTCATTCTCTGCTATGACATGCAGACTGATTCTCTGCTGACATGAAGCCAGATCGTCTGTTACGGGACCTCTCTGCTCTGCCTGTGTGCTAGGCCTAAATATATGCCAATGGACTGTTGCAGTGGTGGGTGACGTGAAGCCTCATTCTCTGCTATGACATGCAGACTGATTCTCTGCTGTCATGAAGCCAGATTGTCTGTTACGGGACCTCTCTGCTCTGCCTGTGTGCTAGGCCTAAATATATGCCAATGGACTGTTGCAGTGGTGGGTGACGTGAAGCCTCATTCTCTGCTATGACATGCAGACTGATTCTCTGCTGACATGAAGCCAGATTGTCTGTTACGGGACCTCTCTCCTCTGCCTGTGTGTGTGCTGGGCCTAAATATATGCCAATGGACTGTTGCAGTGGTGGCTGACGTGAAGCCTCATTCTCTGCTATGACATGCAGACTGATTCTCTGCTGACATGAAGCCAGATTCTCTGTTACGGGACCTCTCTCCTCTGCCTGTGTGTGTGCTGGGCCTAAATATATGCCAATGGACTGTTGCAGTGGTGGCTGACGTGAAGCCTCATTCTCTGCTATGACATGCAGACTGATTCTCTGCTGACATGAAGCCAGATTGTCTGTTACGGGACCTCTCTCCTCTGCCTGTGTGCTAGGCCTAAATATATGCCAATGGACTGTTGCAGTGGTGGCTGACGTGAAGCCTCATTCTCTGCTATGACATGCAGACTGATTCTCTGCTGACATGAAGCCAGATTGTCTGTTACGGGACCTCTCTCCTCTGCCTGGGTGCTGGGCCTAAATTTATGACAATGGACTGTTGCAGTGGTGGCTGACGTGAAGCCTGATTCTCTGCTATGACATGCAGACTGATTCTCTGCTGACATGAAGCCAGATCCTCTGTTACGGGACCTCTCTCCTCTGCCTGTGTGTGTGCTGGGCCTAAATATATGCCAATGGACTGTTGCAGTGGTGGCTGACGTGAAGCCTCATTCTCTGCTATGACATGCAGACTGATTCTCTGCTGACATGAAGCCAGATTCTCTGTTACGGGACCTCTCTCCTCTGCCTGTGTGTGTGCTGGGCCTAAATATATGCCAATGGACTGTTGCAGTGGTGGCTGACGTGAAGCCTCATTCTCTGCTATGACATGCAGACTAATTCTCTGCTGACATGAAGACAGATTCTCTGTTACGGGACCTCCCTCCTCTGCCTGGGTGCTGGGCCTAAATATATGCCAATGGACTGTTGCAGTGGTGGCTGACGTGAAGCCTCATTCTCTGCTATGACATGCAGACTAATTCTCTGCTGACATGAAGACAGATTCTCTGTTACGGGACCTCTCTCCTCTGCCTGGGTGCCGGGGCCTAAATATCTGAGAATGGACTGTTCCAGTGGTGGTTTCAAAGGAAAGGACCGGCACTTCGCTGATGTAGATCACAATGTAGATTTATTCAGTCACATATTCAAAATGGCATAGTGACGCGTTTCAGCACAGATGTGCTTTCATCAGACTGCATAAAACATCTTACACTCCAGCTATTTATACATAAATGAAACACAAAGGAACTGACATCATCAAAGAAGCTCCGCCTCCCTCATTAAATAAAATTCGCATATCAAATAATCGCAATGAAAAATTCGCATTGAAAAATTCGCAATTGAAAATTCGCAACTGAAAATTCGCAATTGAAAATTGAAAATTCGCAATTGAAAATTCGCAACTAAAAATTCGCAACTGAAAATTCGCAATTGAAAATTCGCAAAAAACATATCCACTCTATACTGGCGAAGATTTTCAGTCACATAGTCCATTCTTGCAGTGATTAATCACGCTGAAGAAAAAAAGAAATATATTTATCAGATTTCATAAGGCCGAATGCCTTATAGGAAGCAGGACACATTGTACTCACGATTGAGGCCCCTGGGCTCCATTGTCTGAAGACGATGGATCCAGTAAGCCTCCCTTTTCAATAACAATTTATTTCTGTCACCCCCTCGACGGGGTAATGATACACCTTCAATAATCTGATACCTCAACTGCGAGATGTTGTGTTTTTTATCATAAAAATGAAGGGGTATTGGGAGTAATAAATTCTGTTTACGGATAGTAGATTTGTGTTTACTTAGTCTGTCCTTCATTCTCATTGAGGTTTCCCCCACATATAGTAATCCACATGGACATTTAAGAATGTAAACCACAAATCTACTATCACAAGTGAACGTGCCCCTTATTGGAATATTTTCACCTGAGTGAGGGTGGGAGAAACATGAACCCTTTATAACGCTGGAACAATTGACACAGTTTAAACAAGGAAAAGTGCCCCGTCTAGGTGTAGATAAAGTACTCTGTCCTCTTTCTATTTTATTACTTCCCACATCCGCCCGGACTATTTTATCCCTAATATTTTCTGCCCGTTTATAGCATATCATGGGTGGCCTCTGGAACTCTCCTATCCGTGGATAGGACTTAGATAATATGTGCCAATGTTGATTAACAATAGTCCTAAGGCGCTGGGACCAGGGATGGTATTTAATCACTAAGGGGATCCTTGTTTCTTTCTTAGTTCTATCTGGTGGTGTAATCTCAGCTTTATTACGCTGTATTTTCAATAGATCAGGGGGGTAGCCTCGCTCTCTAAATTTATTGGTCATATCGTCTAATCTTGTTTGACACATATCCCTATCACTAACGATCCGTCTAACCCTCTGGTATTGCCGCCCTGCTTCTTACTAGAATTGTTCCAGTGGTGGGTGACGGGAAGCCAGATTCTCTGCTATGGAACCTCTCTCCAATTGATTTTGGTTAATTTTTATTTATTTAATTTTTATTTTAATTCATTTCCCTATCCACATTTGTTTGCAGGGGATTTACCTACATGTTGCTGCCTTTTGCAGCCCTCTAGCTCTTTCCTGGGCTGTTTTACAGCCTTTTTAGTGCCGAAAAGTTCGGGTCCCCATTGACTTCAATGGGGTTCGGGTTCGGGACGAAGTTCGGATCGGGTTCGGATCCCGAACCCGAACATTTCCGGGATGTTCGGCCGAACTTCTCGAACCCGAACATCCAGGTGTTCGCTCAACTCTAATGCTGACCCTTTAAATACCAAGACTATTGATAACCAATACCAAAAGTGAATTCAACATGACATCAGCAATACGGTATATTGACTCTCAAGGTAAATTTGGTCCATTTTGAGGGATTGGTATTCCAGTGTGTTATACATTTCATAATCTCTCAGTTTTCCCTATAGAGTCTGCACAAGAAAGCCTTTTCAAAATGATTTATGATACCAGTGTGGTCCATGTCATTTTCTTATTGGATATGTGAAATGCAGTTGCAGAAGCTGCCAGAAACATGCACCCATAGTCAGCTTTATGTCTAGCAGAAATCCCACAGAAATTTAGAGCAGAAATGACATGCTGCTAGTTACTAAATTATTTTCATAATTAGCAGAAAATGTATGTAGGAAATGCTTACACAGCAATTAATACCACTAGATCATTTTCAGCTATAATTACCAGTAGATAGTACATTATTGATACAATAGAATCCAAGGCTTCGTGGTTGAAATTCCATTCCCGGCAACACTATTTCATTATAGTTCATTTAAGGTCACTTTGCTCATTACACATGCATCAATGATAACTTTTGGGAGATTGGCACCTATCTTCTTATTTAAAGGAATATTTGAGATAATATATATGCAACACTTTTATGCCAAAGAACATAAGAAAGATGAATAACTGGTTTTATGGTGTACTAAATTTAGTCCAGAATTATTTATCTCCTAATAAAATATGACACTAATTTGACAAGTAATCCATATACTGTACAAATTACACTGCAATGAATATCACATCAAAATATTTTATCAGCGCAAACTACCTGTTGATATCAAAATGTTGATCCAGAAATAAATGTGTGAAGAAGGTAATGTAGCCACAGTAGGCAGGAATAAAAAGACAGTGAGCCTTAACTGGAACCCAGCCAGTTTTCCCTGCATTCTTGCAGTGCAAGCTCTAGGTGGCAAGTCCCCAACTGGTCATAGGACCAGAACACAAGTTACATAATCATGGGATGGCTGGGCTGTCACACAGCCAGCCCTTAGTGTACGTACGCTGCGGGGAGAAATAGAGCATTGTGCTACACTGCTTTGGACACAATGACACTTGGGGGCGTGGCCAGGCAGCGCGTCACGGGGGGGCGCAGCATGGCAGCACATCTCACTCAGTGACTAGAGACACACGACTACAGACTGCAGTGCTGGAGCCTGGACAGGTAAATTTGTGACAGGTAAATGGTAGCTTTTATCACAAAACAATGTTATAGTTTAAACATGTCTTATAGGTTTTTATATTTTCTAAAATATTTTAACTTTTTTTGTACATTTTCCAGGCCACTATCAAAATTTTGAAATACAGTTTTTTAAATACTTCCCACTGAGAATGAACAATTGGCTGATACATTCCATCACTTCTTGCCTTGTGCTGTGTACACTAGGGAATGGGTTGGCAATAATCTCATTATTATAAAAGAGCAAAATTAAAAGACTATTATAAGCTGAATACAGATAAAACAGGATCACACCATTGACATAAGGCAAAGGACACAGCTCACCCTGTCCTCTTTCCTGCACAGTGACCTATGTAAAGGGCAGAGAGCATTCCAAAAAAGACTAGGTCATATAGCAGCTAGAAGGGAGAAAGGCGTTCAAAGGGTTAGTATGTTTTGGTAATAGATGCTCAAAAGCACAAAGATTAAGGAGGCTCATCTTTGAAGGGGTTGTACAGTTTCCCATATTGATGACCTATGCTTAGGATAGGTCACCAGTATCAGATTGGTGTTGGTCTGACAGCTAATCAGCTGTTTGAAGAGAACAGCACTCGTATAAGCACTGTTTTCTCTTCACTGTTTAACTGCTTGCTGTCGACATTAAAGAGGACCTTTCACTACAATAAAAAATGTAAACTAAGCATACAGACATGGAGAGCGGCGCCAAGGGATCTCCCTGCACACTCCGGTATCTTCAGATTTTCGGCTCAACTGGGTGGACCCTGCCGGCGTCTCCTTCTCCCAGGCTGGAGTGCTGGCCAATAGCAGCGCTCAGCTCATAGCCTGAGAGAAAAAAAACTTCTCAGGCTATGAGCTGAGCGCTGCGATTGGCCAGCGCTACAGCCTGGGAGAAGGAGACGCCGGCAGGCTCCACCCAGTTGAGCCGAAAACCGGAAGATACCAGAACCTATACCGGGAGAACGGAGCGGCGCCCAGGGATAATAGCAAGTGCAGGGAGATCCCTTGGCGCCGCTCTCCATGTCTGTATACTTAGTTTACATTTTTTATTGTAGTGAACGGTCCTCTTTAAATCCGTGAGCAGGTGTAATTGCAGCTCTTCCATCCCCATTTACACTCTCTCTGCTCCTTCCTATTAAAGTGAAAGGGATAGAGATATGATCTTGAGGCGAGCACGGGATTCCCCTCCGATCTTGAATAATGGGCGTAAACTCCTTTTTTTCCCTGATTTCTCCAAAGAAGTTCAAGATAAGAGGAGTACCTTTTTGGGTGTCAAAAAACGCCTTCAGGGCAAGGATATCAAGTACTCTTTTTTGTATCCAGCCAAGTTAAGGATTGTGTTTAATGAATCTGACCACTGATTGGCTAGATAGGAATAATGTTTAAAATGTGTTTGTTTTTTCTCTTTTTGATTGTCGGAGGTTCAGTTGAGGGAGTGGGGGAGGGATGGTCCTACTTAAGAGGTCTGTTTCGTTTAGTTACGGATCAAAGGGGAATTGAGGTTTGTGGGTGAGAGGAGAGGGGGGTCATAGGGGAGGGTGGGCTATTATGTGCCTTCTTTTTGAGGTGAGGATCAGAGTGAAGCTTGAGGATTCTATTAGCTGAGTGTTCTAAGACTAATTCATGAATACAAGAATACTAACATGGAATGTTCGGGGTCTTGGGGAGAAGAAAAAAAGGCAGGTGGTTCTAGATTTTATATGGAGACATTTACCAGCTATTGTTAGCTTGGTAGAAACTCATTTTACAAAGGATAACATTTTTCAACTTGGGGGGAGGTGGGCTACACAGGTTTTCAACTCTACATATACTAGCTACTCTAGAGGAGTCACAGTTTAATTCATAAACAGATTCAATTCTATGTTTGGCATCCTCTGTTAATAGACAGGGGAGATATGTTTTTCTTCATGGTAGGCTGAATGGGAAATTATGTATCCTGGCTTTTATTTATATCCCCCCTCCTTTCTCTATGCAAATACTGACTTCTTTGATGGCGTTTGTGGACCAGTGGCCTGAATGTGTACTTATAGTCAATGGGGATTTTAATTGTGTGATGAATCCAGAGGTGGATAGAATCTCTATGGGGCGGAATGGTTACTCCCCGGCCCAGGGGTCCCCCTTGGCTCGGTTTTGCAAGAGGTGGGCCTCGTGGATGTTTGGGAGTACCTATTCAAAGGAAAAAGAGCTTTTTCCTGTGTCAGTAAATCTGGAAGCTCTATGTCTAGAATTGATCTGGCCGTGATAAATAAGCGATACTTGAACTCTATTAAACCAATGAAATATGAGACCAGATCTGTTTCAGATCATGTTCCCTTTTTAATAGAGCTATCTATGGTTAGGAATAATTCTAGACTGAAACCCCCATTTAGACTGAACCCCCACTGGATAATAATAATTGACAATCATAACCAGATAGAAAATTAGATTACTTCCTTTTGGGATAAAAACATTCTTTCAGCCAAATCTCAATATGTCTGGGACGCGTTTAAAGCGGTTATGAAAGGGATTTTTATTAGTACAATCGCTAATCTAACTAAACGCTTTGCAAGGAAGGAGAAAGAACTAGAGGAAGTAGCTGTGCCTGGAATGGCTGGATACGCTAAGTTAAAAACCGAGGAAGGCAGAGAGATTATGTAGAGGACAAGGCCTTCTCTGACTTCCTCCTGGATAAAGCGCAACAGAGGTTATTCTTTAGAGGACAAAAATATTTCTCTGAGGCAGGATGTCCCGGGAAGATGCTGGCCAGGGTAATAGCTAGCCAGGAGCAAAAGAAAGAGATTCGTAGTATTCATGCCTCAGATGGGGTCATTATTGAAGATCAGGAGGGAATAATAGAAATATTTATAAACCATTTTTGTGAATTATACAAATCAGAGGAAATGATGGACTCATATTTGGATTCCATTTCTCTTCCAGTTCTTGCAGATAGGTCCATCTCCAGACGTTCTTTTTGACTATCTCCCCAAGAGATAGATGATGCAATTAAAGCCTGCTCAGGCAACTCTTCCTCTGGACTGGATGGACTCCCGTATGAGTTTTATTGTAAGTATAGGGAGGTTATCCTTCCCCATCTGTGGAAAACACTGGAGGGAGTCTTTCTAGAAACAATGACAGAGGCCGTGATCATAGTGATATTAAAGAAGTTTAAAGACCCCAATGATTTGGGGTCGTATAGACCTATTTATTTTCTTAATACAGATGTTAAACTTCTGTCTAAAATATTAGCTATGAGGCTATCTAGGCTTATGACATCAATCATATATCCAGACCAAAATGGCTTTATGCCTAATAAAGTGACCCATTATAATCTTCATCGTCTTTCTGCCAATTTACAGACATCCGGAGGGGCCTCACGTTCTATTTTGTCTATAGATGCCTCTAAGGCCTTTGATAGGGTTGAGTGCGAGTTTCTCTGGAGAGTGCTTCATAAGATGGGCTTCGGTCCTAGGTTTACAAACATGATTAAACTTCTGTATAGATCCCCTACCGCAAGATTGAATATAAATGATAATCTTACAAGATGTTTTTGTATGACTAGAGGCACTCGCCAGGGATGTCCACTCTCGCCTCTTCTATTCCACATCTACATCGAGCCCTTGGCCGCTAGAGTTAGACAAGACCCTACGATTCTGGGGTTTGGGGTATCAAGAACGGAAGATCGTATATCTTTGTATGCAGATGATGATTTATTTTATATTCAACAGACTCAATCTACCTTGCTGAATATCATCCAAACGATAAACCATTTTGGAGAAGTTTCCGGTCTGGATGTAAATTGGGAATAAACTACCCTTATGCTATTGGATAATATGACTATGCCCTTAGATAAATTTGCACTTCCTAATGATGCCTTTTTATGAAGGCATGGTATTCTATTAGACTTTGGTTTGGATTGAAGGGTTCAATGGGATGTACCCCTCTGTGGTATAATAAGCACTTGCAAACTTTAGTTAATCGCACTATATATAAAGTATATAATTGTTAAATAACGCCCCTGCTTCAATCACTTTTTTGGGAGGGCAACTGGAATATCACACCAGTAGAAATTATTGGTTCTAATGGCGTTTGTCACTCTGTGTAGCTGAGGTAACGTAGTTAAACTGCAAACAAATGCTGCACTATCCAAATGCACTATATAGAAAATATATTATTGGTATATCAAACCCCTGCTTCAATCAGGTTTTTGGGGGGGGGGGGGGGGCAACTGGTATATCACACCAGTCGAAATTATTTGTTCCAATGGTGTTTGTCACTATCTGTAGCTGCGGTAACACAGCAAAACCGCAAACAAATGCTGCACTACCTAAATGCACTATATAGAAAGTATATTATTAGTATATACTCCTGCTTCAATCATTTTTTTGGGGGGGCAATTTTTTTTGTTCCAATAGCGTTTGGCACTCTGTGTAGCTCCAGTATCTCAAATGCAAACAAACAAACAAATGCACTATAATATACTTTCTATGTTAGAAAGTATATTACATGTATATTACACCCCTTATTAAGTAACACCTATCGATAGCACACCTATACCAGTCCTTAAAAGGACTTTTGTGGCACTATTAGCTAGCGTTTGGTGTCCCTAACAGTCTGTCCCTGCTCCACACAGCAAACTTTTCCTACCCTGGCAAAATACTGAATGTAAAATGGCTGCCAAATCAGGTTTATTCATAAGGTAGGGGGTATGTCCATGTGCTGAAACGTCTCAATTGGCAGTCCTGTAACACCTGATGGATGTGTCATGGGTCAAAGTTTTTCACAATGTAAAAGAATATGGCGCCGGCGGACATCTCCATATGTTTGCCCGTTTGGTGAACCGCGAATAAGAAAAGTTAATTGCAAAGCGACCGCCGGGCGAACCGCAAGGCCATCTCTACTGCTAGTAAGCTGACCCTCTAAAAAATTATATGCGAGGGCCGTCAGGTGAGTTGTCCCTGTAAAACATTGTAGGTGAAGGCCTGCTGGTGAGTAGTGTTGAGCGTGAATATTCGAATCGCTAATTTTTATTGCGAATATCACCTCTTTGAGAATTGGTGAATATTTAGAATATAGTTCTATATATTCGTATTCACAAATATGCTAATTGAGAATTTATCTAGACTTTTTATCGAATTTATTGCGAATATTGGCACTTAGCAACATCCCTAGCAACCAATAGGAAAGTTGACTACCCCTTAGTGTTGATCCCGAATATTCTAATAGCAAATTTTTTATCGCAAATATATTACATTGCCTGTTTTCGCAAACAAGTAAATAATTAATGGAGATTACAAATTCTCGAATTTGCAAGTTTATAGCGAATATTCGGCCAAAAATGTGCATATTTTAGCAAATTCGAATATTGCCTATGCAGCTCATCACTACTGGTGAGCTGACCCTATAAAAAAGTATATGTGATGACCTGCTGGTGAGCTGACCCTGCAAAACATTTTATGCGAGGGCCTGCTGGTGAGCTGACCCTGTAAAACATTGTAGTTGAGGGCCTGCTGGTGAGCTGACCCCAGGGGCGTAGCTAGGATCGAAAAAGATCCGTTGCCCAAGCCCCAATGAATATGACCCAATTTTCTAAGTCCCCCCCTCCCCCATACCGCATTTTGCTGTACTTGCTATACAGCAGCACATAACTGTCACATCCAGTGCCTCCAGGTGACGTCTCTTCCAATATAGATCTTCTCCGTTATCATCTTCTCCATTTGGTCTGTACAACTTTTTTCAGCCACACCTCGTCTCTGCAGAGTGTGACATGCAGACATCTTAGCTTCATCACTTTTCTGTCATCATTCCCCAACCTGAAGTTCCCACAGTGTTATCCTGCTGCTCGCTGTGCTCCCCTATACCCCCAAATACTATCCTGAAAAAAAATATCTGCCATACAGATAGACACCCCCCCATAGTAATAGTGCTCCTCATAGTCCCACCAATAGTAATTCCCTTCTAGAATTCTAGAATGCCCTCATTAGTAATAGTGCCCCTACAGTGCCCCCAACAGTGATAACGCTCCCCAATAGTGCCCCCATTAGTAGAAGTGCCTTCCAGTATTAATAATAACCTCACAGAGCCCCCAGTAGAATTAAGGCCCCCTATTTTTTCCCCAGTGGTAATAAAGCTATCTACAGACCCCTCAGTAGTAATAAGGCCCCCATAGTGCTCTTAGTAGAAATAAGGCGGATCTATAGTCCATCCTATAGAGCCCCCAGTAGTAATAAGAATGCCTATAATGTCCCCTGAATTTGCAGTGCCCCTGTAGTTATATTCCTCCCTCTACCATACAGTCCCATGTAAATAACATCACTCCCTCTAGCTCAGGCAACTTCTTTCTGTCTGTTGGTTTCCTGACACACTTAGGCCTTGGGACAATGCCTCTTTATGACTTGGAGCTTTTGTCACACTGCCTGTCTAGGAGCTTGCTTTGCTGTGTTACTGAGTCTTGCCAACACAACACACCTCTATATTCCTGCTGCACTGCGACTTCTGCAGTTGTTCTCGTGGGTCCCAAAAACTTTTTAGTAAAAGCCAAGGCTGCACAGCTTGCAATCTGTCTCAGGCTATTGCTAAGCTGAGCCTCACTTCCTGCCAGCCCAGTACTGATAAGACGAGCCAGGAGCAGCCGAGAAGGAGAAGTAAGGAGGAGCCAGCAGCCAATCAGGTTAGAAGATCCACTGCAGTCGTCGCTGCCGTACTTAGCGCAGCGGTATTGAATTGGCGCCGCCGGCACCTGGCGCCAATTCAGGAATCAGATATAATGCCGCAGCTGATATAAGCCGAATAGCTGCCTTAATAGATGTAATATCGCAGTGTGCAGCACTGCAGCCAGTCACCACCAGTCTCCTGATTCCCAAGGTTCGGGGCAGTGGTAGTTTGATTCGGGGCCCTGGCCCCAGATAAAAAGCCCTAGCGATGCACCTGGCTGACCCTCTAAAAAAATATATACGAGGGCCTACAGCTTAGCTGACCTTGTAAAACATTATAAGCGAAGGGCATATATGCGAGGGCTTTATATGCGACAAATAAGCGTGTTTATAGGATGGAAGAGGAGGAGGAGGATGAGAAATGGAAGATTCAACCATGTACCCTTGTTTGTGGTGGAAGGGGTGCATGGGAATAAAGTGTATTCAGTACATTATAAACAACACATTTAAAGTGCCTTTATGTTCATCAGCTTTCCTCTGGTGGAGTCGAGAAGTCATGGTCAATTCAGGCCTTGTTCATTTTTATAAGAGTCAACCTGTCAGCATTTTCAGTTGACAGGTGGATACGCTTATCTGTTATAATGCCACCAGCAGCACTAAATACCCGCTCAGACAAAACGCTGGTGGCAGGGCAGGCCAGCACCTCCAGTTTGTTCCACGTGTCCAACTGGGACACCCAGTAGTTGTAAGGCACTGAGGGATCATTGAGGACGCTGAGACGGTCTGCTATGTACTCCTTCACCATCTTCCAAAATGTTTCCTTCCTTGTGACATTAGGCCATGCATCAGGGTAAGGGTGCTGGCGGGGTGTCATGAAATTGTCCCAGGCTTTGGAGAGTGTTGCCCTGCCTCTGTTGGCATTGCTGTGTGTTTCCCTTGTCTCCCCATCTCGGTTAGCCAAGAAACTACGGACTCTGCCGCCAGCGTTGTCAGATGGAAATTTCTGGAGCAATTTTTCAACAAGGATCTTCTGGTATTGCACCATTTTGCTCGTCCTCTCCACCAGAGGAATGAGAGATGAGAAGTTGTCTTTGTAGCGGGGGTTAAGAAGGGTGAACAACAAGTAATCCGTGTTGTCTAAAATGCGTATAATGCGCGGTTCCCTGGAAAGGCAGCCTAACATGAAGTCAGCCATGTGTGCCAAGGCAAGACTTCGCTGTGGTCATCAGGAGGATCACTCTCAATCTCGTCATCCTCTTCTGCCCACCCACGCTGAACAGATGGAATAAACCTGCTGTTGGTACTACCCTCTGTAGCGGAGGCAACCGTCTCTTGCTCCTCCGCTTCTTCATTGTCCAATTCGTGCTGAGAAGACGAACTGAGGGTGATATGACTATCACCCTGTGTAATGTCTTCCCCCATTTCCACCTCTTCCACATGCAAAGTGTCATCCTTAATTGTGAGCAGCGAGTGTTTGAGTAGACACAGATGTGGGATGGTGACGCTGATAATAGCGTTATCGCCGCTCACCATCTGTGTTGATTCCTCAAAGGTTCATAAAACCTTACAGAGGTCAGACATCCATGCCCACTCCTCGCTTGTGAATAGCGGAAGCTGACTGGAAAGGCGAAAACCATGTTGCAGCAGGTATTCCATTACTGCCCTCTGCTGCTCATAAAGACTGGCCAACATGTGGAATGTCGAGTTCCAGCGCGTGCTCATGTCGCACAACAGCCAGTGAGCTGGAAATTTCAAGCTCTGCTGCAGCGTTTACAGACCAGCTGAAGCTGTCGATGTCTTGAGGAAATGGGCACACACGCTGCGCACCTTTACAAGTAGCTGAGGCAAATTGGGGTAGGTTTTGAGAAACCGCTGAACCACTAAGTTTAAGGCGTGGGCTAGGCATGGGATTTGTGTGAGCTTGCTAAGCTCCAAAGCCACCACCAAGTTACGGCCATTATCAGACACAACCATGCCTGGTTCGAGGTTGAGTGGCGAGAGTCACAGCTCAGTCTGTGTCACCGCCAGACATCTGAGAAGCTATGACAGACGTTCTTCAGAACCTCCTGCTTGAGGTTCTTTTGTTTTGCTTTCGTTTTGTCATCTCGTTTCCCCCTCTCAGCTGTCATCTAGTTGCACTGATTACATCCCTTTAAATCCCCTCCCATACTGCATCACTTTGCGGTTTATACAACTTCCTGGAGTGTGTACATGCTGGGTGCTACAACTGATGCTTCTACAGATAAGTCTGTTCATTTATTAGTGTTTTCCTGTTTGCTTGATCCTAGGTGACCCTGACTCCCTCTGTATTAAGTGTAGGGAGCCGGTGGCCGTGTCCCCTCACTATTATAGGGTGTTCAGGTGTCATACAGTCGAGGCACGAGGGCATGCAATTTTCTATCATAGAGATCTTTGCATGGGCTGGGAAGACAGGGAGAGTTTCAGGGCTTAAATTGGGGTCACCCTTTTGTTCCTTAGTTTCGGATCAAGCCAGTCGGATCCTTATTTGTAACTTCTTGTTTTCTGTTACACCATCCGTGACATTCTGGTCTCCGCGGTGGTGTGCCGTTTGTCCCCTAAGCATATCAGCTTCAGCATGGCCTGATGCCACTTCCTCACTGCAGTGCTACACTGCTTCCAGCTACCGACTGATTACTTACTGGTGCTGCACGCGTAAAATTCGGTGGTGGAAGTGGAGGAGGAGGAGAAGTGGGGGTTGGAGCTGCTAACGTAGGTGCTGGCAGAAACCCTGATCGAAGTAGGGCCCACAATCCTTGGCGTCAGTAGCACTTGTGCCATCCCAGGGTATGACTCGCTCCCGGCCTCCACAACATTCACCCAGTGTGCTGTCAGGGAAATGTAGTGTCCCTGGGCGAATGCACTTGTACATTTGTCCGTGGTTAAGTGGACCTTCGCAGTAACTCCGTTGGTCAGGGCATGTATGGGTGGAGTAGAGTTAACACTCCTGTTTTCTGAGATTTCTGAGTTATGTTATCTAATCTAAGCAAACACCTTCAATTGCTTTTCAATTGCTTTTGTCTCAAGATAACGCAATGAGTTAAGAAATTTGAGTTAAGAGCTGGAGTGCTAACCCTGCTACATCTGTATGATGTTACGGGACACAAGTTGGTGTAAGGCGGGCACGGCACACCTTGAAAAATAGTGGCGGCTGAGGTCTGCGTAACGAGGGACGGCCGCCGACATGAAGCTGTGAAAGGCCTAAGTGTCCGCAAGCCTAAATGGCAACATTTTCAGGGCCAGTAATTTGAAAAGCTGCGCATTTAGTGCTATGGCCTGTGGGTGAATGGCTGGGTATTTGCGCTTGAGTTCAAATGCCTGGGGTAAGGACATTTGTACGCTGGGCTGGGACATGGAAGTGGATGTGGTCGCTGATGGTGCTTGAGAAGGTCCAGATGCAGGGCGGGAGGAATTCAGGCCTGCGCCTTTGACAGGGGATTGGCCAGCATGTAACACAGGGGAAGAGGAGGCTGTGGTGTGACCCTCAGACACTGATTGTGGACCCATGCGTTCGGCCCACCTATTACGGTCCTTTGATGCCATGTGGCGGATTACGCTGGTGGTGGTGTGGTTGCTAGTGTTTACGCCCATGCTCATTTCTTTTTTTGGCACAGGTTTCAAATTAAAATTGTTTTGTCGTCCGCACTTTCCTCGAAAAAGCGCCAGACTGCGGAACACCTACCCCTTTGCAAGGGAGATTTCCGCAAGGGGGTGCTCCGTGGAACAGTTGCGGGCCTGTTTGGTGTGTCCCATATTCTCCCTTTTGCCACCCCACTGCCTCTTCCAGCCTGTTGCAGAGCTGCGGATCCCTCCCCCTCTGTACTGCTGTCCTCGCTCGGCTTTCCACCGTCCCAGGTTGGGTCAGTGACTTCATCGTCAACATCCTGCTCTTCCACTTCCTCACTCTGCTCATCCTCCTGACTTGTTGACCTAACCACAACCTCAGTGATTGAGAACTGTGTCTCATCCTCTTCCTCAACCTCTTGAGACAGTAATTGCTGTTGAGTTATTGGCAACTGTGTCTCATTATCATCCACCTCATTAAACAGTAATTGCTGTTCCCCACCGTCATCTTATTCTGACTGTGGATGCTCAAGAGTTTGGGAATCGGGGCACAAGATCTGTCCCTCTTCAAGCGTGCTTGACGAGAGGGCCAAATCAAGGAATGGCAAGGAAAAGAGGTCCTCGGAATATCCGAGTGTGGGATCACTTGTTTAGCCTGACTCTCCATGGTGGGAGGAAGGAGTTTCAAGACTGGACTTGGTGGAAGACAGGGTGGTGCTTAACCGACTGGAAGCATTATCTGCTGCAATCCAACCGACCACCTGCTCACACTGGTCTGACTTCAAGAGTGGTGTCCTGCCCCGCCCTGCAAACTGGGACATGAAGCTAGGTATCGTGGATGACTGTTTTTCTTGTGCTCTGGCAGCAGGCACAGTTTTACCGCGCCCAGGGCCACATCCTCTGCGTGCACCATCAGCATCACGGCCACTTCCCCGTCCCTTACTGCTCGCCTTCTTCATTTTAATTGTCATACATGCTTGAAGGTATGTCACACGCACAGCAGCGTAGGATTTGGAAGTGTATGCACAATTTTTTTTTAAAAGGTATTTCGGATGTGGAAACGTCACACAGAAGATATCCCGCAGATAATGTCAATGCTGTCACCAGCAGCTAATATTACAGGGAATGTCACAGGTATTTGGGATGAGGAAATGTTATACAGGAGAGGTACCACCGGTAATGTCACTGTCCAAAGCGTGTACGTAAAAAGTACACTGATATTTTAGGGATGCACACACTTTACACAGGAGATGTGGCGCGGATAATTTAACTTTCCACAGCAGACACCGTCCACAGAAAAAGTACTCTGGATGTCACTGATATTTTAGGGATGTGCACACTTTACACAGGAGATGTGGCACGGATAATTTAACTGTCGCAGCAGACACCGTCTGCGGAAAAAGTACACTGGATGTCACTGATATTTTAGGGATGCACACACTTTACACAGGAGATGTGGTGCGGAAAATTTAACTGTCCATAGCGGACACCGTCTATGGAAAAATTACACTGGATGTCACTGATATTTTAGGAATGCGCACACTTCACACAGGAGATGTGGGACGGATAATTTAACTGTCCGCAGCGGACACCGTCTACGATAAAAGTACACTGGATGTCACTGATATTTTAGGGATGTGAAAACTTTACACAGAAGATGTGGTGCGGATAATTTAACTGTAAGCAGCAGACACCAGATGCCCAAAAAGTACCCTGGATGTCACTGATATTTTAAAGGGTTTCTACCACTTGCATATCACATATTTGGTGTTCAGACACTAGCGATCCGCTAGTGTCTGATGTAGCTTACAAGCTAATTATTACATTAATCCGTTCGGCCGATACCTCAAAAAAAGCACTTATATATTTTTACGCAAATGAGCCTCTAGGTGCTATGCAGGCGTTTTTCCAGCACCTAGAGGCTCCGTCTACCTTGCAGTTTGCCGCCCAGCGCCTCGCTCCAGCACGCCCATCTCTTACTGTATTCGATCCTCCCCCTGCTTCAGCCTTCAGAAATCCCGCGCCTGCGCCATTCGTCGCGGCATTCGGAGGCATTCGGCGCAGGCGCAGTCAATGTCTGACCGCTCCCCGCTCAGACATTTCCACTGCGCCTGCGCCGATGACGTCATCGGCGCAGGCGCAGTGGAAATGTCTGAGCACGGAGCGGTCAGACATTGACTGCGCCTGCGCCGAATGCCTCCGAATGCCGCGACGAACGGCGCAGGCGCGGGATTTCTGAAGGCTGAAGCAGGGGGAGGATCGAATACAGTAAGAGATGGGCGTGCTGGAGCGAGGCGCTGGGCGGCAAACTGCAAGGTAGACGGAGCCTCTAGGTGCTGGAAAAACGCCTGCATAGCACCTAGAGGCTCATTTGCATAAAGATATAAGTGCTTTTTTTGAGGTATCGGCCGAACGGATTAATGTAATAATTAGCGTGTATGCTACATCAGACACTAGCGGATCGCTAGTGTCTGAACACCAAATATGTGATATGCAAGTGGTAGAAACCCTTTAAGGATTCGCAAACTTTACACAGAAGACCTGGCACTGATAATTTAACTGTTCACAGCGGCCTATTAGATGCTATTTAGTGTCTCTGAATTGTTTTTCTAATAAAAATCTTCCAATAACACTCCCTACACTCTGTCCCTTCCTATGCACCGCTCTCCCTAAGACTGAGCAATTTAGCGCAGATTGCGCTACAAACATATATTGCTGCTATCACACACAATAGTCCTCAAAAGGACTTTTGGGTCTCTGAAATGTTTTTGTAATAAAAATCTTCCAATAATGCTCCCTACACTATCTTTGCCTTCCTATGCTCAGCTCTCCCTGACTAAGACTTAGCCAAACACGTGTCATCGAGTGCTTTATAGCACCTTATGACGCGTTTCGGCCAGCCAGTCACTGTAATGCCAGTAGCCAACATGGTTACGGCATTACAGTGCATGCCAGTAACCTCCCTGCATGTTTATTGGCTATGTAGCAGCCAAGAAATGTGCGGGTAGGATAATCGAGCATTGCACTCAAGCACACGCAGTACTCGGCCGAGTTCCGCCATGTGCGGAGCACCAAGATGCTCGAGCCGAACCGGTGTTCGGCCGAGCATGCTCGATCATCATTAATTGCTGGCAGACACAACAATAGTCCTTAATAGGACTTTTAGGTCTCTAACACCAACCCTGCCTAACCAAATTATACAATTCCCTACACTATCTGTCCCTTCTACAGCACAGCTCTCCCTCACTAAGACTAAGCCGAACCTTGTGTATACGGGTGCCTCGTGTATACGACACCCAATGACGTGTTCCGGACAGCCAATCACTCTAATGCCAGTAACCAACATGGCTATAGCATTACAGTGAGTGGCAGCACCAACCTGCACGTTTATTGGCTGCGTAGCAGTCAACAAACGCGAAGGGTGGAGACTCGAGCATTGCACTCTAGCACGAGCGGTATTCAGCCGAACACCGCGATGTGCTGAGCATTACGATGCTTGAGCCGAACTATTGTTGAGCTAACAAGAACCTCACTTATTGACTACTGTGTCTCATCCTCAACCTTTTGAGACTTTAATTGCCGTTGACTTATTGGCAACTGTGTCTCATCATCATCATCCACCTCGTGAAACACTAATTGACGTTCCCCACCACCATCTTCTTCTGACTGTGGATGCTCAAGAGTTTGGGAATCAGGGCACAAGATCTCCTCATGTCCCTCTTCAAGCGTGATTGGTGAGAGGCCCAAATTAAGGAATGGTGACGAAAAGAGTTCCTCAGAATATCTGAGTGTGGGATCCCTTGTTTGCAAAGACTCTCCATGGTGGGAGGAAGGAGGATTAGGGTGAGGATTATGTTGACCAGACTCTTGGCTACTGAGACTGGACTTTGTGGAAGACAGGGTGGTGCTTAACCGACTGGAAGCATTATCTGCTGCAATCCAACCGACCACCTGCTCGCTGTAATCTGACTTCGAGAGTGGTGTCCTGCGCCATCCTGCAAACTGGGACATGAAGCTAGGTTTAGTGGATGAGTGTGTTTCTTGTGCTCTGCCTGCAGGCACTTTTTTGAAGCTCCCAGGGCCACGGCCTCTGCGTGCTCCAACAGCAGCACGGCCACTTCCCCGTCCCTTGCTGCTCGCCAATCGCCATCATCATATTAAATAGTATATATGCTTGCAAGTATGTCACACGTACAGTAGCACAGTTTTTTACAGTCAATGTCACTGATATTTTGAAAGCGGAAACGTTATACAGGAGAGGTACCACAGCTAATAGTGCTGCTGTCAACAGCGGCTTAGAAAAAAATGACAGTCGATTTCACAGGTATTTGGGATGCGGAAATGTTATACAGAAAAAGTACCACAGGTAATGGCGCTGCCCCCAACAGCAGCTAAGAAAAAATGACAGTCAATGTCACAGATATTTGGGATACGGAAACGTTATACAGGAGAGGTACCACAGGTAATGGCACTGCTGTCACCAGCGGCTAAGAAAAAATTACAATGTCACTGATATTTGGAATGCGGAAACGTCATACAGGAGAGGTACCACAGGTAATGGCGCTGCTGTCAACAGTGGCTAAAAAAGAAATGCAGTCAATGTCACAGATATTTATGATGCGCAAACATTATACAGGAGATGTAGCTCAGGTAATGTAACTGTCCTCAGCAGACACAGTCTATAGAAAAAGTACACTGGATGTCACAGATATTTTTAGTATGCGCACACATTAAACAGGAGATGTAGCGCAAATAATGTCGCTGTCTGCAGCATCTACGGAAAAAGTACACTGGATGTCACAGATATATTTAGTATGCGCACACGTTAAACAGGACATGTAGCACAGGTAATGTAACTGTCCGCAGCGTCTACGGAAAAAGTACACTGGCTGTCACAGATATTTTTAGTATGCGCACACGTTAAACAGGACATGTAGCGCAGATAATGTTGCTGTCCGCAGCTTTTACGGAAAAAGTACACTGGATGTCACAGGTATTTTTAGTATGCACAAACGTTTTACAGGAGATGTAGCGCAGGTAATGTACAGTAACTGTCCGTAGCAGACACCGTCTACGGAAAAAGTGCACTGGATGTCAAAGATATTTTTAGGCTGTGCACACGTTACACATGAGATGTAGCTCAGATAATGTCGCTGTCTGCAGCGGCCAAACAATTGCAAGCTATTCAGTGCAGGTTGCGCTAAAATATATATTGCTGACAGATACAACAGTTGTCCTTAAAAGGACTTTTGGGTCTCTACAATTGCACACAATTTAGTGCAGGTTGCGCTAATAATATATATTGATGCCAGACACAACAATAGTCCTTAAAAAGTGTTTTGCAGTCTGTTTTTCATGGATCCGTTGTTCCATTTGTTTCCGTTGTGTTTCCATTTCTCTTCCGTTTTTCCATATGGCATATACAGTATACAGCAATTACATAGAAAAAATTGGGCTGGACATAAAATTTTCCGCAAAAACGGAACGGATACCGAAGACATACGGATGCATTTCCGTATGTGTTCCCTTTTTTGCAGACCCATTGACTTGAATGGAGCCACGGAACGTGATTTGTGGGCAATAATAGGACATGTTCTATCTTTCAACGGAACAGAAAAACGGAAATACAGAAAAGGAATGCAGGCCTTAGGCCTCTTTCACACAACCGTTTAGTTTTTGGACCATTTTTTGCGGTCCGTATACGAAACCATTAATTTCAACAGTTCCGCAAAAAAAAAAGGAATGTACTCCACCTCTTTCACACAGGTGTCAAGGATTTGGCCCGGATAAGATGTGATTGCGTTGCGGGAAAATGTACGATTTTTTTGCGTGGATGCAAAACATTTTAATGCGCTTTGTACGCGCGTGAGAAAAATCGGCATGTTTGGTACCCAAACCCGAACCCGGACTTCTTCACAGAAGTTCGGGTTTGGGTTAGGTGTTGTGTAGATTTTATTATATTCCATTATAACATGGTTATAAGGGAAAATAATAGCATTCTTAACCACCTCCGGACCGCCTAACGCGCCGATGCGTCCGGAAGGTGGTTGCTTTTCTCCTCCTGGACGCATCGGCGCGTCATCTCGCGAGACGCGAGATTTCGCCGCAGCCGGCCCGCACATGCGCATCGCGGGCCGGCATTTCATAGAGGAGTATTTCGTCAGGACCTGCCAGCCAGCGATCATTGGCTGGCAGGTTGCTGATTTTCAAAAAAACCAATCGCAGTGCCAGATAGCAGATCATATTTGTAAATATGATCTGTTATATGGCTGCCTGCTCCTCTGCTGGTTCTTTTCGTCGGTTGGATCCAGCAGAGGAGCAGGCTTCACAGTGAGTACACCAACAGTACATACTTAGCCCCAGATCACCCCCCTGAACCCCTATTAACCCTTTGATCACCCCTTCTAGCCCCTGTCAATCACTAGTGAAAGGAAAAAAAGTGATCAGTGCAAACTGTCACTTTTTTTTTTCACTGGTATTGACCGTTAGGTTTTAGGTATAGTTTAGGTCCCTTGGTTAGGTAGTTAGGGATCAGTTAGCGCCCAGCCCACCGCACCGCAGTCCGTTATTCGCTGATTAGCGTATCGCTAATCAGCATTTGTACTTTTATAGTATCTGGAAGTGATCAAAACTGATCACGGTCAGATCTATAACTGTATTAGTGTCACTTTAGGTTCGCCCTCCACCCAAAACGCAGTGTTTGCCCGATCAGGCCTGATCGGTCGCCCACACGTGCGTTCGCCCACACCCGCCACACCGCAGTGACAAAAAAAAATTTTTTTTGATCGCTGCACATCCACTTTACACGCACTGCGGCGATAAAAAAATCACTTTTGATATTTTTTTATCAACCGCAGCGGCCTCCGGTACTTCGCTAGCCTCCCCTTTGTAAGACAGGCTTGCTTTTTTTACCTGGGTAGTCTCAGGGAATACCCCTAAATTTAGTTGCCCACATGTCAAACAGGGGGTATTCCTCTGAAGAGGCCTACAGGCTTCTGACCCAGTCGGATGAGGAGTGGGAACCCTCATCTGATGAATCCAGCGGGTCAGAATACGAACCTGTAGAAAGCAGCGGCTCTCTGACCCAAAGTTCGGACGAGGAGGCTGAGGTCCCTGATAGCACCAGGCGTACCCGGCCCCGTGTTGCTAGACCGCAGGTTGCGCAGGATCCGCTTCAAGAGCATCAGAGTGGGGCTGGTGCTGCCGGATTACGTGGTGAGGCATACACCAGCAGACCAGCCCATCCTGGACCTAGTACCAGCACTGCCGTACAACCTGGTGAAGTAGCGAGCACCAGAAGGGCAGTTGAAGCTGGTACGGTGGCACGAGCAGTAGTGACCCCGTCGCAGCCACCGCAAAGACGTGCCCGTAGAGCCCCTAGAATCCCAGAGGTGCTGGCAAACCCTGATTGGCAGCCCCCAACTTCAGCCGCACCTGTAGTTTCCCCTTTCACCGCCCTGTCTGGAGTTCGGGTTGAGACAGCTCAGATCGGTTCGGCCCTGGGATTTTTTGAGCTGTTCTTGACTGCGGAGCTCTTAGACATAGTCGTGGCAGAGACAAACCGGTATGCCACACAATTTATAACCGCTAACCCGGGAAGCTTTTATGCCCAGCCTTTCCGGTGGAAACCAGTCCAAGTTTCCGAATTTAAAACTTTTCTGGGCCTCCTCCTCAACATGGGCCTGACAAAAAAACATGAATTGCGGTCATATTGGTCCACGAACCCAATTCATCACATGCCCATGTTCTCTGGTGCAATGTCCAGGACACGATTTGAGACCATCCTGCGTTTCTTGCACTTTAGTGACAACACCGCCTCCCGTCCCAGAGGCCACCCTGCTTTTGACCGGCTCCACAAAATTCGGCCCCTCATAGACCATTTCAACCAGAAATTTGCAGATTTGTATACCCCTGAGCAAAACATCTGCGTAGACGAGTCCCTAATACATTTTACCGGGCGCCTTGGCTTCAAACAATACATCCCAAGCAAGCGCGCCCGGTATGGGGTCAAATTGTATAAGCTCTGTGAAAGGGCCACAGGCTATACCCACAAATTTCGTGTCTATGAGGGAAAAGATCAGACCCTGGAGCCGGTCGGTTGCCCTGACTACCTGGGGAGCAGTGGGAAGATAGTTTGGGACTTGGTGTCACCCTTATTCGGCAAGGGGTACCATCTTTATGTGGACAATTTTTACACAAGTGTGGCCCTCTTTAGGCATTTGTTTCTAGAACGGATTGGCGCCTGTGGTACCGCGCGAACTAGTCGCGCGGGCTTCCCCCAACGGCTCGTTAGCACCCGTCTTGCAAGGGGGCAGAGGGCCGCACTGTGTAACGAAGAACTGCTCGCGGTGAAATGGAGAGACAAGCGTGACGTTTACATGCTCTCCTCCATTCACGCAGACACGACAATACAAATTGAGCGAGCAACCCTTGTCATTGAAAAGCCCCTCTCAGTCCACGACTATAACCTCCACATGGGAGGGGTGGACTTCAATGACCAGATGTTGTCTCCGTATTTAGTTTCCCGCAGAACCAGACGCTGGTATAAGAAGGTGTCTGTATATTTGATTCAATTGGCGCTGTATAATAGTTTTGTTCTCTACAGTAAGGCTGGGAGAACTGGATCCTTCCTCAAATTTCAGGAAGAGATCATTGAGAACCTCCTGTATCCAGAAGGTTCCGTGGCCCCATCCACCAGTGTAGTTAGCCGTCTACACGAGCGACATTTCCCCAATGTTGTTGCTGGTACCTCAACCCAACCGTCACCCCGAAAAAGATGTCGTGTCTGTAGCAGGAGTGGAATAAGGCGTGACACCCGGTATTTCTGTCCTGACTGTCCTGACCACCCTGCCCTATGCTTAGGGGATTGTTTCCGAAAGTACCACACACAGGTACACCTAGCATAGGGATCACATCTCACCAGGATAGGCACACAGGGCTATTAGGGCCCATTCACTCACACAGCTGCTGCAAACGTCTCCTTTCACATGGGACAAAGTGCATAACGCACTTCGCCACATCTTTGGGCGATTTGCGCTTTGCACATTGACCCATGGGGGAGGAGAGGTTTGTTCTATAAAGGTAAAAAAAAAAAAAAAAAAAAAAAAAAAAACACCAGTAAGCAAAATGTTAATGTTTAGTTCAAAAAGTTAAAGTTTATGCATTCTGTTCCAAAGTTAATAAAATTATTGCGTTGCGGCCTGGTTTTTTCTTTTTTTTTTTTTTTCTTTTTTTACCTTCCAGGTGGACCAACCGATGAACTAGCTGCAGCACCGATGTACATTCTGACAGAAGCATTGCGCTGCTGTCAGATTACACGCAAGTCGGTGTATGCGGCGCTGAAAGACGGGATTTTCTCCTCTGCAGTGACAGATATGTTTGCCGAGGCATACGAGCTGAGGAGGAGGCGGCGTTCCTATGCTTTGGCAAGCACTTTGTATATATATATATATATATATATAAAAAAAAAAATCCCGGCAATGATTTATTCATCCACATCGATTGATGTGAATGGAGAAATCTGGTTTGCCAGGGCATACGAGCTAAGTGGGTATGGATGTAGGGCGGAGCTCCTATGTCCTGGCAGACGCCATTCCCCTCCTTTTTTTTTGGCAGAGATTTTTTCATCCACATTGATCAATGCGAATGAAGAAATCTGTGCCGTTCATTTTTTTCTTTCAGCCCAGAGGCTGAACGGAAAAAATAATCTCATTACCTGTATGCTCAATATAAGGAGAATAGCAGAAACTCCTAATGCTGGCCATACATGTAATGATTGCGGAGACCCTCAAATGCCAGGGCAGTACAAACACCCCACAACTGACCCCATTTTGGAAAGAAGACACCCCAAGGTATTTGCTGAGGGGCATATTGAGTCCATGAAAGATTTTAATTTTTGTCCTAAGTTAGCAGAAAGTGAGACTTTGTGAGAAAAAACTAAAAAAAAATCAATTTCCGCTAACTTATGCCAAAAAAATACATTTCTATGAACTCACTATGCCCCTCATTGAATACCTTGGGGTGTCTTCTTTCCAAAGTGGGGTCACATGTGGGGTATTTATACTGCCCTGGCTTTTTAGGGGCCCTAAAGCGTGAGAAGAAGTCTGGGATCCAAATGTCTAAAAATGCCCTCCTAAAAGGAATTTGGGCACTTTTGCAGCCTAGATGCGCAAAAGTGTCACACATCTGGTATCGCCGTACTCAGGAGAAGTTGGGCAATGTGTTTTGGGGTGTCATTTTACATATACCCATGCTGGGTGAGAGAAATATCTTGGTCAAATGCCAACTTTGTATAAAAAAAATGGGAAAAGTTGTCTTTTGCCAAGATATTTCTCTCACCCAGCATGGTTATATGTAAAATGACAACTCAAAACACATTCCCCAACTTCTCCTGAGTACGGCGATACCAGATGTGTGACACTTTTTTGCAGCCTAGGTGGGCAAAGGGGCACATATTCCAAAGTGCACCTTTCGGATTTCACCGGTCATTTTTTACAGATTTTGATTGCAAAGTTCTTCTCACACATTTGGGCCCCTAAATTGCCAGGGCAGTATAACTACGCCACAAGTGACCCCATTTTGGAAAGAAGACACCCCAAGGTATTCCGTGAGGGGCATGGCGAGTTCCTAGAATTTTTTATTTTTTGTCGCAAGTTAGTGGAATATGAGACTTTGTATGAAAAAAAAAAAAAAAAAAAAAAAAATCATCATTTTCCGCTAACTTGTGACAAAAAATAAAAAATTCTAGGAACTCGCCATGCCCCTCACGGAATACCTTGGGGTGTCTTCTTTCCAAAATGGGGTCACTTGTGGGGTAGTTATACTGCCCTGGCTTTTTAGGGGCCCAAATGTGTGAGAAGTACTTTGCAATCAAAATCTGTAAAAAATGACCGGTGAAATCCGAAAGGTGCACTTTGGAATGTGGGTCCCTTTGCCCACCTAGGCTGCAAAAAAGTGTCACACATCTGGTATCGCCGTACTCAGGAGAAGTTGGGCAATGTGTTTTGGGGTGTCATTTTACATATACCCATGCTGGGTGAGAGAAATATCTTGTCAAAAGACAACTTTTCCCATTTTTTTATACAAAGTTGGCATTTGACCAAGATATTTCTCTCACCCAGCATGGGTATATGTAAAATGACACCCCAAAACACATTGCCCAACTTCTCCTGAGTCCGGCGATACCAGATGTGTGACACTTTTTTGCAGCCAAGGTGGGCAAAGGGGCACATATTCCAAAATGCACCTTTCGGATTTCACCGGTCATTTTTTACAGATTTTGATTGCAAAGTACTTCTCACACATATTGGCCCCTAAATTGCCAGGGCAGTATAACTACGCCACAAGTGACCCCATTTTGGAAAGAAGACACCCCAAGGTATTCCGTGAGGGGCATTGCGAGTTCCTAGAATTTTTAATTTTTTGTCGCAAGTTAGTGGAATATGAGACTTTGTAAGGAAAAAAAATAAAATAAAAAAATCATCATTTTCCGCTAACTTGTGACAAAAAATAAAAAGTTCTATGAACTCACTATGCCCATCAGCGAATACCTTAGGGTGTCTTCTTTCCGAAATGGGGTCACTTGTGGGGTTTTTCTACTGTTTGGGCATGGTAGAACCTCAGGAAACATGACAGGTGCTCAGAAAGTCAGAGCTATTTCAAAAAGCGGAAATTCACATTTTTGTACCATAGTTTGTAAACGCTATAACTTTTACCCAAACCATTGTTTTTTTGCCCAAACATTTTTTTTTTATCAAAGACATGTAGAACAATAAATTTGGTGAAAAATTTATATATGGATGTCTTATTTTTTTGCAAAATTTTACAGCTGAAAGTGAAAAATGTCATTTTTTTGCAAAAAAATCGTTACATTTTGATAAATAACAAAAAAAGTAAAAATGTCAGCAGCAATGAAATACCACCAAATGAAAGCTCTATTAGTGAGAAGAAAAGGAGGTAAAATTCATTTGGGTGGTAAGTTGCATGACCGAGCGATAAACGGTGAAAGTAGTGTAGTGCCGAAGTGTAAAAAGTGGCCTGGTCATGAAGGGGGTTTCAGCTAGCGGGGCTGAAGTGGTTAATACAGAATGCTAAGTAAAATAGTGATGAAGGGGTTAAAAAATATATATAATGTAACTCACCTTAATCCACTTGTTCGCGCAGCCCGGCTTCTCTTCTTTCTTCTTCTTTGAGGAAAAGGACCTGTGGTGACGTCACTGCGCTCATCACATGGTCTGTCACATGATCCATGCACTGTTTATGAATATTAGTTTTGGGGGAATCAAAGTTAATAAAGTTAAATTCAATCTGAATTTCAGGAAAAATTTGGTTAGCTACGAATCAAAATTTCTTGTTGCTTCGTGGTAACAAACCAATTTTTCCTGTAAAAAAAAAATATACTCACCTCATTCATTTGATCAGGGAGAGGCCATCACGGCCTTTGTGATTGAAGCAAATGCACCAATTCTTGTGTGCGCTGATGTATCATCATCACGCTGGACTGGCACGGTGACATCATCAGTGATGTCATCACTGTGTCCGCCCAGCGCGATGATGTAGTGACGTCATCAATTCAGCGCACATGATGGCCTCGCTATGATCAAATGAATGAAGTGAGTATGTATTTTTTAGTTTTAACCCCTGATTAACCCCATGATAAGCTGAATGTGACCGTCAGATGCTGTGATCAGCATTGAACGCAGAAACTGAGGGGTTAAATGACAGAGCGGCCGATCGGCAATACCCATCATTGCTCTTGCTCCATACAATGGAATGTGATTCGTTACAAAGTAAGTCGTAACAAGTCAAATTTATTTTCAAAGTTCGGCACACCACCCGAATCAAATTTTTGAAAACTTTGCCCGTAATTAATGAATATGCATATTCTGTATGTCAGAAGCAGACTTTGGTTAAATTTATTATTATGGAGGCTTTTCTTAACCATCTCAACTTCAAGAAGAAAACTCATCTCATTGGATTGTCCTCTGGCTATAAACAAGTTAATTAGAAAAGAACTGTCAAAGCCTTAACTCAGAAAGTCACAGTTTATGAGTATGATGTTAAATATGAATATCCAAACATTAATACAATGTGCTAGGTTAACTTTAATATATTGTGCAAGTTCTGCTCCAGGCACTTTATCACTGGCTTTGTAAATCTTTTTTTTTATATTTAAATTGAAATGATTCTCACATGAAAAAAATGGCCTGAAAAAATAAGAGATGATATATATATATACACGCAGTAAATCTATGTATAATAAATAAAGTAAATTAAAAAATAAAAGACATAAAATCCATAACATTTCTCTATTTTCGAGACTTCATTTTAGGATTACTAAATGCATAGTGTTTCATTTATATATTCAGCGTTACTACTCAGTATGCCATTATTTATGTTTTAGCACCATTTAAAAAAAAAAAAATTATTCCTCAAAGTGACACTACTTTTTGCCTCCACAAAAAATGTAATATATTTTTTTCAATATTTGTTTCTCATATCAATACTATTATTGAATTTAAAGGTTTGAAATGTAAATGGTTAAAGGGGATTCACCATACAGACTCATAAAGCAAAGGAAGAAGCTGAACCTTCTAAAGTTCCCTTTGGTCCAACACTGCGGGTCAGGTCCTTGAGGGTTTCTGTCCCTTTCAGACAGGAAGTGATGACATCATGTCAGTTGTTCATGTGATCGTTCACCCAATCACTGTCCTCGGGGGTCAATAGTGGCACTTGACTACTGAACCCAATGATTGACTGAGCTGGCATGTGAACCATAAACCTACAGTGCTGAACTGGAGTGGCCTTCAGTGAGTAACGTCCGCTTCTTTCCTTTTTTTTTTTTTTTTATAAGACATGCTGCTCTCCTACAGGGATCACTTAAGCTCTTTAAAGCATGGCCAAAATAAGTAATACAAAATAATATATCCATATAATCTTTACAGAATATTTTACAACCTTCAAATCTTAAAATATGAGACTAGGATAGTGAACTTTTTAACCCTTTCAGGACCAGGTGATTTTCATTTTTTTTTTTTATGTTTTTGGTTTTTTACTCCCAGCTCACAGTTATAACTTTTTTATGTTTTCATTTACATAGCAATATGAGAGCTTATTTTTTGGGGGGGACAAGTTGTGCTTTATTCATGGTTGTATATAATGTAGTGGGAAGTGGGAATTTTTTTTCCAAATAAGGTGGAATTATAGAATAAAAACACAATTTCACCATAGTTTTATGTTTGTTTTTATGGCGTTCACTATGCAGTAAAACTGACCTGTTACTTTTATTCCCCAGGTCAGTATGATTACAATGATACCATATATGAATGGTATTTTTGCGTTTTAATTCGGAAAAAAATAATAAACTTTGGAAAAAAAGATTTTTTTCTTTGCATCTCCATATTCTGACCCCCATAACCTTTTTATTTTTATTTTTACAGAAGTGTGTGAGGATTCAGTAACTGCACGGCGATCTGTCATTTTCATTGATACCATTTTGTGGTGTGTATGACTTTTTGATAACTTTTCTTAAAAAAAATGGTGGGAGGAAAAGCAACCTAAAAATTTCAAATCTGCCATTTTTAATTTTTCCCTATTTTTGCTTTTTTCCATATGGTATAAAAAAATTAATACTTCAATAGCACAAGCATTTTCGCACATGCCGATGCCCATTAATATTTTTTTTTTTTCGAATGGCTTATGTAATTTGAACTTTTTAATAGCTCCCCTACAGACCTAGAACAAGCTCATAGACTCCAATGCATTATGGGGGTTCCACTATGTTCCCTGCCACAGACAGGGGTTTCATAGGAACTAGTATGCAGCAACCTCATGTCACCGAGGCTCCCCTAATTCTGACTAGTGGAAGTCGGTGCATGGCTGGGAGCACATACTCAGGGTTTTTATCCTCACAGATGACGTGGTCACATTTGACCACAGCATCTGAGGAGTTAAATGTATGAGAATGATGTTATCGTCCCACAGATGGAACCCAGTGGCTATGACCTCCCATTTTGCTTGTGAGCAGGTACTATCTTTAACCCCCCCACCCGCCAACATAATTTCACAGCGCAGCAGCTGGAAGGGGTTAAATAAGATTTTCTCATAAGAAACTCATAATAAAAAAAAACACACTTGTGGTATTTTACATTGCGTCCTGTGTTATGGAGGTATTTTCCCATAGAAACATTAGGGCACATTTACTAAAGACTGGTATTTTATATGCGAGTCTTAGTAAAAAGTAGGAGTGAGATGCAACAAATTTATTAAGAGGGGCACATTTTTTTATTTGTTGCCTCTTGTGATGTGCATGTCCCAGAAACTGAAATGTATGCCAGCTATGGACTGCAATGGATTTCACTTCTAATTTACTCTGGTTTTCTATCACAAATTATGTTAAATGTGTCAGGCACTTTTTTTCAAATGCGTGAAGGCTAAAAATCTAAAAAAGTTGCCAATTGCACCTTTTGTAAGACAGATCTGGCACACAGCTATAGTATGTGCATTCCAGTGGCTCTATGGAAAAATACAATGTCTCCACTATTATTTATACGATATTTCAAGGCTGTCACTCACAGCGCTAACTACCAACATATCTGTCTCAAATTCTATGCATAACACCATATGAGTCACATTTATCATTTACTGATCTACTTTTAGAGTGGGGCATGACATTTTGTAGCAATGAATTCGTCTGCAGTGTTTCTAAAGAGAAATATAAAGTTCAGTAAAATGTAAGACATTCCTCAGACATGTGATATGTCCATGCTATATTGTCCTTTCAGACTGGAATACAACTCATAGTACAATAGTTATCTATCTATCTATCTATCTATCTATCTATCTATCTATCTATCTATCTATCCCCCATATATTTTCTTCATTTCGCTATGTGCTTGGTAAATGAAAAAGACTAAATATATCATTCATGGTAAGACTTTCCTTCACCAGGGTAATTATTTAGTTTGCTGCCCTAGTACCATTGGTGCGCCCTGGCACACACTACTTTTGCCAAATACCTCACCAACCACCCCGTAGCTCTACCTCTGTTAGGCCTCTTTCACACGGGCGTCATTTTTTTGGCCCGGCTAAGAGCCGGGTGCGTTGCGGGAAAATGCGCGATTTTTTCTGCGCAAGTGCAAAACATTGTCATGCGTTGCACTCGCGTGAGAAAAATCGCGCATGTTTGGTACCCAAACCCGAACTTCTTCATAGAAGTTCGGGCTTGGGATTGATGTTCTGAAGATTGTATTATTTTCCCTTATAACATGGTTATAAGGGAAAATAATAGCATTCTGAATACAGAATGCATAGTAAACCAGCGCTAGAGGGGTTAAAATAAAATAAAAAATAATTTAACTCACCTTAGTCCACTTGTTCGCGAAGCCGGCATCTCCTTGTGTCTCCGCTGCTGATGAACAGGACCTGGGATGAGCTGCTCCATTAAATACCGGTTAAGGACCTTCGATGACGTCACTCCGGTCATCACATGGTACGTCACATGATCTTTTACCATGGTGATTCACCATGGTAAAAGATCATGTGATGACCGGAGTGACGTCATCGAAGGTCCTTAAGCTCTATTTAATGGAGCAGCTCATCCCAGGTCCTGTTCATCAGCAGCGGAGACACAAGGAGATGCCGGCTTCGCGAACAAGTGGACTAAGGTGAGTTAAATTATTTTTTATTTTATTTTAACCCCTCTAGCGCTGGTTTACTATGCATTCTGTATTCAGAATGCTATTATTTTACCTTATAACCATGTTATAAGGGAAAATAATAATGATCGGGTCTCCATCCCGATGGTCTCCTAGCAACCATGCGTGCAAATCGCACGGCATCCGTACTTGCTTGCGGATGCCATCCGATTTTCACACACCCCATTCACTTCTATGGGGCCTGCGTCACGTCAAAATCGGACATTATAGAGCATGCTGCGATTTGCACTGAACGTACAAGTGATGCGTTCAAAACAACGCTCATGTGCACAGCCCCATAGAAATGAATGGGTCAGGATTTAGTGCGGGTGCCATACGTTCGCCGCACGGATCGCACCCGCACGGAAAAGTCGCCCGTGTGAAAGGGGCTTTACAGTAATGTTAATACATTCATATATGTACTCACCATTTCTCTATAGATTATAAACTTCTCATTAATACCTTCTGCCAATATATGGTATATAAGAACAGTAAGGGAAACAGTTAGAGACATTGATGGAAACAGACAAGATAGTTCTCTTGGCCAGCGCGTTCTTATATTCCTCCTTCAATAGACATTGGTGGTCATTTATGATACTGAAATACGCCATATACTAGGCGTATTTCTGCCGCAGATGGCGGTGCAACGGTTAGTTGCACCTCAATCTGTGACTTCGCCCCACTCACGCCAGGTCTAAATTTGTGGGTGAGGCATGGACGGGGAAGTGGATGGACCAGGAGGCCCATCTCATTCATTATTTTCTACTCCTGTTTTAGACATACAAAATGGCCTAAATGTAAGACAGCTCGGAAGCTGTCTTACATTTAGAACTGATTCTGGATGTGCAGGAGTTATGGAGAGGCCTGTCCCTCTTCATAATTTTGGAAGAACCACCGCCAGTGCAGGGGCTTTATTAACCACCTCCCGACCGCTGTACGCACCGATGCGTCCGGGAGGTGGTTGATTAGTTCCTCCTGGACGCATCGGCGCGTCCTCTCGCGAGACGCGAGATTACGTCACAGCCGGCCCGCGCATGCGCATCGCGGGCCGGCATTTCACTGCAGAGTATTTCGTCAGCAGCCTGCCGGCCACGATCATTGGCTGGCAGGCTGCTGATTTTCAAAAAAACCAATCAGCAGCCATTTAACCCCACATATTAGTAAATATAATGGGGTTATATGGCTGCTGTGCTCCTCTGCTCCTTCTTTTGGTCGGTTGGTTCCAGCAGAGGAGCAGAGGAGCACATCATTACTGTGAGTACCCACCACACCACACTTAGCCCCCAGATCACCCCAATTAACCCTTTGATCACCCCTTTTATCCCCCCCTGTCAATCACTAGTGAAAGGAAAAAAGTGATCAGTGCAAACTGTCACTTTTTTTTTTCACTGGTATTGACCGTTAGGTTTCAGTATAGTTTAGGCCCCTTGGTTAGGTAGTTTAGGGATCGGTTAGCGCCCAGCCCACCGCACCGCAGTCCGTTATTCGGTGATTAGCGTATCGCTAATCAGCATTTGTACTTTTATAGTATCTGGAAGTGATCAAAACTGATCACGGTCAGATCTATAATTGTACTAGTGTCACTTTAGTTCGCCCTCCACCCAAAACGCAGTGTTTGACCGATCAGGCCTGATCGGTCGCCCACACGTGCGTACACCCACGCCCGCCCCACCGCAGTGACAAAAAAAAATTTTTTTTTTGATCGCTGCACATTCACTTTACACGCACTGCGGCGATAAAAAAATCAGTTTTGATATTTTTTATCAACCGCAGCAGCCTCCGGTACTTCGCTAGCCTCCCATTTGTAAGACAGGCTTGCTTTTTTTTTCTTGGGTAGTCTCAGGGAATACCCCGAAATTTAGTTGCCCACATGTCTAACAGGGGGTATTCTTCTGAAGAGGCCTACAGGCTTCTGACCCAGTCGGATGAGGAGTGGGAACCCTCATCTGATGAATCCAGCGGGTCAGAATACGAACCTGTAGAAAGCAGTGGCTCTCTGACCCAAAGTTCGGACGAGGAGGCTGAGGTCCCTGATAGCACCAGGCGTACCCGGCCCCGTGTCGCTAGACCGCAGGTTGCGCAGGATCCGCTTCAAGAGCAGCAGAGTGGGGCTGGTGCTGTCGGATTACGTGGTGAGGCATACACCAGCAGCCCAGCCCTTCCTGGACCTAGTACCAGCACTGCCGTACAACCTGGTGAAGTAGCGAGCACCAGAAGGGCAGTTGAAGCTGGTACGGTGGCACGTGCAGTAGTGACCCCGTCGCAGCCACCGCAAAGACGTGCCCGTAGAGCCCCTAGAATCCCAGAGGTGCTGGCAAACCCTGATTGGCAGTCCCCAACTTCAGCCGCACCCGTAGTTTTCCCTTTCACCGCCCAGTCTGGAGTTCGGGTTGAGACAGCTCAGATCGATTCGGCCCTGGGATTTTTTGAGCTGTTCTTGACTGCGGAGCTTTTAGACTTAGTCGTGGCAGAGACAAACAGGTATGCCACACAATTTATCACCGCTAACCCGGAAAGCTTTTATGCCCAGCCTTTCCGGTGGAAACCAGTCCAAGTTTCCGAATTTAAAACTTTTCTGGGCCTCCTCCTCAACATGGGCCTGACAAAAAAGCATGAATTGCGGTCATATTGGTCCACGAACCCGATTCATCACATGCCCATGTTCTCTGCTGCTATGTCCAGGACACGATTTGAGGTCATCCTGCGTTTCCTGCACTTTAGCGACAACACCGCCTCCCGTCCCAGGGGCCACCCTGCTTTTGACCGGCTCCACAAAATTCGGCCCCTCATAGACCATTTCAACCAGAAATTTGCAGATTTGTATACCCCTGAGCAAAACATCTGCATAGACGAGTCCCTGATACATTTTACCGGGCGCCTTGGCTTCAAACAATACATCCCAAGCAAGCGCGCCCGGTATGGGGTCAAATTGTATAAGCTTTGTGAAAGGACCACAGGCTATACCCACAAATTTCGGGTCTATGAGGGAAAAGATCAGACCCTGGAGCCGGTCGGTTGCCCTGACTACCTGGGGAGCAGTGGGAAGACAGTTTGGGACTTGGTGTCACCCTTATTCGGCAAGGGGTACCATCTTTATGTGGACAATTTCTACACAAGTGTGGCCCTCTTTAGGCATTTGTTTCTAGAACGGATTGGCGCCTGTGGTACCGCGCGAACTAGTCGCGCGGGCTTCCCCCAACGGCTCGTTAGCACCCGTCTTGCAAGGGGGCAGAGGGCCGCACTGTGTAACGAAGAACTGCTCGCGGTGAAATGGAGAGACAAGCGTGACGTTTACATGCTCTCCTCCATTCACGCAGACGCGACAATACAAATTGAGCGAGCAACCCGTGTCATTGAAAAGCCCCTCTCAGTCCACGACTATAACCTCCACATGGGAGGGGTCGACTTCAATGACCAGATGTTGGCTCCGTATTTAGTTTCCCGACGCACCAGACGCTGGTATAAGAAGGTGTCTGTATATTTAATTCAATTGGCTCTGTACAATAGTTTTGTTCTCTACAGTAAGGCTGGGAGAACTGGATCCTTCCTCAAATTTCAGGAAGAGATCATCGCGAACCTCCTGTATCCAGGAGGTTCCGTGGCCCCATCCACCAGTGTAGTTAGCCGTCTACACGAGCGACACTTCCCCAGTGTCGTTGCTGGTACCTCAAACCGACCGCCACCCCGAAAAAAATGTCAGGAGTGGAATAAGGCGTGACACCCGCTATTTCTGTCCTGACTGTCCCGACCACCCTGCCCTATGCTTAGGGGAGTGTTTCCTAAAGTACCACACACAGGTACACCTAGCATAGGGATCACATCTCACCAGGATAGGCACACAGGGCTATTAGGGCCCATTCACTCACAGCTGCTGCAAACGTCTCCTTTCACATGGGACAAAGTGCATAACGCACTTCGCCACATCTTTGGGCGATTTGCGCTTTGCACATTGACCCATGGGGAAGGAGAGGTTTGTTCTATAAAGGTAAAAAAACAAAAAAAAAACAAAAAAAAAAAAACAGGTAAGCAAACAGGTTAATGTTTAGTTCCAAAAGTTAAAGTTACATGTTCTGTTCCAAAGTTAATAAAATTATTGCGTTGTGGCCTGGTTTTTTCTTATTTTATTTTTTTTTTTTGTCTTTTTAACTTCCAGGTGGACCAACCGATCTACTAGCTGCAGCACCGATGTGCATTCTGACAGAAGCATTGCGCTGCTGTCAGATTACACGCAAGTCGGTGTATGCGGCGCTGCAAGACGGGATTTTCTCCTCTGCAGTGACAGATACGTTTGCCGAGGCATACGAGCTGAGGAGGAGGCGGCGTTCCTATGCTTTGGCAAGCACTTTGTATATATATATATATATATATATATATATAAAAAAAATCCCGGCAATGATTTATTCATCCACATCGATTGATGCGAATGGAGAAATCTGGTTTGCCAGGGCATACGAGCTAAGTGGGTATGGATGTAGGGCGGAGCTCCTATGTCCTGGCAGACGCCTTTCCCCTCCATTTTTTTTTTTTGGCAGAGATTTTTTCATCCACATTGATCGATGCGAATGAAGAAATCTGTGCCGTTCATTTTTTTCTTTCAGCCCAGAGGCTGAACGGAAAAAAAAATCTCATTACCTGTATGCTCAATATAAGGAGAATAGCAGAAACTCCTAATGCTGGCCATACATGTAATGATTGCGGAGACCCTCAAATGCCAGGGCAGTACAAACACCCCACAACTGACCCCATTTTGGAAAGAAGACACCCCAAGGTATTTGCTGAGGGGCATATTGAGTCCATGAAAGATTGAAATTTTTGTCCTAAGTTAGCGGAAAGTGAGACTTTGTGAGAAAAAAAAAAAAAAAATCAATTTCCGCTAACTTATGCGGAAAAAAAAAAATTTACATAAACTTGCCAGGCCCCTCATTGAATACCTTGGGGTGTCTTCTTTCCAAAGTGGGGTCACATGTGGGGTATTTATACTGCCCTGGCTTTTTAGGGGCCCTAAAGCGTGAGAAAAAGTCTGGGATCCAAATGTCTAAAAATGCCCTCCTAAAAGGAATTTGGGCACCTTTGCGCATCTAGGCTGCAAAAAAGTGTCACACATGTGGTATCGCCGTACTCAGAAGAAGTTGGGGAATGTGTTTTGGGGTGTCATTTTACATATACCCATGCTGGGTGAGATAAATATCTTGGTCAAATGCCAACTTTGTATAAAAAAATGGGAAAAGTTGTCTTTTGCCAACATATTTCTCTCACCCAGCATGGGTATATGTAAAATGCGAGCAGACTAGTTATGCACCTGGACTCTTCTTCTGAAAATCCATGCTGTTGTGATGGATGCAGTATGTAGTTTAGGATTGTCTTGCTGAAATATGCAAGGCCTTACCTGAATGAGGCACCTGGATGGGAGCATATGTTGTTCTAAAACCTCTATGTACTGTTTAGTATTGATAGTGACTTTCCAGATGTGTAAGCAGCCTACGCCATAGACGCTAATGCAGACCCATGCGTCTAGAGATGCAGGGGCTGTATGTGGATGTCGGGGTTAGGGCTGATGGCTGTCACTTTTATTATTGTTTGCTGGTGAACTTATTTATGTACAGTATATGTCCTTGTGCAGATTGCATAACTCATGCTTAAAGGACAATAAACATGTTATACAGGCAGCCTAATGTGCTATAGGGCAACATATGTACATAGAGGAAGATGACAAAGCTAAACTTTATTTGTATATAATATCATGGCTCAAATATGAAAATGAAATCTGGATGCACATGCTTGATGATGATTATGATTGTTAGGGCTTGTTGGATACCTGTAAAAACAAGTACATTAAATTATTTTCTGCTGCAGGGCATGACTATAAACCTTAACACATACACTTCTAATAAATCATACAATTTTCATGTGGGTAATGACTTTCATAATGTCACAAAAAAAACTACATGCATAGCTTAGAGCTGTTATCGAACCTGCACAGACGCAGCAAATGTTTCTTCACCAGCAAAATGTTCAGCTTGTAAGAGTTAATGATCCTTCCCCTCCCTTCACAAGCACCTAATGCATTTTTAATACAAAACCACACTGTCTAATATGCTTCATGCCGTAGAACATGATGTCAAATAGCATCTTTTACATTCCTCTTGCCAATTGAAGAGAAGGTGTCAAACTTTAGGCCAATATTTTGATGACCTTGCAATATTATAGGTGCAATTAGTCCCTCAAGATCATTGCAGTGTCAAATCCAAACTGCTTCGAGCTTGAATAGGTTTGTCATAAGCTTTCCTTAAATTGTACATACTGCTTTATATGCCACACTGAGCATAAATCCTTGCTGCTTTAACCAGGGCTAGAATGTGCTTGATATTGCTGCTTTGAGAACATTATGGCATCGATATATAAGCAGTTTATCTCGCTACTATATTACATAGAAGCATACTAAAACAATGTTCGACTAGTATATATCAGTACGTTTTTGCCTAAACTATATAGTATAATCAACAGCATTTTTAATGCAATATATTTTAAATAGGAATGAATGGCAGATGTATGCAACTCTATAGGCTTGCAACGGGAATCATACTTTTAGTGGACCATTGAAAAAAATATCTGAATGTGGATATATAGAGTTTCGGACCTATTCACCCCCGTACCTATTCACTCAATTACTTGACTTCTGGGTGGTGGTGTACAGTATTGAGCAGTTCATCGTCTTGGTGCGAACCTATTGGGTCCTCAATTCGTTTAAGTGATTTTAGAGTACATTTAGGAAGAAATATGTTTTTTGTGTTGTACCATCAAAGAGTGTTATTCAGAAGATGGTTGAGATACTGGAAAAGACAGGATCATTGATCCCTTGTCATGGTGGAGGCCATCCAAAAATGTTTCAGGACATAATCGATGATGTGCAACATCGTGTGGAGAAGTCGTTTACAAAACCTCTGGGACTCGTAGCACAGGAGACTGTGAGATCTTATTCAACATGTCAAAAATCTACAAAAAGGGCAAAATTGCATGCATATCGTGTCACCGCTGTTCAGGAGGCTCAAATCGAGTGATATAGAGAAAAGAGTTAGATATTATCACTTTTTACAGGCATTTGTGAGGGACAACAAAGGAATATTGAACATCACATGGTATTTTGATGAGTCGTGGTTTCATTTATTGGGTTATGTTAACTTGTGTACCTTAACATTTTTGAACAGTTTGTGAATCAACTGAGTGATTGTGATTTAACTGAACGTTACTTACAGTAAGATGGAGCAACATGTCACACATCGGCAAAGAGCATGGCAGAAATTGAGTCCTTTTCTGCACCAGAGTAATTTGAAAAAGGGCTTTGGCTACTGAAGTCAGTGGATCGTACACCACTAGACTTCTTCCTTTGGTGTATGCTCAAAGGAAAACCGTCTAATTTTGGATAATTAGAAGTAAAATATGTGAAATTGCTGATCCATTTAGGAACATGGAGCACCGCTTCAAAATGTGTCTTGCAGATCACTTACAGCATTGCAAGTAATGAAATCAATTACACATATGTCAAGGTATATAGCATCTTTTGGGGGTTCAGATTATTTAATCTTTACAGGAGTTACAGTACAACACATTATTCCAGGATTCTTTTGAGTGAATCTTTCTGTATAATGGAAAAGGGTGTATTTTTTACATTAAAAATATTTTTAAAAGCTTCATTAATAGTGATGTTCAAGCATGATTGGCCGAACACCTGTTCGGCTTGAGCATCTCGATGCTTGACACATGGCGGTAATCGGCCGAGTACAGCATATGCTTGAGCATCATGCTCGAGTCTCCTCCCCGCGTGTTTCTTGGCTGCTACGCAGCCAATAAGCGTGCAGGTATGTACTGCACTCACTTTAATGCGAGTAGCCTTGTTGGCTACTGGCATTACAGTGATAGGCTGGCCGGAACGCGCCATCGGGTGCTATACAGCACCCTATGACGCATGTTCGGCACATTTGAAGTCAGGGAGAGCTGAGCATAGGAAGGGACAGAGAGTGTAGGGAGTGTAATTGAATATTTTTTTTGGTACCAAAACGTTTTAGAGACCCAAAAGTCCTTGTAAGGACTATTGTGTGTGACAGCAGAAATATATGTTTGTAGCGCAACCTGCGCTAAATTGCTCAGTGTTAGGGAGAGCTGGGCATAGGAAGGGACAGACAGTATTAGAGGGGCAAAGGTTTAAAAGTAATATCAGGAAGTATTACTTTACTGAGAGAGTAGTGGATGCATGGAATAGCCTTTCTGCAGAAGTGGCAGCTGAAAATACAGTGGAGGAGTTTAAGCATGCATGGGATAGGCATAAGGCCATCCTTCATATAAGATAGGGCCAGGGGCTATCCATAGTATTCAGTATACTGGGCAGACTAGATGAGCCAAATGGTTCTTATCTGCCGACACATTCTATGTTTCTATGTGTAAAGAGTGTATTAGGAAGATTTTTAAACAAAAAACTTTTCAGAGACCCAAAATTCCTTTTAAGGACTTTTGTGTGTGACAGCAGCAATATATATTTTTAGTGCATCCTGTGCTAAATACCGTTTAATAGTTAGCTGCGGACAGTTAAATTATTTGTGCCACATCTCCTGTGTAAAGTATGCACATCCCTAAAATATCAGTGAATCAACTGAGTGATTGTGAGTTAACTGAACGTTACTTACAGTAAGATGGAGCAACTTTTTCCGTAGACGGTGTCCGCTGCGGAAAGTTAAATTATCTACGCCAGATCTGCTGTGTAAAGTATGCGCATCCTTAAAATATCAGTGACATCCAGTGTACATTTTCAATACATGGTGTCCGCTGCGGACAGTGAGATTAGCTGCGCCACATCTCCTGTGTAAAGTGTGTGCATCCCTAAAATATCAGTGACATCCAGTGTACTTTTTCCATAAACGTCCGCTTCTCACAGTGACCTTACCAGGGCCACATCTGCAGTGTAAAGTGCGCGCTTCAAAAATGTATCTGTGACATACATTGTAATTTTTCCGTAGACGGTGTCCACTTCTCACAGTGACCTTACCAGGGCCACATCTGCAGTGTAACATGTGCGCTTCAAAAATGTATTTGTGACATACAATGTAATTTTTCCATAGAAGGTGTCCACTTCTGACAGTGACCTTACCAAAGCCACATCTACAGTGTAACGTGTGCTTCAAAAATGTATCTGTGGCATACAGTGTAATTTTTCCATTGCAATTTTTCCGCAGACGATGTCCGCTTCTGACAGTGACCTTACAGGGCCACATCTGCATTGTAACATGTGTGCTTCAAATATTTATCTGCGACATTCAATGTAATTTTTCCGTAGCTGGTGTCCACTTCTGACAGTGACCTTACAGGGCCACATCTGCATTGTAACATGTGTGCTTCAAATATTTATCTGCGACATTCAATATTATTTTTCCATAGACGGTGTCCGCTTCTGACAGTGACCTTACAGGGCCACATCTGCATTGTAACATGTGTGCTTCAAATATTTATCTGCGACATTCAATGTAATTTTTCCATAGAAGGTGTCCACTTCTGACAGTGACCTTACCAAAGCCACATCTGCAGTGTAACGTGTGCGCTTCAAAAATGTATCTGTTATATACATTGTAATTTTTCCAGAGACGGTTTCCGCTTCTGACAGTGATCTTACCAGGGATACATCTGCAGTGTAATGTGTGCGCTTCAAAAATTTATCTGTGACATGCAATTTTTTTTTCCCGTGGACAGTGTCTGCTTATGACAGTGACCTTACAGGGCCACATCTGCAGTGTAACATGTGTGCTTCAAATATTTATCTGCGACATTCAATGTAATTTTTCCATAGACGGTGTCTGCTTCTGACAGTGACCTTGCCAGGGCCACATCTGCAGTGTAACATGTATCTGTGACATACATTGTAATTTTTCCATAGATGTTTTCCGCTTCTGACAGTGACCTTACCAGGGCCACATCTGCAGTGTAACGTGTGCGATTCAAAAATTTATCTGTGACATACAATGTAATTTTTCCATAGAAGGTGTCCACTTCTGACAGTGACCTTACCAGGGCCATATCTGCAGTGTAATGTATGGGCTTACATTTTTTTGGGGTGACATACATTGTCATTTTTCCATAGACGGTGTCTGCTTCTGACAGTGACCTTACCAGGGTCACATCTGTAGTGTAACATATGCACACCCGATGTAGCATATATATATGTAGCACCCAATGACGTGGGTTCAGCTCATTGTGAATCAGGGAGAGCTGTGATTAGGAAGTGACAGATAGTGTAGGGAGTGTGATCGCAATATATTTAAAAGAAAAATGTTTTAAAGACCTTTTAAGGACTATTGTGTGTGGTGACAGGCTGGCAGCAATATAATTTAGCCAGCAATTTTTTTTTTCCATACTTTGCAATACTTTTTTGATTGAGGGTGTCTGCAGTGACTTGTGACATCTGTGCTGCAATACCTTCTGTGTGTAAGGGCCAGAGATTGGGAAAAATATTATTGACAACAAATATATATATTTTTTCCATAATTTATCCACACTTTGCCTATAAACGGTGTCTGCAGTGAATTGTCACATCTGCGCTGCAATAGCGTGTGTGTGTGTCAGGGCCAGATATTGGGAAAAATATTAGAGAAAACAATTATATTTTTTCCAAAATGTATCCACATTTTTCCTATAAACGGTCCCTTATAACATATAACATTTAATATGAAGAAGGCGAGCATTAAGGGGCAGGGAAGTGGCCATGATGCTGATGGTTCACGCAGAGGCCGTGGCCCTGGGCGCGTTGAAACTGTGCTTGCTGCCAGAGCAAAAGAAAAACAATCATCCAAGATACCTAGCTTCATGTCCCAGTTTGCAGGGCAGCACAGGATACCACTCTTGAAGTCAGCCCAGTGCGAGCAGGTGGTCGGTTGGATTGCAGCAGATATTGCTTCCAGTCGGTTAAGCACCACCCTGTGTTCCACCAAGTCCAGTTTCAGTAGCCAGGAGTCTGGTCCACACAATCCTCACCCTGATCCACTATTTACAGTCTGGCCAAACAAATGATCCCACACTCGGTTATTCTGAGGACCTCTTTGCATTGCCATTATTTGATTTGGCCCTCTCACCAAGCACGCTTGAAGAGGGACCTGAGATCTTGTGCCCCGATTACGAACCTCTTGAGCATCCAGAGTCACAAGAACATGACGCTGGGGAACGGCAATTAGTGTTTAATGATGTGGAGGATGATGAGACACAGTTGCCAATTACTCAACCGCAATTACTCTCAAGAGGTTGAGGAAGAGGATGACACACAGTCAATCACTGAGGTTGCGGTTAGGTAAATAAATCAGGAGGATGATCAGAGTGAGGAAGGGGAAGAGGAGATGCTGGATGACGAGGTCACTGACCCAATCTGGGAAGGTGGCAACAAGCCGAGCGAGGAGAGCAGCACTGCAACAGGCTGGGAGAGGCAGTAGGGTGGCAAAAGGTAGAAGGCGGGCACCACCGAAAAGGCCCGCAACTGATCCATGGAGCACCCCCTTGCGTAAATCTACCTTGCCAAGTGGTAGGCATTCGTCAATATGGTGCTTTTTTGAGGAAAGTGCGGACGACAAAAGAATAGTAGTTTGCAACCTGTGCCACACCAAAATGAGCCAGGGTGTGAACACTAGCAACCTCACCACCACCAGCATGATCCGGCACATATCATCAAAGCGCCCCAATAGATGGGCCGAACGCCTGGGTCCACAATCTGTGCCTGCGGGTCACACCACTGCCTCCTCTTCCCCTATGTTACGTGCTGGCCAATCCCCTGTCCAAGACGCAGGCCCGGATGCCTCCCGCCCTGCACCTGGACCTTCGCAAGCACCATCAGCGACCATATCCACTTCCCTGTCCCAGTGCAGCGTCCAAATGTCATTACCCCAGCATTTGAACGCAACTGCAAATACCCAGCCACCCACCCACAGGCCATAGCACTAAATGCGCAGCTTTCCAAATTACTGACCCTGGAAATGTTGCCATTTAGGCTTGTGGACACTGAGGCCTTCCGCATCCTCATGTCGGCGGCCGTCCCTCGTTACGAAGTCCCCAGCCGCCACTATTTTTCAAGGTGTACCTTGCCAGCCTTATACCAAGATGCGCCCCTTAACCTCACATGTGCCCTGACCAACGCAGTTACTGGGAAGGTCAACTTAACCACGGACACATGGACAAGTGCTTTCAGCCAGGGATGCTACATTTCACTGTCGGCACACTGGGTGAATGTTGTGGAGGCCGGGAGCGACTTGTACCCTGGGATGGCACAGGTGCTACCAACGCCAAGGATTGCGGGACCCAATTCCATCAAGGTTTCCGCCACCACCTACGTTAGTGGCTCTATCCCCCACATCTTCTCCTCTGCCTCCTCCTCCACTTCCACCTCCGAATTATCCACGTGCAGCACCAGTCAATCATCAGTCGGTAGCTAAAGCTGATCTACCTAGTTGACAAATAGCACACCGCCGCAGAGCTGTGGCATGGGATAATAGACCAGACTGAGCTGTGGCTCTCGCCACTCAACCTAGAGCCAGGCAAGGTTGTGTCTGATAATGGCCGTAACTTGGTGGCAGCTTTGGAGCTTGGCAACCTTTGACACATCCAATGCCTTGCCCATGTATTCAACCTTGTGGTTCAGCAGTTTCTAAAAACATACCCTAATTTGCCTCAGCTACTGGTGAAGGTGCGCCGCGTGTGTGCACATTTCTGCAAGTCATCGACAGTTTCAGTCTGTCAACGCTGCAGCAGCACTTTAAATTGCCAGCTCACCGGCTGTTGTGTGACATTAGCACCCGCTGGAACTCCACATTCCACATGTTGGCCAGGCTTTGTGAGCAGCAGAGGGCAGTTGTGGAATACCAGCTGCAACATGGTAGTCGCCTTTCCAGTCAGCTTCCGCTATTCACAAGCGAGGAGTGGGCATCGATGTCTGACCTCTGTGAGGTTTTACGCAACTTTGAGGAATCAACGGTGGTGAGCAGAGATAACGCTATCATCAGCGTCCCCATCCCACTTCTGTGTCTTCTAAAAAGCTCACTGCTCGCAATTAAGGATGATGCTTAGGTGCATGTGGAAGAGGTGGAAATGGGGGAAGACATTACACAGGTTGATGATAGCCAGACCACCCTCAGTTCATCTTCTCAGCGCAAATTGGAGGCTGAAGTGGAGGAGGAGCAGGAGATGGTTGCCTCAGCTACAGAGGGTCGTACCCACAGCTGTTTTATTCCATCTGTTCAGCGTGGGTATGCAGAAGAGGAGGAAGAGGACGAGGAGAACGAAAGTGATCCTCCTGGTAACGACAGTGAAGTCTCGCCTGTTGGTACTCTGGCACACATGGCTGACTTCATGTTAGGCTGCTTTTCTCGCGACCCGCGCGTTATATGCATTTTAAACAACATGGATTACTGGTTGTTCACCCTTCTGGACCCCGCTACAAAGAGAACTTCTCATTCCTCTGGTGGAGAGGACAAGCAAAATGATACAATACCAGAAGATCCTTGTCGGAAAATTGCTCCTAAATTTTCCATCTGACAATGCTGGCGGCAGTTTCCGTACTTTCTTGGCCAACCAAGGATGGGAGACAAGGGGAAAATACAGCAGTTCCAACAGAGGCAGGGCAACACTCTCCAAAGCATGAGACAGTTTCATGACACCCTGCCAGCACCCTCAACCTGATGTGCGGCCTACTGGCAGAAGGAGAGAGAAATTTTGGAAGATGGTGAAGGTGTACATAGCAGCCCGTGTCCTCAATGATCCCTTAGTGCCTTACAACTACTGGGTGTCCAAGCTGGACACGTGGCACGAACTGGCGCCCTACGCTTTGGAGGTGCTGGCCTGCCCTGCCGCCAGCGTTTTCTCTGAGTGTGTTTTTAGTTCAGCTGGTGGCATTATAACATATAAGCGTAAACGCCTGTCAACTGAAAATGTTGACAGGTTGACTCGTATAAAAATGAACTAGGCCTGGATTGATCATGACTTCTCAACTCCACCAGAGGAATGCTGATGAACACAAAGGCACTTTACATGTGTTGTTTTTAATGTAGTTAATAAACTGTATTCCCATGCACCGCTTCCACCACAAACAAGGGCATATGGTTGATTCTTTCTTTTCTCCTCCTCCTCTGTCATATCAACATGCATTGCTTATTCGTCACATATAATGCCCTCGCATATATGGCCTTCGAATATAATTTTTTAAAGTGTCCGCTCACCAGCACGCCCTCACATATAATTTTTTAGAGGTTCCGCTCACCAGCAGGCCCTCACATCAAATTTTTTACAGGGTCCGCTCACCAGCAGTCCCTCACATATATTTTTTTACAGGGTGCGCTCACCAGCAGACCCTCACATATATAAATTTTTACAGGGTCCACTCACCATCAGGCCCTCACATATCATTTTTTACAGGGTCTGCTTTATCAGGCTCCCTCTCCGAAATTGAACAATGATTCCCCGTTACCGGTGGTCACCATGTTATGCGCATAAAAGAACATTGAAAGTTGATAGGGAAGATATCCAAATGGATTGTGGACATCACGGGGGCATGCGATTAGGCAGAAGTTATCTAGAGTCAACAAAGTGGCAGCAGGGCCTCTCCTGTCTAACGTTTCCTCATCCAAAATACCGCAGTGACTTTCCCTGTAATTTTTTATTACTCATTCCAATAACAGGGCATCTTAAGAGTCTTGTATTGTTATTTATCGTCACTACTAGTGTTGAGCGTCAAGTTATGGTCCGTGGTAGCGGAATCCATAACGCGATTCTTCGATAACCTGAACCCGAACTTTAGACGCTGAACAAGTTCGCTCAACACAAGTTCGCTCAACACTAGTTCGCTCAACACTAGTGACACTAGTCACTACCTCCATGAGTCGGGAGTGTGTGAATTGCCCGCTACCCGCTTGCCTTCCTTGGATATGGTAGCCGTTTCTCAGGATCCCTCTCCGGAATCAAACACTGATTCCCCATTAACCATAGTTTACAATGGTTTTGAGCTGACAATTACATCGAAAGTTGATAGGCCAAACATCCGAATGGATCGTGCCATGGGCCCCAGGTTAACTAGAGTCACCAAAGCAACAGCAGGCCACTGCTCATAATGTTTTAGATGGTCAGATCAGCAGGCCCTTGCTCCTAATGTTTTTGAGGGTCACCAGCAGGCCATTAATCATAATTTTTAAAGGGTGGGTATGATGCCCTCCTTTATGTGTAACAAAGGGTGTATCGGAGTCCCTCTTCCTTGTAATTTTTGGCAGCACTTGCACTTTATATACAAGTAAATATTCAGGGAAAAATGTTTTCTATCAATTTTTCATATAAAATCGATTTTATTCCCTTGGTTTTGTGTGTATTATTGTTATTATGTAAAAGTGGCGTACTATTTGGACAACATAGTTCCCAGCAGCGACCAGCGAGTCCAAGATGCATCCATACATCCTCCCCATGCTGTAACAGAACCATTTCGGTGGTCTTACGAATAATTTCTGACATTTTCTTATGAACCAGGCAACCTCCCCTCTTCAGAACAGGGGGTACCTGGTTTAATGATGTGTTCGGCCTGAGCTGCCGAGCACTATGGTGCTCATTCAACACGACCCCTTACCCATGGTCACAGTGGTTGGCGCTTAAAATAACATCTAAAGTTGATAGGGCAGACATCCAAATGGATTGTTGCCGTCACGGGGATGTGCGATCAGCCCCAGGTTATCTAAAGTCACTGAAGCGGCAGCAGGCCCTCGCCCCTAATGTTTTAGAGGGTCACCAGCAGGCCCTTGCTCCTCATGTTTTTGAGGGTCACCAGCAGGTCATCAATCATAATTTTTCAATGGTGTGTATGATGCCCTCCTTTATGTGTAATAAAGAATATATTGGAGTGCCGATTCCTTGTAATTTAGAATGCAACTTATAAGTGGATTATATCATAGTGAAAAGTTTATTCCGTGCTCTGTCAGGGATATAAAGCAAATGATTTATATAGAAGAAAGGATCAACAGAAAAATTTCAAAGGGAATTGATCTTGGAGGTGGACATATAAAACACCTCAAAAAGAGATCTTCGTTTATTTAATTATATTGTGCAATCAATAAAATAAGGTACAAATGTCTATGCAAAATTATAAATGATTTATTATACAAAAACTTAGAATACAATCAAAACTTAATCCATTTAAAACTGCATAATATGCAATAACACGCAGTGATATGCAGTACCCTAAATTCGCCTACAAACGTCCCAACGACAATTATGATAAACGGATAGAGAAGAGTTAACACTCCTTTTTTCTGATATTTCTGAGTTGTGTTATCTAATCTAAGCAAACACCTTCAATTGCTTTTCAATGGCTTTTGTCCCAAGATAACACAATGAGTTAAGAAATTTGAGTTAAGAGCTGGAATGCTAACCATGTTCCATCTGTATACACAATAAACTTAATATTGATTAAGGTAGATACGAACCCTTGCTCTGCTCAAACTATGACCAATCTCGGATCTCTGGTAGTATTGCAACACAACTTATAAATTATCAGGCCAGATATTGGCTATGGAATTGAATATTGCAATCAGAGATTTTCTCCGATATCTATATTAGATCTTTTATTCAGTAATATGCATCTTTACTGAATAGTGATAATATTGATGTAGCACTTTAAACATTATACATCCGCACTAAAGAGGAGAGTTACTAAATATCAAGCCAATTCATTCATTCAATACTACACATAATAAAGTTATATTTTACCCGAGAATGCAGATGATATGCAGAGTCTGAGGGAAATCAGCTCTAAAGTCCGTTCTGATCATTGGGATTATTCTCCTGGGGCCTTTCTTTCTTTTTTTCTCTGTGTTTTCCCTCTTTCTATGTGTGTGTGGTTTATGATCACAAACTTATTAGTTAGACACACCTTCCTAGCTTAGAATTTTCCAATCATTGTTGGTTAGGCGTGTACATATGATAACGACTATGATGTCACTGTATTACCCAGAATGCATTTCTGCTGTTGGTGTAATGTTACCTATTCTTACCTAGGTGGCACTATTGCATAAGCTATTAGCATTATACTAGTAAGGGCAAAATGTCCAGGTCTGATTTCATCTTACATTCGATACACATAACATAAGGAATCATAAATCAGAGCTAAGGGATTATCTTCGACACATATCCCAATTAAAACACAGACGTTTGGGTACTATTTGAGATGGTTTCCCAAGCTACCAAATTTATGGTACCGATAAGAATATAATAGACCTTGTACTCTCACAGACATGTGTGTCTCCTCTGTTACTTTAACAGGTGATTGATTGTTAGTTAAAATAAGACTATCTTACTAACAAAGTTTACACTTAAACTTTTTCTCATCATGCTTTAGGAGTGTATGCGTTCCTAGTGAGAAATATATAAGATAAAAGATGCATTGACGTCCTTCATAATATTTAACAACATAGTACAATACATATGTCCTATTGATTATCTTATACTAAAAACTAAATGTTCATTATACATATACATCACAGATTTTCTGCTTCATTAATAGACATTAAACCATATGGATAATTAGTACCAGATGTGTATGTAAAATATCCTTATCTCAGTCATAAATATATAAGGAGACAACTCTTCTCAGACTGGTACATCTACAGAGAAGAAATTATATGAACTGTGTCCTCTCCATGAACCTCTTTCGGCCTACTTTAAAATACATACACAATGGTAAATATATCACAACATGGCCTATTATATAATCAAATCCACTATAATTATGATATTTAGATATAAATGTTATATACCTATGAAAAAGCACAACAGCTCTAGGAACCCAAACCTTTCTGCCCTACACCAATTCTTATGTCATGCATTTAACTCTCCAAGCTCCCACTGTCTTTCCTATGTTGCACATTGCACAGGCAGTATTTCAAAGGAAATAACCTTGGACGACCTTCCTCCAGCCAAGTTCTTTAAAATTATTGTTAAAGGGGTTGACCCGTTTTTCTCAACCTTTTATTGTATATATCATTGCTCTTCGATTGCTCATGGCCTCTATCTTTGATGGGATTTGGGCTTAAGCTTTGCACAAGGCGAGTGCAGATATTTCAAACCAGACCCCATTTCATCCAAGGCTGTACTGTTTTCTAGTGATGAGTGGCAGTGCCAATATTCAAATTCGCAATATTTCGCAAATATTTGGTAGAATATTCATCATATATTTGCAAATTCGTGAAAAATCGGCAATGTAATATTTGCGTAATACACGAGAAATACAGGCGTGAGTCACTATAGCTACATTTTTCAAGCTGCTAAAAGTCTCCTGGAGAAAATGGTTGGCACGGCAGAACATTACAATAGCTTTATATGCAGATAGAGTGCTCCAATATATTTGCGATTGTGAAATCGGCACTAATGATGCAAATATTTTGGCGCAATACGTGCAACTTTACATTTTAACAGGTCTGGCTACTTATTTAGTGCAGTAAGTATTGTTGTGAACTTGTGACATCATAGCACTATGTATGTATGTATGTAGCATACATACATACAGCACTATGTATGTAGCATGTACAGTATGTATGGACAGCATAAACTATCAGCTACACTATATCACTATCTAACCTACAGTGACTATCTCACACTAACTATCTGCATTCTGCAGATCTGCAAAGTACTGCATACAAGGGCTGCTGGGGAGGTTCTTATATAGTAAGGGGTAGGCAACTTTCCTGTTGGCTGCTAGGGATGTTGCTAAGCTTAGACAAAGACATTGCAGCCTTTTCATTGACCCACAAGCAAGGGAGGTTACTGATAAAAAATAAAAAAAATCTAGAATATTTGAAATTACGAATAGATATCACTATATTCTAAATATTTGCGAATTCTCGAAGTGCAGATATTCGAGCCCAACACTACTGTTTTCATTTGATTGTCCATGTCCAATGTACATTTTCATGCATTAATATCAAATGTAAATAAGAGGAATGAGAGCCGATAAGTGTATCATCATTTGTACAGTAGTTGCTAGTAATTATCTCACTGAATATGTCTTCACAAATAAGTGTTTTTTGCTTAGAAGATACTTGGTCTATTAAATGTAACCACATCTAATAGGAAATATAAATCAGCACAAATTACTTTGATACTTTGATTGAGGTAAGGATTGTGTCTGTGTATTGTATAAATCCACCGTTCACCATTTTTCTAATCAATGCAATTAACCTCTCCTCCACTGGGTCATAAATGTACATTATACGCTGATATATGGAAGGGAAACTGTTACATTGATTTTCTGTCCAAAGTGATCAAACCACTAATTTGTATTTCTTTATCTCAAGTGAATATGGAAAAAAAAAAGCTGCTGACGGGAATATTCTGTTCATTTGCGCTACACACAATATATATGAAAAATTCTGCATGACAGGAAAGAGTTCATGGCAACACATTCCATGCTATTAGCATTTCCATTCCATGTTTACAACAGACTCTAATGTCCATCAGGATGGACAAGAATGATGAAAATTTGAGAGTAATATAGTTTATAATAGGCGGTATAAGTTAACTATTTCAATATACCAAGATCTAATCTGGTCCATTAATCCATATATTTCCAAGAATATGATTTGGCCCATTACCATTTTATTGCTAGAGGTAAAATCTGGCTGCCCCATTTAGCATTTTATTTCTAAAGTCAGCAAGGGGTTGGCCCATTAATCATTTAGTCAACAGAAAGATAAGCTAAATGACTTATTAATGACTTCATTACTAGCGCAATGAGCTGACTGACCTATTAACTGTTTGATCTAATTCTAAATGGACTGCTTTTTGCACTGACCCACTTAATACAGACAATGAACTGAATTACCTTCTAACACCGTCATCTCTGGCAGGGCTTCTTGCCTTTTCTCTCTGTGCTTTGCATAAAAAGTTATCATTTTAATTGCACAATATGTCAAATCATTGCTGGCATTACTCCTATGTGATGATGAGGCACTGGGGCACATTTATACACTGAAATGTGCCAGAAAATTTCCATAATGTTAGAAAAATATGGCATAATATGTTAATTGTGTATACAACTTTTGTTACCTAAGATGCAATTATTCAATGCTTCGCAAAATAACGTAATAGTTGTGTCAAATGTATTATTGACATGTGACACTTTTTGGCAAAAAAAACCAAAACTGCCACACCTTGACCATGGTCTTTAGATAAAAGTTTAAACTCAATAGAGGGAATTTAAAGAGGAGTTGACAGCATGTCTTAGAAAAGTTGCACAAACAACATTTGTGCTATTTGTCTGAGACGTGGTGCACAATTATTGGGTTCTATGTGACTGCCGAATCCCATTTGTGGCATCTAGTGCGTCACATTGTGACTCTATTGACTGTAATGCAAAACATAATCTTCATGAAGTGTGATGTGTCGCCGTGTAGCTCGAGGCTTAATAACTACTTGAATTCACCAGTATTCCTACTTGAAGTTTATGAATAAATTGCCTGCAATCTGCAATAAAGGTCCATCAGCATGTTACTAGTGGGGGGGTGTCACGGCACAGGCTGAAACTTACCAATAAGTGCTGCCAGTGTCAGCCTGTGTAGGAACACTCTCCTGACTGGTGCCACCCCAATGTACAGTTCTTATGAAGTTATTTACAGTGACATACTCCTGTACATAGTTCCTTAAGTGTAAAATATTTTTCCGACAACAGAAGTTAAGATGATTGTTGTATAATTATTTGGGGAAAACCCAGAGCCCTTTTGGAATATAAGCACCACATCTGCCTTTCACCAGTGACTTTGCACTATGCCAGTCACTAGAGAATCTTAAAAAAAACATAGATAGGGACACAGCAATAACTGAACTGAGTTCTTTAAGAACTCTTGAATTGCCAGAAGTCTGCAATAAAGGTCCATCTGGATGTTACCGAGGGGGGAAGGAGGGTATTACTGCACAGTCTGACCCGATTCAACCAAAGTTGCCAGTGTGAACCTGTGCAGGGACTCCCCCTCACTGGTAACACCCAGATGGACCTTTAGTGCAGATTGATGGCATTTTCTAGTGGGAATAATAGACGAAGGACATTACATAGTGTTAGAAGAAAAGATGCCCCAGAAGAGTTATTACACAGGGAATGCAAGTGGCTACTAAAACAGACATATCAGGAGAGATGACAGGTTTTCTTTAACAAAACCTTTTGCCACAAAAGTAGTGCACAAACATTGTAAATTTTTATGCAGAAATGTTTGGCTTCTTTACATTTTTATTCTCCCCACTTTTCTGAAAAGTGGGGTAGAGCTTAGCGGGACATGGCCTTCTATAGCCATTCCCCTCTAATTTCAATGGCTGATTATAATAGGGGCATTTGGGTCATCAGTCCCAGGCCCAATGTCAATGAGGGGCCTATCACCACCCCAAACGCCCAAGTGCCTTTACATATTTTTATTTTCATCTATCCCTAAGTGCAGCGCTAGTGCTGCACTATCAACAGCAGGCTGGGCCCCAAGTAGAAAGAGGGACTCATGTAACTGCAACACCTCCTCCAATCATGTCTCTCTTATGTCTCTCTTATGTCCTCAATAGAAGTCTGCATCCCAGAGGGTAGCAAACTACTAGCCTACCTTGTCTTTACTTTTACTGGCAGTAATAATTGTGGGTATATCCACATGCCTACTCTCCCAGACACTTCCTTCGCAGCATTCCCAAACCGCTGGAGAGGTCAGAAGGAAGCAGCAGAAGTTCTCTGCATGATGGAGGGAGCTGAGAGAAGCTAACAGTAGGATGAGCTATTTGCTACAGCAGGGTAACTGAATTTACAGCTGTTAGGGTCAGAGAAAGATAGTAGCATCAGCTCTGGTACTCTAGTGCACACGTATTCTTTGATATGGGAACTTAGGCATGTGCTGGATACAGAGTGTGCTCCAGCTAGTATTCCTCAAAGGTAAAAGAATGGGACATGGCTAACAATGCTCAGCTCTGCTCCCTGTTAATAACAAAGGGAGAAGTCAGGTTGTGAAACAGAGACCTCCTGCTGTGGACCTGCAGGGGATTTATCACAGTGTGAACAGTTTTGCTGCAGGGATTAAACCTCTGCTCTGCTTTATACCTACCTATCTAAAAATAAATAAACCTTAAAGGGTAAGACTGGGTTCACATTGCATTTTTTTGCCATCCATTTAACGTATAAAAAAAATGTATGCGTTAATGGATGCGATACAGTGGCATTCATTCACCCCAAAGTTCCTTTGTAAAAAAAAAAAAAAAAAAGGATATGCTAATGTTTATGTTTTTTTATGGACTCTGCTGTCTGCAATCAGGGTACTATATACTGTAGTATACTATATATTGTATACTGTGGGGTATTGTGCACTATACACTATGAGGGTCTGGGAATGTCATACTATATAAGTAGTATAATTTAATATCTACAAAAAGAAATAAAAAATATGGGGCACAATGTGAAAAGTTGGGGCAAATGGAGGAAGGGGGCACAAGGTGAGTAAAAAGCCCCGGGACTATAATACACTATTGTCTAATTTATAATTAGCATAGATCAGGGCTGCTCAACCTGCGGCCCTCCAGCTGTTGTAAAACTACAACTCCCTCTACGCCCTGCTGAAGGCTGTTCAGGTATGCTGGGAGTTATAGTTTTGCAACAGCTGGAGGGCCGCAGGTTGAGCATGCCTGGCATAGATTATAGCACAAACCTGTATATTTTAATTTCAATACATTTTTATGAATTTTAAAACAGAAATAGCCAATGAGTAAAATTACAGATCAAAGTGGTACTGTACATTAATAAAAAAGGTAATTTTACAGAAACTAACAGCAACACCAGAGTGTTGGAGATGCAAAAAAAATGAATGCCTGAATACCTGAATTCTTGCTAAAGTACGGTGATACAATTTAGGAAGCATAAAAATGATGTGCTTTAGGCCGAATGCACACGGCCGTTGTTCACGGCCATGAGCGGTCCGTGGAACCGCGGCCTGGATTCCTGCTGAGTGCAGGAGCGCACGGCGTCATGGGTTGCTATGACGCCATGCGCTCCCTGCTGCCGCCACAGTACAGTAATACACTGGTATGATCTATACCAGTGTATTACTGTACTGCGGCGGCAGCAGGGAGCGCACGGCGTCATATCAACCCATGACGCCGTGCGCTCCTGCACTCAGCAGGAATCCAGGCCGCGGTACCACGGACCGCTCACGGCCGTGAACAACGGCCGTGTGCATTCGGCCTAAAGCACATCATTTTTATGCATCCTAAATTGTATCACCGTACTTTAGCAAGAATTCAGGTATTCAGGCATTCAGCCTTATTTAAAAAGTGCATACCTTTCTAGAAGTGTAAAGTTGAGATATGTAAAGAAAAAGAGAAAAGACAGTAAAACACCACAGTTATTTTTCCATTCTTCTAATCCTGTGGTCCTGGATCCTGTGCATTATTTTTGCACATTTGGCATCCATTTGAGCAATTTTTGCATGCAGTATTTTATTCAGTACAAAAAAACAAATCAGAAATGGCTCAAAACAACTGGACCTTACTCATTGAGGTAGAGCCTGTGGATGAAGCCAATATCTAATTTGATCAGTCATAAAAGGCATCTGGTAATAGTGTAGATTGGGTAGACCCATGCCTCCCAGTTCTTATGTGAGCAAAATGCACATTTGGAACCCAGATCCTGTATCTAAATTAGGCAATTTCAACATTAAGATACCTTGGTAATATGGAAAAAAGTTTGCTGCTCACTGAGCAGACACTTAATGGGGTAGATGAGGGGGAGTGTGGTAGTATGGAGGAGCACGATAGTGAGGTAGTTATCTGGGTAACATTAGAAGCTGGGGTTTAGGGAAGAGTACCAGGGAGGCTAGCCCTGGTCTGACACACCCCAACAAGTTTGCAAGGTAGGCAGAAGAGGGGGTTGTCAGTTCAGGGATAGCACTGCTGCAACAAGACACTTCCTTTGCCAGCCCAAGAAATGTCAGCTCCAGTAAGGAGTAGACCAGTAGTGCAGGGAGGCCAGAACGGTGCTGGTAGTGGGAGACTTGACTGGTAGTGCTTGAGTTTGACACATCATGGATCGGATCGATAGATTACTGGGAGGTTCTGGTGAAGACCTAGAGGTCATAGTGCATCAATGATAAAATTAGAGGTAGGTGGAGGGTCCTTAAAAGTGATTTCAGGGACTTAGGTTGCAAGGTCAAGGCAAGGACCTCAAAGGTAGCATTTTCTGAAATATAGTACTACCTGTGCCACTAGCAACATCAGAAAGGCAAAGAGATGACAGAGGTAAACAATCTGGTGTAGGAAGGAGGGGTTTGGGTTCTTGTAGAACTGGGACAACTTCTCTGTCGGGTACAGAATCTATCATAGGGGTGGGCTGCAACTGAATAGGGAAGGGAAGGTACAGCTGTTTTGGGGGAGAAGATGGCTAGAAGGTTGGAGAAGCTTTTAGACAACAGACTGGGGGAGGGTATGGGGAGGGCAAGATAGCTCAGATAGTGACCTAGGGTGAGGTAATAGATAGTGATGAGCGGGAGGTGCCATATTCGATTTCGCGATATTTCGCGAATATTCGAATGAATATTCGTGTTATATTCGTCGAAATCGAATATTCGTAATTATTCCAATTATCGCCAATAATATACGAATTTTTTTTTCGCGTATTGCGATTATTTATCTTGATAGTATAAGGCAACGTTCCTATGCTAATTGACTATGGCTAGGCTAATATGTGTATTTTACGAAATTTCGTGATTTGCTCTAACTTCGTCTCTTAGAATATTACGAATATTCTAAAAGACGAAGTTAGAGCAATATTACGAAATTTCGTAAAATACACATATAGATTGTAATTTAGCTAATATACTGCTATAATCCCTTTTTTTGCCTCTAATTTTTTTTTTGCCTCTTCTGAACTTAAGTTTTGTAAAATATGTACACTATTAAAAAATAATACTATAGCAGTATATTAGCTTAAATACAATCTATGTGTATTTTACGAAATTTCGTAATATTGCTCTAACTTCGTCTTTTAGAATATTCGTAATATTCTAAAAGACGAAGTTAGAGCAATATTAAGAACATTTGCAAAAGCCGAAATTGCGATGCGAGTAATATAATACGAAATAATCGCATGAAGATTTCAACTTAGCACTGCTATATTCCATATTCTACCCTAATATGGAATATAGCTGTGCTAAGTTAGCACTGCTATATTCCATACTAGGCTAGAATATGGAATATAGCAGTGCTAAGTTGAAATCTTCATGCGATTATTTCGTATTATATTACTCGCATCGCAATTTCGGCTTTTGCATATGTTCTTAATATTGCTCTAACTTCGTCTTTTAGAATATTACGAATATTCTAAAAGACGAAGTTAGAGCAATATTACGAAATTTCTAAAAGACGAAGTTAGAGCAATATTACGAAATTTCGTAAAATACACATAGATTGTATTTAAGCTAATATACTGCTATAGTAATATTTTTTAACAGTGTACATATTTTACAAAACTTAAGTTCAGAAGAGGCAAAAAAAATTAGAGGAAAAAAAAGGGATTATAGCACTATATAAGCTAAATTACAATCTATATGTGTATTTTACGAAATTTCGTAATATTGCTCTAACTTCGTCTTTTAGAATATTCGTAATATTCTAAAAGACGAAGTTAGAGCAATATTAAGAACATTTGCAAATTTCGCAAGTTGCGATGCGAGTAATATAACACGAAATAATCGCATGAAGATTTCAACTTAGCACTGCTATATTCCATATTCTAGCCTAGTATGGAATACAGCAGTGCTAACTTAGCACAGCTATATTCCATATTAGGCTAGAATATGGAATATAGCAGTGCTAAATTGAAATCTTCATGCGATTATTTCGTGTTATATTACTCGCATCGCAACTTGCGAAATTTCGTAAAATACACATATAGATTAGATTGTAATTTAGCTAATATGGAATATAGCAGTAAGTTGAAAACGCCACTGACTGGAGCAGCCAGGAAGCCAGGAATCCAAAGGACAGGTAAGAACAACTTTAGAGAAGTGGGAAAGAAAAAAAATATTATAATAAAAAAAAAAATATACGAATATTCGAATTCGCGAATATATAGAACGATATTCTAAATATTCGCGAAATCTCGAAATTGCGATATTCGAGAAAAAAATTCGTAATTCGAATATTCGCGCTCAACACTAGTAATAGAACTAGTAGTGGAATGGAGGGAGGGACTAGACAGCTTATAACGAAAAGTGTAGGGAAAAATATAAAAAAAACCCTGTAAATTGCATGTAACTATTGCCAGAAGCCTTACCAATAAAATTGGGGAACTGGAACCAGTAATGTCTGAGTTGGACTATGACATTGCGGGAATAACATGGCTGGATGATAGCTATGACTGTGCAGTTAATGTACAGGATGACAGACTGTTTAGAAAGTATCGTAAAAACTTTAAGGGGGGTTGTAATGTTATGTAAAGTCTTGTCTAAAGCCCACACTTTAGGAGGATATAAGAGAGAATAATGAACATGTGTAGTCACTGTGGGTAGAAATATATGAAGGCAAAAACAATGGTAAAATGCTGAAAGGAGTTTGTTGTAAGCCATCTAATATACCAGAGTCCACAGAAAATCTACTACTAAGAAAATAAATGAGGCAGCAAATCATAATGAGGAATTACCCAAATTCAGACTGGGAAACTGAATACTGTGGATGTCATAAAGGAAACAGGTTCTTGGCAATAACTAAAGACAATTACCTTTCCTATCTGGTTTCAGATTCTTCTAGAGCAGTGATGGCTAACCTTGGCACTCCAGCTGTGGTGAAACTACAACTTGCAGCACGCTCTATTTATTTCTATAGAGTTCTGAGAGCAGCCAAGCAAGCGGGGCATCTTGGGAGTTGTAGTTTTACCACAGTTGGAGTGCCAAGGTTAGCCATCACTGTTCTAGAGGGACAGCCATGCTGGACTTAGTATTAACCGATCGACCTGACAGAAAAGCAGCCGTGCATGTTGAGGGATAGAGATGGCCCCGCGGTACGCACGGCGGTCGTTTCGCGGCAAACTTTGCTCGTTCATGGTTCGCTGAACGGGCGAACATATGGAGATGTCCGCAGGCACCATATTCTTTTACATTGTGAAGAACTTTGACCCATTACACATCCATCAGGTGGTACAGGACAGCCAATTGAGACATTTCAGCACATGGACATACACCCTACCTTATAAATAAACCTGATCTGGCCGCCATTTTACATTCAGTCTTTTGCCAGTGTAGGGAGAGGCTGCAGTGTGGAGCAGGGACAGACTGTTAGGGACAGCAAACGCTAGCTAATAGGGCCACAAAAGTCCTTTTAAGGACTGGTATAGTGTGCTATCGATAAGTATGAGTTACTGAGGGGTGTAATATACTTATACAACTAATTTCTACTGGTGTGAAATATCTGTTGCCCCCCCAAAAAAGTGATTGAAGCAGGGGTGTTATATACCAATTATATACTTTCTATATAGCGCATTTGGGTAGTGCAGCATTTGTTTGCGGTTTAGCTGTGTTACCTCAGCTACAGATAGTGACAAACGACATTGGAACAAACAATTTCTACTGGTGTGATATACCAGTTGCCCCCCAAAAAAACTGATTGAAGCAAGGGTGTGATATACCAATGATATACTTTCTATATAGTGCATTTGGGTAGTGCAGCATTTGGGTAGTGCAGCATTTGCTTGCGGTTTTGCTGCGTTACCTCAGCCCTTTATGCTTTTTATGCGGGGGTCTCTCTGCAGACACTGGAGCATGAAGGCCCCCATTTGCACTAAATTGGAAGTGGTGGAGAATCCTGGCTCATGCTCTTCTTGCTCCTGCTCCCGCTCCCCCAGTCACCATTCTTCTCTGACTCTTTTTCAGACCCCTGCTGACTTGTCTCAGATGGAGTCGCCCTGCCTGGGAATTCAATCAGCATTACGACTTTCTCATCTTCCTGCTCCTCCTCCTCGACAGCTTGATCAATGACACAATGCAATGCACTCTCCAGAAAAAAGGTGTAAGGTATGATGTCACTGATGGTGCCCTGTCTGCGACTGACCAGTTTGGTGCTCTCATCAAACGGCCGCAGAAGCCTACATGCATTGCGCATGAGCAGCCACTGGCACCGTGAAATGAAACCAAGCTCCCCAGTCCTGCTGCAGGGTTCGTACAGGTAGTCATTAACAGCACGTTGCTGCTGGAGCAGCCTATCAAGCATATACAAGGTGGAGTTTCAACGCGTCGGGCTGTCACAAAGCAGACGTCTGACGGGCAAGTGGTGTCGCCGATAAACGTCAGCTAAGTGAGCCATGGCCGTGTAAGATCTTCTAAAATGGCCACAGATTTTCCTGGCCTGCCGCAAGACGTCCTGGACCCCGGGGTATTTGGCAATGAATCGCTGCACGACTAAGTTCAGCACGTGTGTCATTTTGCCCTGCTTCAGAGCACTCAGCAGATTGGCACCGTTGTCGCACACCACTTTACCAACTGTCAAATTGAGCAGGATTAGCCACTGATCGGCCTGTGACAGCAGAGCTGGAGGCAGTGCAGGATCGGTGTGGCACTTGGCTTCCAGGCACAACAGCCGCAGCGCAGCATGGCAACATCTCACCTGGGACGTCAAATAGGTTCTGGGAAGCTTGGCGGGCGTTGAGGCAGTAGCAGTGGAAAAGGAGGAGTCAGCCAAGGAGGAGATGGAGGATGGAGTAGGAGTAGGAGAAGAAGAGGCAGGCCTGCATGCAATCCGTGGAGGTAACACCAAATCCATACGGGAGTCACAGGTTACATGCTTGATGGTCGTCAGAAGGTTCACATAGTAGGCAGTAAAAGTTATGTACCTTCCCTTCTCGTGTTTGTTACACCACATGTCTGTGGTCAGATGTAGCGATGGGCGAACATCTGCAGGGACGGTTCGCGAACGCGATCAAATGTTCACGAACCGCAAGTTTGTGGCGGGTACCATTCATTTTAATGGCAGGCGAACCTGAAAAACCTTCAGCTCATATTTTCAGTCAAGAAATAATTACTAGAAGTGCACAAATAGTCCCACAACATGGACAGTGACATACCAGATGTATTATTCGAATTTGCAATCTCCATTCATTATTTTTTTCAATGCAAAATATTGGCAATATTATTTTTGCATACGCGCATGCGCAAATGCACTATACAGTACCCAACTGCACTATAAAGAAAGTATATTGGTATATAACACCCCGCTTCAATCAGTTTTTTTTGGGGGGGGCGACTGGTTTATCACACAAGTTGTAATTATTTTTTCCAATACCGTTTGTCACTGTGTGTAGCAGAGGGAACACAGCAAAACAGCAAACAAATGCTGCACTACCCAAATGCACTATATAGAAAGCATATTATTCGTATAAACCACCCTGCTTCTATCAGTTGTTTTGGGGGGGGGGGGGGTGACTGGTATATCACACCAGTTTTGATTATTTTTTTCTAATTGCTTTTGTCACTCTGTGTAGCTGCAGTATCGCTGCAGAACCGCACACAACAGCTGCACAATACAAATCCACTATAATATGCTTTCTATGTTAGAAAGTATATTATAAGTGTATTATACCCCTTTGTGCTGCACACCTATCAATAGTACACCTATACCAGTCCTTAAAAGGACTTTTGTGGACCTATTTAATAGCGTTTTTGTCCCTAACAGTCTGTCCCTGCTCCACACAGCAACCTTTCCCTACACTGACAAAAGACTGAATGTAAAATGGCGGCCAGATCGGGTCTATTTATAAGGTTGGGGGTATGTCCATGTGCTAAATTGGCTGTCCTGTACCACCTGATGGATGTGTCATGGGTCAAAGTTCTTTCCAATGTAAAATATGTTAGCCCAGCGGCCTGTGTCGGCGCTGCTGCCCCTATCAGCAGGCATGGGCTCCCTCTTTTCCATCCTGCCGCCCAGCTGACAAACACATGCAGCAACTAACTTAACTCTGCTATATGTGATCCATGCCAGTGTTTCCTTGCTGCTGGAAACTTGCACTGCTGCTGAAGCTTACGTGGGTGTGTCTCTCTTTCCTATGTGGCAACACTCTGTCTCAGCAGCCAATGGCCGGATTGCAGCATGTATTTAAAGGCACTTCCTACTACAGGAAGTTGTATGAGCAACCTCAGTGTCTAGCTTGTCTAGTCCCTGTGCAAAGGTGTTTATCTTGTCTGCCTTCTTGTGTACCGAATCCTGCTATTGTACTCCTGGACTTTGCTTTCTGCCACCTGCCTGTGACCTGGGACTTCGTTTATGGACTTTGCCTATTTGCTGACTGCCCCTGACCTCGGATCTTGTTTGCTGACTTCGCTTGATTGCCACCTGTCCTGACCCGTACCTCCAGGCCTCGTACGTCCCCTTGGTGCTTGCACCGAGCACTCTGACCCCCTGGTCAGCTGCCACTGACTTGGAGACTACTCTGGAGTGACACCTGGCAGCTACCCTACAGCCCAAGCCTATCCCCACCATCATGGGCTCTAGTGAATACCCGGTAGCTGCTTAGTTACGCCCCTGTCAGTATACCCAGTCAGTGGCGCAGTAGGTCCACACCCACTTGCATAACAGTTTGCTCAGGCCATGGACCCCGCTGATCTGAACCTGCCCAGTAACATTGAGTTACACCAGGAGTTGGCCCAGCAGCATGAGCGTCAGGATCAAATATTGTCCTACCTACGCAATGTGAATATGCGTCTAAATTACCTGACATCTGCTAAACCAGAGTCATCAAGCGTCTCTGCCCAGGTTAATTTGGCTCCTGCTCTGCCCTCTTCCTACGTACCCGGATCTGGACCTCGTCTCTCTGCTCCTCCACATTTCAACGGTGACCCTAAGCAGTGTCGGAGATTCATAAATCAATGCACCCTTCATTTTGAACTTTTGCCTCACCAATTTGCCTCGGACTAAGCCAAAGTGGCTTTTCTTATGTCACACCTCACAGGGAAGGCACTGGCCTGGATTAATCCCCTTTGGGAAAGGAACGACCAAGTTATAATGAATCTTCGGGTCTTCCTAGAGACCTTCCGCAAGGTGTTCGAAGAGCCCAGACGCACCACTTCTGTCACATCCTCCCTACTGCGGTTGCGTCAAGGGAACCAATCCGTGGGCCAGTATGCAGTCCAGTTTCGTACGCTAGCCTCTGAACTCAGCTGGAATAATGAGACACTGGTGGTCATTTTTTGGGAAGGCCTCTGTGGGAGAATTAAAGATGAGCTGGCCGGACGGGATGTTCCTTCCACTCTGCATGACCTCATCTCCCTGACTGCTTCGAATTGACTTACGGATCCAGGAATGTGCCAGAGAAGTTGGCACGTGAGGGGAAGCCTTGTCATCTGGCATCTCCTAACCCTCTGCCTTCCATGTTTTCTGCAGTTCCTGAGCCCATACAGGTCGACAGAGTTAGGCTGTCTGAACAGGAACGTGATCACCGCCGTGCCAAAGGACTTTGTTTCTATTGTGGTGGTTCTGATCATGTGCTCCGTGCTTGTCCCTTGAAGCCAGGAAACTCCCGAGCCTAGGGTCCTTTGGAGAGGTGTCTCTAGGTGAAGATAATTCCTCTCCACCACTGACTCTGCCAGCAAACTTCTCGTTTGGAGATAATCTGTTCACGAAGACTGCTCTTCTGAAATCTGGATCAGCAGGAAACTTCCTGCAGCAAGCCATAGTGGATCAATATCGTATTCCAGTCTGACGCCTGCAGAGACCATTGATGGTGTCATCTGTCGATATAAGAGCTCTATCTGAGTCCGTACAATTTTGTACTGCACTGCAGGTGGGAGCTTTTCATACAGAAGAGATTTCGTTCCTGGTTCTTCAAAGTCTTTCTCACCCTCTCCTTTTGGGGCTTCCATGGCTCCGTACCCATGAACCTGTTCTTGATTGGAAGTCTGGAGAGGTGCTTCGTTGGGGACAGTACTGCTTTGGAAAGTGTCTTTCTCCTGTTCGTCCTGCTCGGTTACCCCGGATACCACCAAATCCTGAAAATCTGCCTGCAGCATACCGTGCCTATGCCGACTTCTTTGATAAGAAGGAGGCTGAGACATTACCTCCACACAGGCCTTATGATTGTCCAATTGATCTCATTCCTGGTTCTTCACCTCCCCGTGGTTGCATTTATTTTTGGACTCTGAGGTACAATAATTATTATTATTTGTCACTTTTTTTGTGGTTTTCTGTGTTTTCATCCATTCACTTTATTTTATTATTTTTTTTTATTTTTGGTGTTTTCTTTATGTTCCTATCTTTGGATTGACATCCGTCTCTTGCTCCTCATTTCAGTCTCTGGCCACTTTCCCCGAAGCTGCTTTCTTTACCTACTATTCATTATTGGATACAATTTGTCCATTATCTATTCCATACGTATCTGCAGCTCCTCCCGTCGCGTCATATACCGGGACTCACGTCACTTCCGGTAGTTGACACGCAGTTGGAGCCCTGCGAGCCGGCACTTGCTGCTACATCCGGCTCCTGGAACGCAGCACGGGCCGGCTTTGATTGGCGCACGCGCGGACGGCATATCCGGACGCCGTTCGCCTTCTATGTCTGATTTATATTTACAACATAGACTTCCCCACTTCGCCCCTCTGTCCATCCCTGACTGCGAGGTGGTTACCGCCCCCTCCTCCATCAGGAATCAGTGTTCAGCTGCAAGGTATCAGTTCATTGATTATTTAGTATATATATATCTGATGATTAACATTAGGAACCAGGCACTCCTGAGGAAGCCAGCAAGTCTGGCGATACGCGTTGGGCTCTTCTGCTGACCGCCACAGACACCCCCCATCATGCCATTTTTATGATAAGTATTTATTATCTATTGTTGATGGATTTCATGCACTTTATATTATTATATGCTGATTAATTTGGGGGTTTGTACATGAATTTGTGGCGATTCAGATGGGCATGAGCCGATACACGGCTTATATGGCCCAGATTTGTTGTATACAACGATTTTAAACTTTTTTTATGTTGTGTCTGTTACCTGAATAAACTTATATATTTTTGTAGATGTGCGGCTCCCATTTCGGTATTCTTTTTCTCTTTTGTTATGTTGCATTTATACTATGTCACCAGCCAAGACACAAGCCATGTCTGAGTACATCAAAGAAAATCTTGACAGAGTATTTATCTGGAAAATCATCTTCTCCGGCTGGCGCTGGCTTCTTCTTTGTAAAGAAAAAAGATGGTTCTCTCCGCCCATGCATCGATTATAGGGGCCTAAATAAAATCACTATCAAGAACAAATACCCCCTTCCCCTTATTCCAGAGTTGTTTGACCGCCTCAGAGGAGCTAAGATCTTCTCCAAATTAGATCTGCGTGGGGCCTACAACTTGATCCGAATTCTTCAAGGGGACGAGTGGAAGACCGCCTTCAACACCCATAATGGTCACTGTGAATATCTGGTGATGCCCTTTGGACTAAGCAATGCTCCTGCAGTGTTCCAAGAATTCGTTAATTATATTTTCAGAGACTTGTTATTCTCTTGTGTTGTGGTTTATCTTGATGATATCCTTGCCTTTTCTCCAGATTTGGCTACTCACCAGAGTCAGGTTTGCCTGGTCCTTCAAAGGCTAAGAAAAAATAGTCTGTATGCCAAATTAGAAAAATGTCTCTTTGAACAAACCTTGCTTCCATTTTTGGGGTACATAATATCTGATACTGGCCTACAGATGGATCCTGAAAAGCTGTCTGCGATTTTGAAGTGGCCCCATCCTTCTGGTTTAAAGGCTATTCAACGCTTCCTGGGGGTCGCAAACTACTACCGCCAGTTCATGCCACACTTCTCTTCTTTAACAGCCCCCATCTCAGCCTTGATGCGTAAAGGGGCGAATCCCAAAAATTGGACTGTTGATGCTGAAACAGACTTCCAAGCCTTGAAACAGGCCTTCTCTTTGGCTCCAGTACTCCATCGTCCTGATACCAGTAAGCAATTTTTCTTGGAGGTGGATGCTTGTCTATTGGAGCTGGGGTGGTGATTTCACAAAAATCTCCCTCAGGTAAGATGACATCATGTGGTTTCTTCTCCAGGGCCTTCTCCGCTCCTGAGCGCAACTACTCGATCGGGGACAGAGAGTTGTTGGTCATCAAAATGGCATTGGAGGAATGGCGATACCTTCTGGAGGGAGCCAGTCATCCGGTAGTGATCTATACTGACTACAAGAATCTTACCTACCTACAGTCTGCACAGAGACTTAATCCAGGCCAAGCTCGATGGTCACACTTCTTTGCTTGTTTTGATTTTGTTCTTTACTTTCGTGCTGCAGATAAGAACATCAAAGCAGATGCTCTTTCAAGATCCTTTGATTCCACTGACCAGGAGGAGGAGCCCCAATTCATCATTGATCCCACTAAAATCTCGGCCTGTCCAGTCAAGCTATCCGAAATTCCTCCTGGAAAAACCTTTGTTGCAGAATCTCTCAGAAAGCGAATCTTACTATGGGGTCATTCATCTAAAGTGTCGGGTCATGCTGGTCAGAGGAAGACCTTCAGGTTCATTGCACAGCTGTACTGGTGACCAACCATGCAACAAGAATCCTAGAATTTGTAGCTGCTTATCCATCCTGCACGCAAAATAAAACTTCCATACAGCGTCCAGCCAGCCTTTTGCTTCCCCTTCCAGTTCCTGAGGTTCCCTGGCAACAAATGGCCATGGACTTTATCACAGATCTACCCACGTCCTTTGGTTGTTCTGTAATTTGGGTGGTGGTTGACCGCTTCTCCAAAATGGCACATTTCGTCCCTCTGCCTGGTCTTCCTTCTGCTCCCCAACTTGCCAAGAAATTTATCGAACACATTTTTCGTCTCCATGGCTTTCCACTCCGTATTGTGTCCGATAGAGGCGTACAGTTCACATCTAAATTCTGGAGAGCTCTCTGCAAGCTATTAAATGTATCTCTGGACTGCTCATCAGCATATTATCCTCAGTCCAACGGTCAGGTGGAGCGTGTTAACCAAATTCTGACAAACTTCTTGCGCCACTTAAGTAACAGTCATCACGACAACTGGGTCAAACTATTGCCTTGGGCTGAGTTTTCATACAACAATCATGTCAGCAAGTCTTCTAAGAAATCTTAATTTTTTGTTGTTTATAGCCAGCAACCAAATATCCCACTCCCGGTGTCTCCTTCTTCCGGTATCCCTGCTGCAGACGCTACCTCAAGAGAGTTCTCTAAAGTCTGGGAGGAGCTCTGAAAGAGGCTTCTGTGCACATGAAAGAGTCCGCAGATAAAAAACATTGAAATTCTCCAAAATTCCGTCCTGTTGATAAAGTCTGGCTCACTTCCAAATACATCGGGCTCAAAATACCCTCCTACAAATTGGGTCCTCGCTTCATCAGTCCATTTGAAATTCTTGAACAAATCAATGATGTTTCCTACAAGCTTAAGCTACCAGCCTCCCTCCAGGTATTGAATTCCTTCCATGTCTCCCTGCTGAAGCCTGTCATCCTGAATCGTTTTTCAAGAAACCTGTCTCTGCTCCTATTGCGGTCAGTGATGAGAACGTATATGAGGTAAAGGCCATTCTGGAGATGAAGAAGAGTAGAGGGAAAAACCTGTTTCTGGTGGTTTGGAAGGGGTTTGGCCCTGAGGAGAGATCTTGGGAACCCAGGGATAACATCAATGCCCCCTTCTGCTGAAAAAATTCTTGTCTAGGACCAGACCTGAGGAGAGGGGACATAAGGGGGGTACTGTTAGCCCAGCGGCCTGTGTCGGTGCCGCTGCCCCTATCAGCAGGCACGAGGGCCAAGCTCCCTCTTTTCCCTCCTGCCGCCCAGCTGACAAACATGGGCAGCAACTAACTTAACTCTGCTGCATGTAATCCATGCCAGTGTTTCCTTGCTGCTGGAAACTTGCACTGCTGCTGAAGCTTACGTGGGTGTGTCTCTCTTTCCTATGTGGCAACACATACACGCCCTCTGTCTCAGCAGCCAATGGCCGGATTGCAGCATGTATTTAGAAGGGACTTCCTACTACAGGTAGTTGCTTGAGCAACCTCAGTGTCTAGCTTGTCTAGTCCCTGTGCAAAGGTGTTTATCTTGTCTGCCTTCCTGTGTACCGAATCCTGCTATTGTACTCCTGGACTTTGCTTTCTGCCGCCTGCCTGTGACCTGGGACTTCGTTTATGGACTTTGCCTGTTTGCCGCCTGCCCCTGACCTCAGATCTTGTTTGCTGACTTCGCTTGATTGCCGCCTGTCCTGACCCGTACCTCCAGGCCTCGTACGTCCCCTTGGTGCTTGCACCGAGCACTCTGACCCCCTGGTCAGCTGCCACTGACTTGGAGACTACTCTGGAGTGACACCTGGCAGCTACCCTATGGCCCAAGCCTATCCCCACCATCAGGGGCTCTAGTGAATACCAGGTAGCTGCTTAGTTACGCCCCTCGGGAGTATACCCAGTCAGTGGAGCAGTGGGTCCACACCCGCTTGCATAACAAAAGAATATTGCGAACTGCGAATATCTCCATATGTTCGGCGAATCGCAATTGCGCAAAGTCCACCGTGACCTGACCGCCGGGCGAACCGCAAGGCCATCTCTAGTCAGATGTATCTTGGCACCGACACTTTGTGCCAGACATATATTCACTTGTCGCTGAAAGTGGTCATATAGCTCTGGGATGCCCTTCTGAGAGAAATATTTCCTTCCAGGGACCTTCCATTCCAAGGCCACAAATTTTCGAAAAGGCCTCCGAGACCACCAGTTTATATGGCAGTAGTTGGCAGGCTAGCAGTTCCGACAAGCCAGCGGTCAGCCGTTGGGAAAGAGAGTTATCCGGAGTCATCATCTTTTTTTTACGCTCGAACATTTGGGCCAAGGAAGTCTGCCTTAAGCAAGCAGGCAACATGGTTCTCCAAACCATCACTGACTGTGGAAACTTCACACTGGACCGCAACTTGGATTGTGTGCCTCTCCACTCTTCCTTCAGACTCAGAGACCTTGATTTCTAAATGAAATTTAAAATTTACTTTCATCCTAAAACAGGACTTTGGACCATTGAGCAACAGTCCAGTCCTTTTTTTCCTTAGCCCAGGTGAGACGCTTCAACATTTTCTCTGAGCCATGAATGGCTTGTACAATGTTGAACTTTTTCATAATGTTCTAATTTTGTGAGATAAATAAATAAACACTTGAAATAGATCACTCTGTGTGCAATGAATATATATAATATATGAGTTTTACTTTTTGAATTACTTAAATAAATTAACGTTTTGATAATATTGTAATTTATTGAGATGCACCTGTATGCAATGGGCCATAATAGAAATGTGTTACACATTGCAGGCAGCCAACCTGTTGGGAGTCCCTGCGCTGCTTAGGAGTTCCCTGCCGGACTCCATATATAGCTATTTCCATATAAAGTGATCCCTGTCGGTATCCCCAAACACTGTTAGCATCCTGACTGTGTATGGGGATACCCTTGTATATTTAAAATGTATTCAGTCTCTATTTTTCAATTATTACCAGGAGTTTCACAGTTATGACCTTCTGAATGAGAGACTGACTCCTTAGCAGTGTGCTACAGAGAAAAACAGTAGTATTCATGTAAAATATTCTGGTATCTAGAGATACATCTCGGTATGCCATGACATTGAAATAGCAGCAAAAGTCTTATTTATTTAGTAATCACAAAAAATTTCATTAAGCCAAACAAATTACAATAAACACATTTTTTTTTGCATAAATACAGTGTATATATATATATGAGAGAGAGAGAAATAAATCCCTCTCGTTCTTTGAGGTCAAGCCTGTGGTTCAGTTGGTAAAGTTTCTGAGGCAGTAACAATTTGGATGAAAGGGGAATAAAAGTTTTTAAATAGGTGGTCTCAAGCACTATCGTAATGCTGAAGAACCTAGTTATTAGTGATGAGCGGCATAGGCAATATTCAAATTCGCTAATTTTTGTCTGTCGAATATTTGTCATAAATTTGCAAAATTCCAGAATTCGCGATCTCCAATCATTATTTACTTCATTGCGAAAATCGGCAATGTAATATATTAGCAATAAAAATTTGCGATTAGAATATTCGCGATCAACAGTAAGGGGTAGGCAACTTTCCTATTGTTTGCTAAGGATGTTGCTAAGTGCTGATATTCACGATAAATTTGCAATAAATTCTATAGAATATTCCTGATCAACACTATTCGCGAATATGAATATATAGCACTATATTCTAAATATTTGCAAATTCTCAAAATGGCGATATTCGCAATTAAAATTCGTTATTCGAATATTTGCGCTCAAGACTACTAGTAATATGGAGGGATGACTTTAACCACTTCTCAATCTTTCCCATAAATGTACAGTGGAAGTTGGGACTTTAAACATGGCGCCCTCTCGGAAGCTTAGCAGGCACTATAGCTGCCGGATGCCTGCTGCTTTACACGGCAGACACCCAGAATCATTGTCTGCAATCTTCAATAACGCTGATCATGAACATTTTACCCCTCCCATGCTGTGGCCAATTGCATCTTTCCTCTGGGGTTCTGCACTAGTGGGACCCAAACAGATTCCCTGTGCCAAGATCGAGGGAGCCATTCAGTTGCTATGCCAGCATTGGGCCTTTGGAAGATTCTGAGGCCTTCCACAGAAATGTTACTATGGAGATCTGCCTGGTGGGGTTACAATGGTAAATTATTGCAGCCTGTGGGTGAAGATCGCATGTTAAAGTCCCCTAGCGGGGCTTTAAAAAAAGTTAAAAAGTTTTTAAAACTATAAAATTAATAAAAAAAATCAGCCCCTTTCTCCATATTAGATTTGTCTTTGTTGTGTACACAATACCTGCACTATTAAAATATAAATGTATTTATTCTGTTCAGTGAATGCTGTAATGGAAAAAAAATGCAGTTTTTTTGTTGCTTCATATGAATAAAAAAGGATCAAAAGGGCATATACATTCTAAAATGGTATCAATAAAAACTACAGATTGCCCCATAAAAAAAATCCTGTCTCCCTGTCTTGGCTATACCGTCTACCTGTTTGGCTCTGCCTTCAACATGGGGCCACTACTATTTTTTTTTCCAGGGCCACTTTATGTTCCCAACCCATGAAAACAACTGACAGGTGAAGCGAATAACATTGATTGTCTTGTGACATGGAACATGTAAAGGAGTTTAATTTAGAGTTGCTCTTCAGGGATTCTGTCATTTTGGAAGAAAGCATAATGCTACATACTTTATTATTTTTCCCATCAAAAGTGATAGAAAACTCGACTGAACCCACTGCTTGAGACTTACGCTGCATAAGTGAACCCAGTTTTAGAATTGCCATTATTCGTGCTCGCAGTAGTACAAAATCACTTTTTTCCCTACTTTTAAGGGTAAACTTCACTGTTATTAATACGAGTCTTTTCTACACTAATGAATTACATATGCTTATTAATATAAACGCTTATTAAAATAAACGCTTTTAAATACATTTCTTTTGACCATTAAAAATTTGTATTTCCTCTTGCCAGAAGATATTTATGCCAAAGTCCAATGATATTTTCAGAAATTAACTTTTAAACACTCATTTAATTGCAGGGTACATCAATTATTTTATGTGACAATGATAGAAAGAAAAATCTTAAAATATACCACTTCAAATTGTATTCAGAAATCAAAAAGATTAAACAAATCCATTAACACTTGAGCTGTAATTGTACAGCTGTTATCGTGTCTAATATAGACCTTTTAAAAGTCTTTAGCCAATAGTCTAATTAAAAGTCTTTTGAAACATGTGAGAGCTCTCCATTTCTGCAAGGAATAAAACATGTGACAATTTCCTTTTGAGCACTGCTTGATAACCCAATATGACTAACTTGCATTACAAAGAAATTCACAACTCACCAGATAAGCCCTTTGTCTCAAAGAACAGTGGATAGAATGGAAAGCTAGGAAATGTAGTAGAAATGTAAAAGCAAGATAAGTAGACTACAGGACAATAAAAGAAAATGGTGCCAGTTACTTGTCCGAAGGTTTATAATTCAAATCATGCTAGAATTAGAGTCCTTGGTATTAACTGTTTTATCCACTCTATGATAATATAATACCCTGCTACATGTAAGTGGACAGGGTTGCAATGTTTGCATTATCTTTTTTTTCCAATAAGGGTATGCTCTTACTGATGTGTACAGTACACCCTCACTTTGGCTCTAATTTGTTTATGGACTCCTGTTTCTCATAAAAATCTATTCTTAAATAATATATCGCAACATACTAGTAAAAACCTTGACAGGCTACAATTCACAACATAATTGCTGGGTGGCCACAATAGACACATACAGGGTAGACTTCATACTGTATTGTTTTAAAAAGCAGGTTATCTTGTGTCACACATATAAGAATATGTCCAGTCCAGTGGAAAAGTAAGAAAGGATGTATAATCACCTGTTTAGTGGCCTATATATATTGAAAAATATTGGAGGGATGCATAGCTAATCTGGTGCAAAGAGACAGCGGAATAGTTGCCTATGTCAAACAATTATTTCGCTGCTTTTTCCAGAAGGTCTCTTAAAGATCAGAGGTGGACGGCTACTTCAGTTTTCTGGTTGACAGCTTTGATACATCTGCCCTATAGCTCTTGGTCCAAAACCCTGTATTTATGAAGCTTCTGGTCAACTTTTTCCAACACTCATAGGCACATTCCAGGGCTTCAAACTGAGCATAATTTATTTTATGTATGAAGTGTCTGCAAGACGAATGCCATATGAACTGCAATTGCCAAAATGTTATATGTACGTATTAATTAGTATGTATGTGGGCAAATGCTCATGTAAAAAGTGTACAAGGGGTCAGATGTGTGCCAAAAGAGTGTCATTTAGACATGTAATTAGCTGGTATGAGTAGAATAACGTTTTTTACCTCATTATAAAGCATAAAAAACTATGCTTCTAAAAGTAGGGGCATTGCAGATAAAAAGTATATTGTGTGGTGAGAGGGTGACTAATGTAATTGTTTGGGTCAGTGCATATGTTTCAGAGATTTTCCCAGCATATTACCCAAACGTAAAGGCTGTGAACACCTTTGGGTGAATTTTTTTAATTATTGCATTGTATTCATTTTGAGCTAAAATCATTTTTTTAAATGTACTTTTATTAAAAAATATGGAGCCCTTATTTCTGTATAGCCTTGCATTCCTCTAGTAGCAGCATCTACGTGTTCTCTCTTTTCTGTCAGGATTCTAATCTCTGCTGTTTCACATTATAAATGATAGCTCAGTTCTTATCTTACTCATAAGAATGTGGCTTAAATAAGTTTTTATGACCTCTTAGTAAATTAGAAATAAGCGTTATTAGGCAGAAAGTAACATAGTAAAATAGTAACATAGTACATAAGGCCGAAAAAAGACTTCTGTCCATCCAGTTCGGCCTGTTATCCTGCAAGTTGATCCAGAGGAAAAAAAGTGAAAGTAAAAAGTGGCCATGGGGTCTTCCAATGGGCAAAGCTTCCTTTTTCCAATGACTCTCTATATCTTAGCCTTCTTCAACTGGAGCTGCTGCTATGTCCTGTCACCGGCTCACAGCTACTGCGATTCTGACCACCTTCTTGTTTATCTCAAGTCTCCTGGTTTCTTCTGACCTCCAGGTCTTGCTGCTGTCAGACTGCAGTAAACAGTTCATCCAGGACTGAAGGTTTCAAAGGTATAATTAGCTATATTGAGAATGCATATTAATAAGATTCCAGGGCACACCTCTTTGACATAATACTCAATTCAATAAGCACAAAAAGTATAAATAATAGGAGGGCACTCAAAATATCCAGGACCACCAAGGAACAAATGTCTATTACCACATTTAATATAAGCAAGGACTATTCCCCATCTCTGCCAAGTAAAAGAAGAGGGGTAATGTACTTTGCCCCATGGGGCTATATTTATCGATATACAATTGCTACGCTACTTATGGCAGTGCGGTCTAATTTATAGACCAACAGCAATATACATTCCCAGAGGACAACACATTGGGATCCAGATTACCTACTCAGGACTTGGTTCACAGCTTGCAAGAGCGGCCACAATGTCACTTGTGTGGTACCACTATATTGCTTGCTTGGTGCCATCCAGGCGTTTTATGCCCATGAGGGCACATTTATACCACGTTTGTACCATATTATATTGTATTTTATTTCACGTATGTACTATTTTATGCTAGTAACTTTTTATATTAAATGTGGTAATAGACATTTGTTCCTTGGTGGTCTCGGATATTTTGAGTGCCCTCCTATTATTTATACTTTTTGCACCATTTTCTCTGGATTCGTGTGTATCCGTGGAGTGAGCACCTGGCTTTTTGGGAGTGTTTGGGGTGAGCCGCTGTTCTCTGTACTCTCAATTCAATAAGTGTTTATGATCCTTTTAGTATTTTAGAGATAGGGATATTAGATGACAGCCACACAGTAAAAGTCAGAGTCACACAGCTAGCCAAACAGGTAACTTAACACTTTGTTACAACGCCTCAATATTTTTAATAAAGACCAATTGAAAAAATGACTTTTAGCCCAAAATGAGTAAAACGCAAACATAAAAAGGTGTACATAGCTTTTAAGTATTGAACATGATGTGAACATAACTTTAGTGACATGGACTGAGGTAAACAATTGCTTTCTTCTTGGTGAGCTGTTTTCAGCTTTTTTATTGGTTAATAGGTGCATGACAGCTAAAGAGGAAAGCTCTGTGGAACCAATTTTTGCATAGACAGTGTTCTCAAATAATTGTCATTATTTCACATGAACCATTTACCAGGCAATTTTATATTTCACAAATTTAGCTTAACATTAAAATTACTGGCAATTCGCACACAGTAGGAGTTGCTTTTTAAAACATGAAAAGGATATTTTTCAAATAAAAATATTGTTTTTCTCTGGGGTTAAACATGCTTGATGTTGGGACTGAAATTTGACTGTTTATTATAAAACAATTTGGGAATAAAAGGATTAAATATGAACGTGGACTTCGACATGAAGCAGTGATGCATTTTGTTAATGGACATCTGATTAAATGATATTTGTATTTTATCACAGTCTGTAACACAGCTTTACTATTCAAAGAGTGTAACAAGCGATTTTAAAGAATTTCATGTGGTGCAAATACATCATTCTCAATCTGTTCGGTGTGCACAGAGGAGCATAATTGCCTTAGGCTACTTTCACACTCACGTTTAATGGATCTGTTTGAAACGCATTTGAAACGGATCCGTCAAACAACTGACAAAATAGAGACGAACGGAACCCATTCAGACGGATCCGTTTAAATGGATCCATATGTAAAGCAGATCCGTTGGTCATGTTTGTTTCCGTTTTGGTTGAGTTTACTTATCCTGAAAGCGAGATGGAGAAGACGTGCCCAGGAAAGAAGAAGACGCCGGTATTGGGTCCACCCGATAACTTCCAAGCGCATGACCAGAGGCGTATTTTTGGTCTTGTATTCGGAGCTTTGTGGTAATCCTGAAATATTTTTAAATGATATGCGCATAACTATCGAAAGTTTTGACCAGCTATTGCAGCACATTTCGACAAGCCTTGAAAGACAGGATAACCGCTACAGAAGGGCAATTACTCCTGCAGAGTGACTAATGGTGACATTAAGGTAAGGATTGTCCTAATTTTTTTTTTATAGCTCTATAATCAAAAAAAAAAAAATATGTATGCAAATTGTTTTATTTTGTCACAGGTTTCTTGCTACCGAAGAAAGTCTTTCATCGATATAGTCTGCAATACTTGTCATGCCTTGTGGGAGGTACTGCAAGAGGATTACATCCTACAACTGAACAGTGGCTTCAGATGGCAGACAAGTTTCTGCAAACCTGCCCATTCCCGAACTGTGTCGTAGCTGTGCATGGGAAACATATACGGATTGTGAAACCTTCAGGAAGTGGCTCTGAATTCTATAACTACAAGAAATACTTTTCAATTATCTTGATGGCCATTGCAGATGCTGATTACCAGTTTGTCGCCGTTGACATTGGAGCTTTTGGGCGGACAAATGACTCGATGACTTTCAAATAATCTGCAATGGGACACCTCCTGTATTCAAAGGACTTTGGATTGCCATCACCGAGATCTTTGCCAGGAACTGATGGACCTCCAATGCCACTTGTGGTAGTAGGAAACGAGGCATTCCAAATATGCGAGAACCTCATCAAGTTGTACTCTAGCCATGACTTGAACCCTGCAAAGTGCGTTTTTAACTACAGACTGTCACGAGCTAGATGACTTGTGGAGTGCATCTTAATTGCGAAATGGCGTTTTCTCACTAAAGTCATCAATTTTTAGGTTGAAACCATAGACAATGTAGTTAAAGCCTCTGTAGTTCTACATAACTATCTTTTATCAGAGGAACCACTGCGCCTGGACCCGCAAGAGGTTGATTACACACATACCAGGCTGCAACATCTGGGGTATTGTTCAATCCCTGACGTGGCCTGAATGAGGGACAGTTTTGCTGATTATTTTGTTTCTGAAGCTGGCAGAGTGAGTTGGCAGGATAATTTTGTTTACGGGTTTAAAATGTTTGGTCTTCTATAAAAAAAAATTGGGTATACACCTTGTGTCTTTTTTTCCTCAGCCCCAAGAATGCTTCTAAAATGGTGATATATTGTAGCATCACTGCAGCTTGACTCTTGTAAATATGGACAAGGTCCAGATACTCAGTGGTGGCATTTGCAAACGGGAGCACATAGCACCATACAGCAGTGGTATGATCTTATGAGTGGAGGACTACAGCCCCGCAGGCAACTGGATGTACATGACATCTTTGTAATCTATGATGCTGTGTACTCACTTGTGCAAGATCAATGTGGCTCCGGGACACATGTCCCACATGTCGGAGGGCATCGGTCGTGTGCAAGTGCCCTTAACTGCAAAACTATCAAGGGCTTTATAATAAATCCAGAGTAGTTAGTCGATGGTAGTTTTAATTTCACTGTAGTGCCAAAGGTTACTGATCCCCTGTTCCAGACAATGAAAACACACACAGTCAAGAAAACAATAATTTATTTTTATTTGCAGAAAAAAAAATATATTCAAAACAATAACAGTAAAAAAAAACTATATCTAATGATATCTTGAAGGGGAGGTGGACCATCGCAGGGTGTAATGTCTGGGGCTGTCAACGCTAGACCCCTGTCCTCTGGATAGGCATAAACAATACGAGCCCCAGGAAAAAACTGCAGAGAGGGGAAGGTTCTGAGGTGGAGGGCTCCTGAGCATGTGTGGAGGAGGGGGTTTGAAAAGAAGTGGGAGGAAAATGGTGGGGAGGAGAAGTGGAAAACAAAACAGAAGGGAGCACATGCGTGGGAATGGGAAGGTTGGTGGGAATGGGAGTAGGTTTTGGATGGGGGGTACGTTTGGGTGACAACCCATTCTTTATCATATTCTTGAACTCATGCAACTGCCCGGGGCGACATTAAGTCCATCAAAGTGATTAGGCTTAGCCCATAATGGTAGTTAAGGCAGAGTTGAATCGCCGACTCCGCCCCCTGACAGCGAAGCATCAAGTCATCACTAACTCCCTTCTGATGTTTGGAAAAAACTTCAAGAGCGTCGGAAATGACCTTTATCAGGTCCACATAATCACTTCGACTTGTCCTATCTGATCTTTGCCTGTTCAACAGGGCTCTCAAATTTTGATGGAATCTGAAGAGCCTCAGTTGAACGTAGGGATTAGGTAGAGGACCCCGATTGTGCTGAGACGGTGCATGAGGGACAGAGAGCTGGGGATGGCAATCCTTTCTGGTTCCGCCTAAAGAAGTGACTCAGGCACCCGAGTGTTGCTGGCAGTTCTGTTGGAGAAAAAAGAAAGTTAATAATTGTATATATAGCATCCAGGTTCTATACTATTGCTATATTCTACCTTAGGGAGACTGTCCACAACAGAGGGGCAAAACGCGCCTCTGTCTCAGAGAGCCCCATACACTCAAAGGGACGGAACAGTTGTTCCTGCAACTGTAGGGGGCTGCACAAAACAGCGAAGCCAAACATTCCTCTGTCTCAGACAGCCCCTTACACTCACAGGGACAGAACAGTTGTCCCTAAGACTGAAGGGGGCTGCACAAAACAGGGGAGCAAAACGCTCCTCTGTCTCAGACAGCCCCTTACACTCACAGGGACAGAACAGTTGTCCCTAAGACTGAAGGGGGCTGCACAAAACAGGGGAGCAAAACGCTCCTCTGTCTCAGACAGCCCCTTTCACTCACAGGGACAGAACAGTTGTCCCTGTGACTGTAAGGGACTGCACAAAACAGGGGAGCCAAACGCTCCTTTGTCTCAGACAGCTGCTTGCACTCAAAGGGACAGAACAGCTGTCACTGCGACTGTAGGGGGCTGCACAAAACAGGGGTACCAATCGCTCCTCGGTCTTAGACAGCCCCTTACATTCAGAGGGACAGAACAGTTGTCCCTGAGACTGTAGGGGGCTGCACAAAACAGGAGAGCCAAACGCTCATCTGTCTCAGACAGCGCCTTTCACTCAGAGGGACAGAACAGTTGTCCCTGAGACTATAGGGGGCTGCACAAAACAGCGGAGCCAAACACTCCTCTGTCTCAGACAGCCCCTTACACTCAAAGGGACAAAACAGATGTCTCTGCGACTGTAGGTACTGCACAAAACAGGGGAGCCAAACGCTCGTTTGTCTTAGACATCCCCTTACACTCAGAGGGACAGAACAGTTGTCCCTACGATTGTAGGGGGCTGCATAAAACAGGGGAGCAAAACGCTCCTCTGTCTCAGACAGCCACTTGCACTCACAGGGACAGAACAGTTGTCCCTTTAACTGTAGGGGGCTGTGCAAAACAGGGGAGCTAAATGCTCATCTGTTTCAGGCAACCCCTTACACTCAAAGGGACAGAACAGTTGTCCCTGCAACTGTAGGGGCTGCACAAAACAGGGGAGCCAAACGCTTATCTGTCTCAGACAGTCCCTTACACTGAAAGGGACAGAACAGTTGTCCCTGTGACTATAGGGGGCTGCACAAAACAGGGGAGCAAAATGCTCCTCTGTCTCAGACAGCCCCTTACACTCACAGGGACAGAACAGTTGTCCCTGCGACTGCAGGGGGCTGCACAAAACAGGAGAGCCAAATGCTCATCTGTCTCAGACAGCCCATTACACTCAAAGGGACAGAACAGTTGTCCCTGCAACTGTAGGTGCTGCACAAAACAGGGGAGCCAAACTCTCCTTTGTCTCAGACAGCTGCTTGCACTCAAAGGGACAGAACAGCTGTCACTGTGACAGTAAGGGGGCTGCACACAACAGGGAACCAAATGCTCCTCGGTCTTAGAAAGCCCCTTACATTCTGAGGGACAGAACAGTTGTCCCTGAGACTGTAGGGGGATGCACAAAACAGAAGAGCCAAACACTCCTCTGTCTCAGACAGCCCCTTACACTCAAAGGGACAGAACAGTTGTCCCTGCTATTGTAGGGGGCTGTGCAAAACAGGGGAGCCAAACACTCCTCTGTCTCAGACAGCCCCTTACACTCACAGGGACAGAACAGTTGTCCCTACGATTGTAGGGGGCTGCAGAAAACAGGGGAACCAAACACTCCTCTGTCTCAGACAGCCCCTTACACTCAGAGGGACAGAACAGTTGTCCCTGCAACTGTAGGGGGCTGAACACAACAGGGGAGCTAAACGCTCCTCTGTCTCAGACAGCCCCTTACACTCACAGGGACAGAACAGTTGTAAGTGTATGCTTCTTGCTATGTTTGCAAATGCTTTATACAATGAATTCTGATATTTCCATAAATATTTTCAGATCCGCTTTCACTTTTGTATTGCCTGAGGCTAATGACTGTTTTTGACTGATAAATCACATAACATATCTGCTATTTTTGAGCAATATTGTCATTATTGTAAGAAAAAAACACAGTCCATATCCAGCAACAGTAACATTTGTATCAATATAAGACTCCATGTATACTAATTAGAGATGAGCGAAGTTTAGAAAAGTTAGATTTGGCTGTTTTACCGAATTTTGACAAGTAATTTGATTTGTTTCAAATTACTATGTCACAATGGTTTTCCATCATATGGAATTGGAGTAATGACGGGGAAGCCCCTGTCTTTTAACCCCTCAGATACCGCATTCAATGCTTTTCGCGACATCTGTAACTCAAATTCAGCCTTTAAGGGGTTAATCAGGAGTTAAAAAAATGATATTCACTTCATCCACTTGCTTGTGGAGAGGTTGTCTGCTCCTGTCTTGATTGAAGAAAATCTGCCTAAGGACCTGCAGTAAGAGTGATGTCACCGCGCGCCCAATGTGATTACGAGGTGCAGGTGAGGTCATTACACTCTGTGAATGTCATTTGGTAGGCTTTCTTCAATCAAGACGGGAGTGGATGGCCTCTCTGCGAGCAAGTGGATGAGGTGAGTATAATATTTTTTTTTCAGCCACCATTTTAAGAAAAATTGATTCGTTACCATGAAATGCAAGGAAATTCAGCTTTGTGAGCAATCTTTTTCCTGAAATTTGGATCTAAGTCTACTTCAGATACTTCGATTCACTCAGCACTAATACCAATGTGCTTAATTAAGGAGGGGTGGGGGTTCACAATCACGTTATAAATTCTGTTAGAGAGTTATATAAAAAATCAGAACCATTATATGTGCCCACAGACATGTATTAGGACAGAGCAAAATGGAATGCCTCTTAAAGGTTTCTGTTTTGCATTCCATCCTAAAATTCTGTTATATTCCGTTATAACTCTGGTGCAGAAATCAATACGTTAATTAATTTCTGTATAGTACTTCTAAGGTAGGAATCAGCATCTCCCGTTATCTCCATGTGCAGTGTATGGGAGACATCATAGAAGCTAATCCCAGTAGCTCATGGCAACCTGGCAATGAGAGAGAGTACCAAAGTAGGGTAAAATTGATAAAAATGCAGGATACAAATCCCATAATGATTAGATATAGTGTTATTATGAATGCAAACACTCATGCATAGGTAGCTTTATTTATAGTTATGCCAAATGTATGTTTTTTATTGTCTGAGTTATGGGGAAAAAAATATATGGCACTGTAAATATGATGGGCAGAAATATATAACTGAGCTAAGCAAATTTTAGGTAAAACAAATTATATTTACTTATTTCCCTGGTTCTCTTCTGGCCCTTTGTTTACCTCCAATAACAACAATCTCTGCCTCTTCCCCCCCCCCCTGCTCTGCAAAGGGAGTGAATAAGTCTGCCCTGAGTGACATATATGACTGCTTGGCTACTCAGAATCATGTTGTATGTGTAGGACTACAAGTGCCAGCTGTACAATGACACTGCTGTTACACATAGAATCTTCTCCCTACCTGTTCTTGTGCAATGCTCTGCAGAACTCCTATGTCAGCTTCTGTGTCAGCATTTTTCTCCTCACTACCTGTAGCTACTCAGTAAAGCCTTCAGCCCTGAGTCTGTGCTCCTGTAGGGGTTACTCTTTTCTAAAGTATACAGTCAGAGGGAGGCACAGGGCAGACAGCAGCAGCAGATGACAGAGCGGGGGGGGGGGGGGAGGGGGAGCGGCATGTCCAGCACTGTTATGTCTCGTGTACAGACTCATATCTGCTCTCAGTCTTGTGAACAAAACATCATCAGAGCAGGGAGAGAAGCTGACATCACAGGTCATGTGACCCTCAGTGAAATCTAAGAAAGTAGCAACTATAGATTCAGTAAGTGCATGGTAAAGCTGTTACATTTCATTACAAAGAACAAAAAAATAACTCGGAGAACCCCTTTCACTTACGCCTAATACAGTTGCAAGAAAAAGTGTGTGAACCCTTTGGGATAATATGGATTTCTGCTCAAATTGGTCATAAAATGTGATCACAACAATAATAGACAATCACAGTCTGCTTAAACTAATAACACACAAAGAATAAAATGTTACCATGTTTTTATTGAACACATCATGTAAACATTCACAGTGCAGGTGGAAAAAGTATGTGAACTCCTTGACTAATGACATCTCCAAGAGCTAATTGGAGTGAGGTGTCAGCTAACTGGAGTCCAATCAATGAGATGAGATTGGAAGTGTTTGTTACAGCTGTCCTGCCCTATAAAAAACACACACCAAATCTGGGTTTGCTTTTCACAAGAAGCATTGCCTGATGTGAATGATGCCTTGCACAAAAGAGCTCCTAGAAGACCTAAGATTAAGAATTGTTGACTTGCATAAAGCTGGAAAAGGTTAAAAAGTATCTCCAAAAGCCTTGATGTTCATCAGTCCATGGTAAGGCAAATTGGACTTGTTGGTATCCATTTTACATTGAATTATGTTATTTATTTATTTATATATATATAATTTCCTAACTTCATAGAATATGACAAAGAATCACAAAATCACATAAAGTTAATCACATTCCTGGCAACATTTGAGGACTTTGACGATATTAAAAACTTTTATTTATACTTTATTTATATTTTTTGTGGGGTTTATTTTGTCCATTCTGCATCACTTGCAAGGTTTTATTCACTAGCAGCTATACATTTCTATGATGGAAAATCAGTTCTATTCATCTGAATGGGGTTGTTTCTGTAGCAAACACATATTTCTGCATGGCATACTATTATAGCTTTGCAATTCAACTCAACCTATCTTTTGTCTGGTAAAAGAAAAAGCCAAATATTAAACTATATTTAACTAATAGAACATTTCTTGCATCGCTAATGGTAATGCAATCTTATCTGAGTTGCGCTATGTCTTGATATGTTACCTGCACAGGGGTAAAGCTGTACGTTCCAATACAAAACCAGTTCTTTTTTTTTCTCTCTATCTCTTATATGTTTAGCCCGCCTCCTTAGGATTGTATCCTAATACATTAAACCATCCAAAATTCATTATTCATATTGCCAAAATCGATATAATTATCATAAAGCAAAGGAATCCTTTGTTTCCCATTCAATATTTATAAATGTTTCTAAATGTTGCCTATTGTTTGCAATCAATATGTGCTTAATGGAACAGGATGTGAGGTACTAGAAGCATACCAACCCTGTTAGCTAACCATTTTATGCTTTCACAAATTCTGTTTATCTAAAAAGAAATAAATATGATCTGTGCAGCAAAGTACATGAAAGTCTAATTAACCCGCCTTGTGTCACATTTATTTCTCTTCATAGAATAACAAATAGCCTGTTCCAGAAAGTGTCCTGCAGTGCTACTTTGCTCTCATTGTGCCAACTGACATCAGTAAAAAAGCTCTTTATAGAGCTGTTCAACTCATAATTCACATGATAATTACAAATAAACTAGAGTGATCAACCTTGGATGCAAATTGCTATTGGTAATAAAACTTACACAGGCCATACATTTTTTAGCAAGGACACTATTTTCAAACAGATAAGAACTTTACTAAACAAAGCAACATAATTTAATAATAAAAAAATGTTGTCCCTTTAATTTTTGGATTAGAAAAATGCACATTATTCGAAGGAAAGTTGCTTTGAAAACATTTTAGAAGTTATTTAGCAAAGTTCTATGCCTGTTTTTTTAAAATAATACATGAAACAGCTATTGATACCAATGAATCTTTAATATCGAGTATAACATTTTAAAATTCTAAGGTTATAACTGAACAAGTCACTGAAATCTGTCTACATCTTTATTCAGAGTTACAATGAAAGAAATGTGCTATAAAAGAGAATGTGTTACAATGACATAGGCTCTGTTCACATGTGTTTTTGTCAGGCCGCTTTCATGTGAGCGAGTTTTATGTCCGGATGCGATGCATTTTGTAAACGGATTACATTCTGACTGAAATATGACCCATTCACTTCAATTGTTATATGCACATGAGCATGGCTTATCATTGATTATCTCTGCGTTTAGGAAAAATCGAAACACGTTCTATATGGTGCATTTTTCACACAGTCCTGGCACTATAGGAATGAATGGGGCTTGCATGAAAAACAGAAGGCATCTGGAGGCAATGTATTTTTCACTGATTGGTGCTAGGAGACGTTGAGGGTTATTTGTCAGTTTTTCTTCACACATATGAAAAATACATCAAAAACTGATAGCATCTGAAGCTGAAAGACTGAACGCAATCTCAGACAAAACTGATTAAATTTGCATGCAAAACCATCAGTTTTTCCCTGAACTGATCCTGACACAATCCATATTGTTCAAGTGAAATAAGCCTTTGGGTTTTTCAGGTATAGTTGATGGCTGGAATAGTGCAGTCTAAATCGCTAATCTTGCCATAAACAAACAAAATTAATCCTAACACTTGAATGACCCAATTTGGTCTGACAGTATGTCTCAGTATCAGTTTCCGGGCAAATCAATCATATAGGTTATGGTGGTTTCATAATGAAAGGAAGCATTAACATAACTGTGAACATAGCTTAAAAATTGTGAGGATCGCCATAATACAGATTGAAAACTGGTTATTCTAGTTTCCAGTGTTGAGGCTTGGAAATTGGTGAAACAAAATTTTATAATGTAATAATACTTACAATATTGACATAACTGCAGATTATTATTCAAATAACATAAGGCAGAATGAGGAGATTGCAGTCCACAACATCAATAATCTGCATATTGTGCCGCACACCTACCATCAAAAACCCCATACCAGCAACAGCATTTGTTTGGCCACCATATCATATGACAGCTACTAGTTTTCAGGCACCTGTCCCTTATGGCAATAATCCACTGGCAATATTTTATCCATCCACCTTGTTCAGCCCATCTGGTATTTACTATAATACATGTTTAAAGTTAAATACCATCTGGTTCATAGTATATATCTGTATAGTTTTACACTTTAAATATGGAAAAATCATTTTTTAAGTGATTCATATCTATGGTATTAAAAAATAATTCCTGTTCTTTCAGTGGTTTTCCATTTGACAGAACAGAGCAATTTACAATTTTAATGTGTATATTTTTATATTTATTCATTTTGGAAGTTCTTCATTGTTTGTATTGTTTTCAGAGCATATAGTACGGGCCCATTTTTTATTGTACAAAATGTATGGCACAAAATAAATCTGTAATTACTAGAAAAAATAAATAAATATATATTTATGTAGAAATGACAAAAAATGGGCAGCACTCCGGTCTTGTGGTGAAATTTCAGTGATGTTTATTTACACCCCAAAGCAATGCAGCATTTCAGCTCTCTCAATAGAGCCCTTGTCACGCAAACAAAAAATTACACAGCAGCACTAGTCCAATAGCACAGGTGCAAAATCCTCCCAGCCGCAGGCTCAACGGCTAATAGATAGATATATGTTCAAAAGAAGAGGCATCACTCCAGAGGTAAAGTTTAAAACGATGGACCCTTTATTGACCCCTCTGCAACGTTTCAACTGCTCAATGCAGTCTTTATCAAGCTTGATAAAGACTTCATTGAGCAGTTGAAACATTGCAGGGGGGTCAATAAAGGGTCCATCGTTTTACACTTTACCTCTGGAGTGCTGCCTCATCTTTTGAACATATATATATATAATCATTACAAAAAAAAATATGAAATATAAATCTAATTCCCATTTCTGAAAAAGTTTGTGACGGGATTTGAACTCACAGCTTCTGTATCATAGCCCAGAACTTTAACCTCTACACTATACAACTGCATAGCCAATCACAAAAAAATAAAATAAAAATAAAAATGAGACTTCTACTTTATAGGTACAGTATAGTAGAATTTTTTATTTTTTTTGCGTAACTGGCTATGTAGCTATTATAGCTGAGTGGTTAAGTGCCTTGCCTCTAATGCATAATGTTGTGAGATGAATCCTGGCAGAAACTTTTCTGAAATATAGGCTAAATTTGATTTAAATACCCATACACTGGGGTGTCCCCGAGCACTGACTACATATATGGATATAGGTATATATGGAGTCAGAGCAAGGACTTCTAAGCCGAGGGATTCCCTCACTGTACAAAGTACAATGAGGGAATCTGAACTCCTCGATGTGCCGAGCATAGCAATGCTCAAGCCGAACTTGTGTTCAGCCTAGCATGCTCGCTCAACACTAGTAAGCATGACTTTTTGATAACCGTTATTCAATTTTGTTGGGGGTGAATGATAAAAAAACTGAAAATCTTGCTTTTATTTTTTTTCATTACAGTGCTTAGCACACATACATTTTTTTAATTAATATTAATAGTTCAGAGATTTTCGAACGAGGCAATACCTAATATGTTTTTTTTCTTAATATATTTTTATGTATAAAATTGGAGGTGAGGGGCATGATTTAAACTTTATTTTTTTTATTTTTTTACTTTCAATAGTGACGACTTTTAACCACCTTTGGGAGCTAGAACCTGGGATCCTATTGTCCTATTCACCTATATTGCCATGCCCCGTCATTGTGGCCCAGTATCTGCTGTATGATATAGCCGGCACCTACCACTTATGGAGTGGGCTCATTGCAGCACCCCATTTGTTACATTTCCTCAGCCACTGTGATATATGGGTATATCTGATTTATAGTGATTCATGACTAATAAATAGAGTTGAGCGGACACCTGGATGTTCAGGTTCGAGAAGTTCGGCCGAACTTTCCGGAAATGTTCGGGTTCAGGATCCGAACCCGATCCGAACTTCTTCCCGAACCCGAACCCCATTGAAGTCAATGGGGACCCAAACTTTTCGGCACTAAAAAGGCTGTAAAACAGCCCAGGAAAGAGCTAGAAGGCTGCAAAAGGCAGCAACATGTAGGTAAATCCCCTGCAAACAAATGTGGATAGGGAAATGAATAAAAATAAAAATAAATAAAAATTAACCAATATCAATTGGAGAGAGGTCCCATAGCAGAGAATCAGGCTTCACGTCAGCCACCACTGCAACAGTCCATTGGCAGATATTTAGGCCCAGGCACCCAGGCAGAGGAGAGAGGTCCCGTAACAGAGAATCTGGCTTCATGTCAGCAGAGAATCAGTCTGCATGTCATAGCAGAGAATCAGGCTTCACGTCAGCCACCACTGTAACAGTCCATTGTCATATATTTAGGCCCAGGCACCCAGCCAGAGGAGAGAGGTCCCGTAACAGAGAATATGGCTTCATGTCAGCAGAGAATCAGTCTGCATGTCATAGCAGAGAATCAGGCTTCACGTCACCCAACATTGGAACAGTCCATTGGCATATATTTAGGCCCAGCACCCAGGCAGAGGAGAGAGGTCCCGTAACAGAGAATCTGGCTTCATGTCAGCAGAGAATCAGTCTGCATGTCATAGCAGAGAATCAGGCTTCACGTCAGCCACCACTGCAACAGTTCATTGGCATATATTTAGGCCCAGCACCCAGGCAGAGTAGAGAGGTCCCGTAACAGAGAATCTGGCTTCATGTCAGCAGAGAATCAGTCTGCATGTCATAGCAGAGAATCAAGCTTCATGTCAGCCACCACTGCAACAGTCCATTGGCATATATTTAGGCCCAGCACCCAGGCAGAGGAGAGAGGTCCCGTAACAGAGAATCTGGCTTCATGTCAGCAGAGAATCAGTCTGCATGTCATAGCAGAGAATCAGGCTTCACGTCAGCCACCACTGCAACAGTCCATTGTCATATATTTAGGCCCAGCACCCAAGCAGAGGAGAGAGGTCCCATAACAGAGAATCTGGCTTCATGTCAGCAGAGAATCAGTCTGCATGTCATAGCAGAGAATCAGGCTTCACGTCACCCAACATTGGAACAGTCCATTGGCATATATTTAGGCCCCGGCACCCAGACAGAGGAGATGTTCATTCAACTTTGGGTTGCCCTGCAATATAATGGTAAAATTAAAATAAAAAGAGGATTGAATGAGGAAGTGCCCTGGAGTACAATAATATATGGTTAAGGGGAGGTAGTTAATGTCTAATCTGCACAAGGGATGGTCAGGTCCTGTGGGATCCATGCCTGGTTCATTTTTATGAACGTCAGCTTGTCCACATTGGCTGTAGACAGGCGGCTGCGTTTGTCTGTAATGACGCCTCCTGCCGTGCTGAATACACGTTCAGACAAAACGCTGGCCGCCGGGCAGGCCAGCACCTCCAAGGCATAAAAGGCTAGCTCTGGCCACTTGGACAATTTAGAGACCCAGAAGTTGAATGGGGCCGAACCATCAGTCAGTACGTGGAGGGGTGTGCACACGTACTGTTCCACCATGTTAGTGAAATGTTGCATCCTGCTAACACGTTGCGTATCAGGTGGTGGTGCAGTTAGCTGTGGCGTGTTGACAAAACTTTTCCACATCTCTGCCATGCTAACCCTGCCCTCAGAAGAGCTGGCCGTGACACAGCTGCCTTGGCGACCTCTTGCTCCTCCTCTGCCTTGCCCTTGGGTTTCCACTTGTTCCCCTGTGACATTTGGGAATGCTCTCAGTAGCGCGTCTACCAACGTGCGCTTGTACTCGCGCATCTTCCTATCACGCTCCAGTGAAGGAAGTTAGGTGGGCACATTGTCTTTGTAGCGTGGATCCAGCAGGGTGGCAACCCAGTAGTCCGCACACGTTAAAATGTGGGCAACTCTGCTGTCGTTGTGCAGGCACTGCAGCATGTAGTCGCTCATGTGTGCCAGGCTGCCCAGAGGTAAGGACAAGCTGTCCTCTGTGGGAGGCGTATCGTCATCGTCCTGCCTTTCCCCCCAGCCACGCACTAGTGATGGGCCCGAGCTGCGTTGGGTGCCACCCCGCTGTGACCATGCTTCATCCTCATCCTCCTCCACCTCCTCCTCATCCTCGTCCTCCTCATCCTCCAGTAGTGGGCCCTGGCTGGCCACATTTGTACCTGGCCTCTGCTGTTGCAAAAAACCTCCCTCTGAGTCACTTCGAAGAGACTGGCCTGAAAGTGCTAAAAATGACCCCTCTTCCTCCTCCTCCTCCTCCTGGGCCACCTCCTCTTCCATCATCACCCTAAGTGTTTTCTCAAGGAGACATAGAAGTGGTATTGTAATGCTGATAACGGCGTCATCGCCACTGGCCGTGTTGGTGGAGTACTCGAAACAGCGCAACAGGGCACACAGGTCTCGCATGGAGGCCCAGTAATTGGTGGTGAAGTGGTGCTGTTCCGTAGTGCAACTGACCCGTGCGTGCTGCAGCTGAAACTCCACTATGGCCTGCTGCTGCTCGCAGAGCATATGCAAGGTGGAGTTCCACCTGGTGGGCACGTCGCATATGAGGCGGTGAGCGGGAAGGCCGAAGTTACGCTGTAGCGCAGACAGGCGAGCAGCGGCAGGATGTGAACGCCGGAAGCGCGAACAGACTGCACGCACTTTATGCAGCAGCTCTGACATGTCGGGGTAGTTGTGAATGAACTTCTGCACCACCAAATTCAGCACATGCGCCAAGCAAGGGATGTGCTTCAAACCGGCTAGTCCCAGAGCTGCAACGAGATTTCGCCCATTATCGCACACCACCAGGCCGGGCTTGAGGCTCACCGGCAGCAACCACTCGTCGGTCTGTTGTTCTATACCCCGCCACAACTCCTGTGCGGTGTGGGGCCTGTCCCCCAAACATATGAGTTTCAGAATGGCCTGCTGACGTTTACCCCGGGCTGTGCTGAAGTTGGTGGTGAAGGTGTGTGGCTGACTGGATGAGCAGGTGGAAGAAGAGGAGGAGGAAGCCGAGAAGGAGGAGGTGGCAACAGGAGGCAAAGAATGTTGCCCTGCGATCCTTGGCGGCGTAAGGACGTGCGCCAAACAGCTCTCCGCCTGGGGCCCAGCTGCCACTACATTTACCCAGTGTGCAGTTAGGGAGATATAGCGTCCCTGGCCGTGCTTACTGGTCCACGTATCTGTGGTTAGGTGGACCTTGCCACAGATGGCGTTGCGCAGTGCACACTTGATTTTATCGGATACTTGGTTGTGCAGGGAAGGCACGGCTCTCTTGGAGAAGTAGTGCCGGCTAAGAACAACATACTGTGGGACAGCAAGCGACATGAGCTGTTTGAAGCTGTCTGTGTCCACCAGCCTAAATGACAGCATTTCATAGGCCAGTAGTTTAGAAATGCTGGCATTCAGGGCCAGGGATCGAGGGTGGCTAGGTGGGAATTTACGCTTTCTCTCAAATGTTTGTGAGATGGAGAGCAGAACGCTGCCGTGTGACATGGTTGAGATGCTTGGTGACGGAGGTGGTGGTGTTGGTGGTACATCCCCTGTTTGCTGGGCGGCAGGTTCCAACGTTCCTCCAGAGGCGGAGGAAGAGGCCGAGGCCGCAGCAGCAGAAGAGGCCGAGGCGGCAGCAGCAGAAGAGGCCGAGGCGGCAGTAGCAGGGGGAGCCTGATTGACTTCCTTGTTTTTAAGGTGTTTACTCCACTGCAGTTCATGCTTTGCATGCAGGTGCCTGGTCATGCAGGTTGTGCTAAGGTTCAGAACGTTAATGCCTCGCTTCAGGCTCTGATGGCACAGCGTGCAAACCACTCGGGTCTTGTCGTCAGCACATTGTTTGAAGAAGTGCCATGCCAGGGAACTCCTTGAAGCTGCCTTTGGGGTGCTCGGTCCCAGATGGCGGCGGTCAGTAGCAGGCGGAGTCTCTTGGCGGCGGGTGTTCTGCTTTTGCCCACTGCTCCCTCTTTTGCTACGCTGTTGGCTCGGTCTCACCACTGCCTCTTCCTCCGAACTGTGAAAGTCAGTGGCACGACCTTCATTCCATGTGGGGTCTAGAATCTCATCGTCCCCTGCATCGTCTTCCACCCAGTCTTGATCCCTGACCTCCTGTTCAGTCTGCACACTGCAGAAAGACGCAGCAGTTGGCACCTGTGTTTCGTCATCATCAGAGACATGCTGAGGTGGTATTCCCATGTCCTCATCATCAGGAAACATAAGTGGTTGTGCGTCAGTGCATTCTATGTCTTCCACCGCTGGGGAAGGGCTGGGTGGATGCCCTTGGGAAACCCTGCCAGCGGAGTCTTCAAACAGCATAAGAGACTGCTGCATAACTTGAGGCTCAGACAGTTTCCCTGGTATGCATGGGGGTGATGTGACAGACTGATGGGCTTGGTTTTCAGGCGCCATCTGTGCGCTTTCTGCAGAAGACTGGGTGGGAGATAATGTGTACGTGCTGGATCCACTGTCGGCCACCCAATTGACTAATGCCTGTACCTGCTCAGGCCTTACCATCCTTAGAATGGCATTGGGCCCCACCAAATATCGCTGTAAATTATGGCGGCTACTGGGACCTGAGGTAGTTGGTACACTAGGACGTGTGGCTGTGGCAGAACGGCCACGTCCTCTCCCAGCACCAGAGGGTGCACTAACACCACCACGACCATGTCCGCGTCCTATACTAGATGTTTTCCTCATTGTTATCGTTCACCACAACAACAAAAATATTATTTGACCCAATGTATTGACTTCAAATTCAGGCCTTTTTTTTAAAGACAACTAACACTATCTGGCTATCGATTTAGGTACCGTATTACACTAATACAGGCACAGCAGTAACCACAGATTTAGCTGACTATAAATTTGAGGCCTTTTATTTAGGCGCTGGGACAGATATAGGTTTACTGACAGAATTAGACTTGGAAATGCACAGTAGCGTGTGTGTGAAGTTATTCAGAATGACCCTATGTGCACCTTGAATCTGATATACCCTTTTAGGGATAGATTTAAAAAAGCTCTGATACAGCAGAAACCACTAAATTAGGAAATTGCTAAATTGGGAATTGTATTTCAACCCAGATCAAAAAATGTGCTTTGACGGACACTAAATAACTTGACCAGCCACAGCACTAACGACAGATTTAGCTGGATATAAATTTGAGGCCTATTATTTAGGCGCTGGGTGACAGGTATACGTTTACTGGCAGAATTAGACTGGGATTGATGGTTAAATGCACTTGGTGTGACAGCTTGACCAACCACACTATTGAGGGTTAAATGCACTTGGTGACAGGCTCAGCTTGCCCCTGATGTAGTATATGGCCAAAAAATAACCAGACTATTGATGGTTAAATGCACTTGGTGTGACAGCTTGACCCTGATGTAGGATTTAGCCAAAAAACAACCACACCATTGAGGGTTGAATGCACTTGGTGACAGCTTGCCCCTGATGTAGTATATGGCCAAAAAATAACCAGACTATTGATGGTTAAATGCACTTGGTGTGACAGCTTGACCCTGATGTAGGATTTAGCCAAAAAACAACCACACCATTGAGAGTTAAATGCACTTGGTGGCAGCTTGTGCTGGCGCACCACAAGACACAAAATGGCCGCCGATCACCCCAGAAAAAAGTGACTGAAAAATGCTCTGGGCAGCCTAAAAACAGTGAGCAATTCAATAGCAGCAGTTCAATCATCCACAGCTGCAGATCGATCTCTGAATGAAGTCTTTTGGAGGAGTTAATCACTGCCTAATCCCGCCCTAATGTCGCAGCTGCAACCTCTCCCTATGCTGATCAGAGCAGAGTGACGGGCGGCGCTATGTGACTCCAGCTTAAATAGAGGCTGGGTCACATGGTGCTCTGGCCAATCACAGCCATGCCAATAGTAGGCATGGCTGTGACGGCCTCTTGGGGAAAGTAGTATGACGCTTGTTAATTGGCTGCTTTGCAGCCTTTCAAAAAGCTCCAAGAAAGCGACAAACACCGAACCCGAACCCGGACTTTTACGAAATTGTCCGGGTTCGGGTCCATGTCACGGACACCCCAAAATTCGGTACACAGTTCGGGTTCGCTCATCCCTACTAATAAATCAAATTTCTTGTTAAAGTTTGGTGAATCGACCAAATCAAATTTTTCAAAACAAGGCTCATCACTAATAGATTTGACAAAATATAATATAGTCTATTTATATGAAATCCATGTTATTCACTGAATGATCAGTTTTATATATCAAACATCCTCATGTAAAGTTGTAGAAACTTAATCAATCAATTACCCATCTGAACTGAACAATCTGGTAGATTGGAGATAGGAGTTGTATAAGTAAGATACTTGATAAAGATGTTTAACCTATGTTTTCTACAATTTTTCATTTAGAATCATTTTAAGTAAATTATGTCCAAGTATTGTTGTTACCAGTTACTTATCCTGCCTGTTGGTGTTTTTTGTATTCTCTCTCAGAAAATCCACCACATGTTTTGAATGTTAGTGTGCAATTCCTATTAAAAAGTCTTCATTGTAGTAATAATTATGCTATTAGATGGGTTTTCTAAGATCTTTCCACAGCACTATTAATATTAGGCTGCCTTTTACTTTGGGAAGAACAGAATAAAGTTGTCTTAAAAGGCAGAACATGCTCAAAACCCTAAATGCTGTTATGCATTTCTAACTGGGGGCGCAAATCCTGCGCATATGGTCTGTTGCTAATAACAATCCCTAGCAAAAATGCATACATGGAGGATGCCCGCAGCGGACCACATGTACCACAAAGACATCCTACACAGGATAGCCAAATGTGTGGATGTGACTGGCTATATAAAACAGAAATTTACAAAAAATGGTGCACTACAATGGTAAATGCAATTGACAATATATGGCTAAACCCTCACACTGATATTTAAATGAGACTTTCGCCAATATATTCTTATATCAAGAACATACCAGAGCCCGCGCATCCCGTCAAGGTATCTCAAAGTGGCTCAGGACCTAACGCTAACCTACCTGTGCCGTATGGGCAATTACAGGGGCATGGTTAGATTTGCTCCCCCGGTTAGAAATGTGCAACAGCATATGGGGTTTAGAGCATTTTCTGCCTTTTAAGACCACTTTATTCTGTTATTCTGTTTGTACATGCACGCCTGGAGGGGTGGCAACTCCAGTTTTGAATTTGCCCTGATTTTGATCTATGGTTAAGGGTCAGGTACACCTCTCAGGCCTGCACCACCCTCCTCCCACCTCCCATTGTATGTGTGATTTTAAGCTGGAGGTAGCTGAGAGTTGTTTGCTGTTCTGTCGGACCTTATGCCCCTGTAATTGCCCATACAGCCTCTGTAATTGCCCATATGGCACAGGTAGGTTAGCATTAGTTCCCATGCCACTTTGAGATACCTTAATGGGGTGTGCGGGCTCCAGTATGTTCTTTTAATATTTTAATATCAGTGTGAGGTTTTTGCCATATATTGTTAATTGAATTTAACATTGTAGTGCACCATTTCTTGTAAATCTCTGCTTTTTACTTGGTATGGTTTATTTATATTTCAAGCTTTTATTTTATAGGTTTATTAATTGGATTTGGCTTATTCTATTCTTGTATTTGTGGTCATATTATTATTACATTTTTTTGCCATATCTTGCACTAGATACTTTTCTAGCAGGTGCACTTTACCAATCTGATTTGTGATTCAGCCTCATATATTGATTTTAACTTATCAAGGGTTTGTACTGTGGTTCTTTATAAATTTTGTGTATTTTAAGTGTATTTGATTAGGCGTGAGGCAGCTCTCACCTGCTCCACGACACCCTCCGAGCACGGACACCGCAGCTGGACGTGGTAATGAATGAAGTAACTTGAAAGGAGGGAAAAGTCCAGCTCAGTTCAGGTGCAAAATACCTGGCTTCTTTATTTCAGTGGTTATAAAATTTCCATGCAGCAGGGTGCAAAACAGTGACGCGTTTCAGACCTCTATAACACGAGGGTCCTTCTTCATGACAAACACCATGTTTGTAATTAAGAAGGACATGTTATAGAGGTCTGAAACGCGTCACTGTTTTGCACCTTGCTGCATGGAAATTTTATAACCGATGAAATAAAGAAGACAAGTATTTTGCACCTGAAGTGAGCTGGACTTTTCTCTCCTTTAAGTGTATTTGATTTGCTGTTTTTTGTCTCTAATGGCATTAATAAAATTATGATACTTTCAATTACAGTTTGCCCGGAGGGCTCCATCTTTCCAATTGTGCTATAGTTTATTCATATATATTTACTCTTATGCTTTTTACTCTTGGGAAGTACCCAGGATGTTTAGATACATTAATGGTGCCCGCTATCTATTGCAATACTGCCATTCATGCATACTGAGATCAATGATTGACTATAGCGGTCATAGAACTGATGAATGTGATGTCATTAGTAAAGGACCTGAAGGGATTTGAGTAGCGAATAGAATGTGGTATGGGAGCAAAAATAAATTTCATAGGTGGATGCCTTTTTTTAATTCTGGTAGTGGAACTGAGCTAATGGAATGTATGACCACTTGCACTGAACAAATTAGGAGGATGCTATTTTTATTTTGGATTTGAAATTTTAAAAAAAAGAAAGAAAAAAGCCATTTTTGTCTTGCTTCCTGTTTACCAAGCAGTAAAAATTAAATTTTAGCTGTATTTCTTAGATCTGTAAGAATATAGCAATAAAAAAACTATATTTAGTTGTTTAATAATTTAGCACTTATAATATGCAATTAAAATATTCTTCATTTAAAATGTTTTTGTGTCCTCACATACTTAGCTATAACATTTTTATTTTTCTGTCTCTGTAGATGTCTTAGGGCTTGCTTTTTGTGGTGGTGCCATAAATGATTCAATTTTTACAAAAAAAATACCTTTTAATCAATAAAGGAGCATTTTTGAAGGGTACTTTTTAAATTACATTTTATTCATTTTTATGTTACTTTTTTAGAATTAACATGGAGATTTACATAAAAGGTCTACGCATTTTATATCATCTTTTTTATATCATCAACTTTTTTTTATAACTAGTATTACCGAAAACAACTGAACATTTTTTTTTTCTATTTAGATATAAAGTTTGTTACTTGGAGTTCTTTTTCCCCAACACAGGCATTAGGTAATTATGGGACATTGTATTAAATCTATTTTCATTTTATTGAAATGTAAAATCCAGCAGAGCTCAAACAGTGAGGAGCCCTGAACACAAAATTACCTTATAAATATTATTTTAAATATGTATAAAATAGCATATTATTGGAATTTTTCTAATTATTTTTGTGGCAAAATACAAAAATAAGCTGGTTCCCTACTGCTCACAGGTTAGGGATAACTGAATTGCCATTGAAAACTACCATTAGCAAACTGTGACTGCTAGAGCTAAGACTGATAAACAATAATGTGTTTAAATAGAGAACTATGCACCACAACTTTAACAAGATGAATTTTAACACTTTTCAATAAAAATAACCATATTTAGTAAGAAAAAAACCTTGAATGATGGTTATGTCTTGCAAGAGTACCATAAACATAATCTAAATTCAAGTTGTGAAATGCCTTCTGTATTGGAAGACACTTTCACCAGTCTGTACTTTCAATATGTATTATCCTTAAGGGCCCTTCATATGAGTGCGGGACAATAGTCCAGCGGGCGGCCCGACGTGCACAGCATCATTGTAATCTATGATTCTGTGTGCTTCCATGTGCAAGATCAGTGCTGCTCAGAGACACATGGCCCGCTCACTGACCGTATGTCTTGGAGACTGATAAATCAAGCTTTGCTAAAACAATGAGGCAACTTGATACCTGAATTTTTCTCGTGTGTGTATCTGTAGCATTGGAAATATGTTTAGAAATTTTAATTTTCAAAGTAATTAAAATGTTCGTCATTCGAGGGGTGTAATCAAGGTTATCTACCAAATGTTACTGAAAATACAAGAGGTAGTACATGTCAGGGTTGTGTCATGGTCTGGTGTAGTGGACCATGACACTTTTGCCGTGCATGCTTGTTACTGGTGGCAACATGTTGTTTTCCATGTTTGGACTCCATGTTTTCCCTTTAAGTTTTGTGTTCCTTCCCATCCTGGTGTGTTCGTGGTTAAGTTGTGTGCTTGGAGGAGCTGGGTGTTGCCTATGGGCTCTTCTTATTCTGTCTTGTGAGCCTGAGGTCAGATGGTTGTCTGCCTTTATATGTGTAGGAGCTCTGCTCCTCTCTGGATGTGTCATCTTTCCAGTGTGAGGTCACCCTTTGTCTCCATTCCCTTTCTCACCTGTTATGTGGTGGTTTATGTTGGGGTTTTGTTGTTTATTTCTAGTCTGGTGTTCTATGTCTGGTCGGTGTGGTGTTAGTGATCAGCATGGATGATTGACATTTTCCCCTGTGTGTTGTTCCTCCGTGAGGGGTCCCTGGGGTTCCCCGGAGGGGGAACCTAAAGACTATGAACAGCTCTGCCTGGAGCTACCTTGCATCCGGTGTCCTCATGGGGTCCGGGTAGTTTTGGAGTCATGGTTCCATCTTTGCTGCGGTAGGTAAGTGTTGGTTGTTCTGGTGTGCCGCTGTTACACTGGGTGCTTACCTGCCATTCAGTTGCTGTCTATGTCTTATTCATCTCCTTTGTGTCACCACCAGACATCTGAGAAGCTCTGACAGACGTTCTTCAGAACCTCCTCCTTGAGGTTCCTTTTGTTTTGCTTTCGTTTTCTCATCTCGTTAGACTCTCTTAGCTGTTATGTAGTTGCACTGATTGCATCCCTTTAAATCCCTTCCCATACTGCATCACTTTGCGGTTTATACAACTTCCTGGAGTGTGTGCATGCTGGATGCTACTACTGAGTCTTCTACAGATAAGTTTTGTTCATTCATTTGTGTTTTCCTGTTTGCTGGATCCCAGGTGACCCTGACTCTCTCCGTATCAAGTGTAGGGAGCCGGTGGTCGTGTCCCCTCACTATTATAGGGTATTCAGGTGTTATACAGTCGAGGAACGAGGATATGCGATCATCTACCATTGAGATTTTTGCATAGGCTGAGCAGTTATGGAGAGAGCCAGGTCTGTTGCAGTGCTCTCCCTTTGGTTCCTTAGTTTTGGATCTAGTCAGTCGGATCTTCATTTTGTGTCTTCTAGTTTTCTGTACACCTTCCGTGACATTATAAACCGCCAAAACCATCTCAAGTATGGATCCGGTTTCACTTTTGACTGAACACATGCAGGGTCTTTCATTGGTGGTAGCAGATCTCTGTAAAACTGTTTCTCAGTTTCAGGTGACCGGTTCAGCTTGCGTTCATGGAGTTTGTTCTGAGCCTAAGATCTCGCTCCTGGATGCGTTCTCCGGGGGTAGTGAGAATTTTGTTCGTTTTAGAGAGGCTTGCATCTCCATTTTCGCCTACTTCCCCATTCCTCTGGTGATGAGGAGCAGAGGGTGGGGATCATCATCTCGCTGCTCAGAGATAACGCTCAGTCCTGGGCCTTTTCGCTGCCGGTGGGGGCACGGCCCCTCTGTTCAGTGGATGAATTTTTTTTACCCCTGGGTCAGATATATGATGAACTGGATCGTATTTTATGCCAGGGTAAACAGTCCGCAGAGATATACTGTTCAGAATTTCGGAGATGGGCAGCTGATACTGGTTGGAATGATGCTGCACTCCAATGTCAATTTTGCCATAGTCTTTCAGAGGGATTGAAAGGTGCATTTGCCTTTCATGAGAGACCTACCTCCTTGGACTCTGCCATGTGTCGGGCCATTCGTATTGACAGGCGTCTTAGAGAGAGAGGAGAGATCACTCCTTCCTGTCATACTCAGTCCAAGGACAGTGCGGCAGTCTCATTCAGTGCACAGGGGTCTCAGTCGCTCTCAATCTCTTCTGAGCAGTAGCCCATGCAGCTGGGTTTGCTTGCCTCTGACAATAGAAGATTCAGCTCTCAAGGTTTGTTTCTGTTGCGGAGGTATAAATCATTTGGCAAATGTTTGTCCCTCTAGGAGATTTAGGCAGTTTTTGGAGAGTAATAAAGAAACAAAAAGAAAAAAAATCCTCTAAAAACGTTCCATCTGTTACTATTGGCAAGGTTGATGCGGAAATTGAAGGTTTTCCGTTTGCTTGTAGTTCCCGTTTTGTCCTACCTGCCAGGGTGGTGCTAGAGAGCAAGAACATTTTTTGTGAGATTTTTGTAGATAGTGGAGCAGCTGTTAATCTCATTGATAATCAATTTGCTATAACTCATGGTTTCCAGGTATGCACTTTGGGAAAGGATATACCTGTTTTTGCTATTGATTCCGTTCCACTTTCTCAGAAATCGTTAAAGGGCATAGTTCACAATATCCGTTTGATTGTGAGTGATACTCATGTTGAGGATGTGTCATGTTTCGTCCTAAGCGGGTTTCCTACTCCTCTAGTTTTGGGGCTACCCTAGCGAGGCAAATAAATGGTTGGAGTGACTTTTGCAGAGAGAATTGCCTCACGACATCTGTTTCTGAGGTTTCTACTAAGACTGTACCATCTTTTCTCTATGAATTTTCAGATGTGTTTTCTGAAAGTGGTGTTCAGGACTTGCCCCCTCACAGGGAGTACGATTGCCCTATTAATCTCACCCCAGGTGCCAAACTGCCTAAATCTCGTTTATACAATCTCTCCCAACCTGAAAGGGTCGCTATGCGTGCTTATATCTCTGAGAGTCTGAGAAAGGGACACATACGACCCTCGAAGTCACCTGTTGCCGCTGTTTTTTTCTTTGTTAAGAAAAAAGATGGTTCTTTAAGACCATGTCTGGATTTCAGGGAGCTGAACAGTATCACAATTCGTGACCCTTATCCGCTTCCTCTGATCCCGGACCTGTTTAACCAGATTGTTGGGGCTAAAGTTTTTTCCAAGTTGGATCTAAGAGGGGCATACAACCTGGTCAGGGTCAGAGAAGGAGACGAACGGAAGATGGCCTTCAATACCCCTGAGGGCCTTTTGGTTTGATGAGTGCTCCAGCCGTCTTTCAGCATTTTGTGAACAGCATTTTTCATCATTTAATGGGGAAATTTGTATTAGTGTATCTAGATGACATTTTGATTTTTTCTCCTGATTTCAAAACTCATAAGGAACACTTACGTCAGGTCTTACTCATCCTACAGGAGAATAAATTGTATGCTAAACTGGAAAAATGTGTGTTTGCGGTTCCAGAAATTCAATTTCTGGGGTTTCTTCTCTCCGCTTCTGGTTTTCGTATATGGACCCTGAGAAGGTCCGCGCTGTGCTTGAGTGGGAGCTTCCTGAGAATCAGAAGGCGCTGATGCGTTTTTTGGGTTTTGCCAATTATTACAGGAAGTTTATTTTGAATTATTCCTCTGTTGTTAAACCACTCACTGATATGACTAGAAAGGGGGTAGATTTTATCTCCTGGTCGGTAGAGGCGCGTAAGGCCTTTTCTAATATCAAGGAGAGTTTTGCTTCCGCTCCCATCTTGGTACAACCTGATATTTCTCTGTCCTTCATAGTTGAGTTGGACGCTTCTGAGGTGGGTGTGGGTGCGGTCTTGTCTCAGGGTCCCTCTCCTGCCAAATGGCGACCGTGTGCCTTTTTCTCAAAGAAACTCCCCTTCGCAGAGAGAAATTACGATGTGGGAGATAGGGAGTTGTTGGCCATCAAGTTTGCTTTTGAGGAATGGTGCCACTGGCTTGAGGGAGCCAGACACCCTATTACCGTGTTTACTGACCATAAGAATCTGTCCTACTTGGAGTCAGTCAAGCGTCTGAACCCGAGACAGGCCAGATGGTCTTTGTTCTTTTCTAGGTTTAATTTTGTTGTCACGTTCCGCCCTGGGGTTAAGAATGTGAAGGCGGATGCCCTGTCACGTTGTTTTCCGGAAGGTGGGAATTTTGAAGACCCGGGTCCCATTTTGGCTGAAGGTGTGGTGGTCTCTGCTCTTTATCCTGAATTGGAGGCAGAGGTTCAGGTAGCCCAGTCAGAGGCTCCTGATCTTTGTCCTCCTGGGAGGTTGTTTGTGCCTCTCACTTTAAGACACAAGATTTTTAAGGAGCACCACGATACTGTCCTTGCTGGGCACCCGGGGGCAAGAGCCACAGTGGATCTCATCGCTCGGAGATTCTGGTGGCCGGCGCTTCGTAAGTCGGTTGAGGGTTTTGTGGCAGCCTGCGAGACCTGCGCTCGTGCCAAAGTCCCTCATTCACGGCCATCAGGTCCTCTCCTTCCATTACCCATTCCTTCCCGTCCTTGGACACATCTGTCCATGGACTTCATTTCGGACCTGCCTCGTTCCTTGGGGAAGACTGTGATTATGGTGGTGGTGGATTCCTTTTCCTGGCTTGTCCAATGCTAAGACGCTGGCGCAGGCATTTATTGATCACATTGTCAAATTGCATGGTAGTCCTTCAGACTTAGTCTCTGATAGGGGCACGCAGTTTGTTTCCAGATTCTGGAAGGCTTTCTGTTCTCGCTTGGGGGTTCGGTTGTCATTCTCTTCTGCTTTCCACCCGCAGTTGAATGGCCAGACAGAGCGCGTCAATCGGAATCTGGAGACATATCTGCGCTGTTTTGTGACGGAGAATCAGGAGGATTGGTGTTCTTTTTTGTCCCTTGCTGAGTTTGCTTTAAATAACCGTCGTCAGGAGTCCTCTGATAAGTCACCATTTTTTGGTGCATATGGGTTTCATCCGCAGTTTGGGACATTCTCTGGAGAGGGGTCTTCTGGTTTACCTGATGAGGACAGATTCTCCTCGTCTTTGTCATCGATTTGGCAAAAGATTCCGGATTCCGGAGTGAGAGATATAAGCGTGTGGCGGATAAGAGACGCGTGCCTGGTCCGGACCTGAATGTTGGTGATCTGGGGTGGTTGTCTACTAAGAATATCAAATTGAAGGTTCCCTCCTGGAAGTTGGGTCCTAAGTTTATTGGGCCTTACAAAATCTTGTCCGTCATTAATCCTGTTGCCTACCGTCTTGATCTTCCTCAGACTTGGAAGATCCATAATGTTTTTCATAAGTTCTTATTAAAACCTTATGTCCAACCCATTGTACCCTCGTCTTTGCCTCCTCCTCCGATTGTGGTTGATGGTAATCTTGAATTTCAGGTCTCTAGGATTGTGGATTCTCGTGTTGTCCGCGGTTCTCTCCAGTACCTCGTTCATTGGATAGGTTATGGTCCTGAGGAGAGGATGTGGGTCCCAGTGACGGACATTAAGGCCACTCGTCTCATCAGGGCTTTCCATAGGTCCCATCCTGAGAAGGTGGGCTCTGAGTGTCCGGAGTCCACTCGTAGAAGGAGGGGTACTGTCACCACCAGACGTCTGAGAAGCTCTGACAGACGTTCTTCAGAACCTCCTCCTTGAGGTTCCTTTTGTTTTGCTTTAGGTTTCTTATCTCGTTAGCCTCTCTCAGCTGTCATGTAGTTGCACTGATTGCATCCATTTAAATCCCTTCCCATACTGCATCACTTTGCGGTTTATACAACTTCCTGGAGTGTGTGCATGCTGGATGCTACTACTGAGTTTTCTACAGATAAGTTTTGTTCATTCATTTGTGTTTTCCTGTTTGCTGGATCCCAGGTGACCCCGACTCCCTCCGTATCAAGTGTAGGGAGCCGGTGGTTGTGTCCCCTCACTATTATAGGGTGTTCAGGTGTTATACAGTCGAGGAACGAGGCTATGCGATCATCTAGCATTGAGATTTTTGCATAGGCTGAGCAGTTATGGAGAGAGCCAGGTCTGTTGCAGTGCTCTCCCTTTGGTTCCTTAGTTTTGGATCCAGTCAGTCGGATCTTCATTTTGTGTCTTCTAGTTTTCTGTATACCTTCCGTGACACTTTATTCCTGGCCTGTTGGAAACTCTGGTTCCACCTTCTGACACTATATAGCAGGGATCAACTATATACAGTGGGGGTTTTTCCCTCTCTCCCCACGTGACAGTACATTTGCATTTGAGAAATTAAATATTAATAGACCCCCTGACCAGACAGCAAACATCAGCTGGTATTAAAGGGCCTCTGTCAGCAGATTTATAGCTATGAAACTTGCTGACCTGTTGTATGTGCTCTTGGCAGCTGAAGGCATCTGTGTTGGTCCCATGTTCATATGTGCACTCACTGCTGAGAAAAATGATGTTTTATTATATGCAAATGTAATTATAGGAGCAACAGGGGTGTTGCCGTTACACTTAGAGGCTCTGCTCTTTCTGCAACTGCTGTGCCCTCTGCACTTCGATTGACAGGACCAGGTGTGAGGACATTTTTACTGCTCTGGCCCAATCAATCAAAGTAGAGCTGTTGCAGCAGTTACAGAGAGCAGCCTCTAGGTGTAACAGCATTGCCGATTGCTGTATATGTTTCCCTATGCATTGTACACTTTTTCCAAATAAAGCAACTATTAAGAAGCTAGGTGAGTGCCGTGGACAATCTTCTCTACTGCATTTATATATCTTCACTGTCGTTACCACAGAGCACAACCCCAATATATTATCCTGATAACCCATAAAAATTCACTACGCAGCTACTAATAGTAGAAACCATCCTGAGAAGGTGGGCTCTGAGTGTCCGGAGTCCACTCGTAGAAGGAGGGGTACTGTCACCAGCAGACGTCTGAGAAGCTCTGACAGACGTTCTTCAGAACCTCCTCCTTGAGGTTCCTTTTGTTTTGCTTTAGGTTTCTTATCTCGTTAGCCCCTCTCAGCTGTCATGTAGTTGCACTGATTGCATCCATTTAAATCCCTTCCCATACTGCATCACTTTGCGGTTTATACAACTTCCTGGAGTGTGTGCATGCTGGATGCTACTACGGAGTTTTCTACAGATAAGTTTTGTTCATTCATTTGTGTTTTCCTGTTTGCTGGATCCCAGGTGACCCTGACTCCCTCCGTATCAAGTGTAGGGAGCCGGTGGTTGTGTCCCCTCACTATTATAGGGTGTTCAGGTGTTATACAGTCGAGGAACGAGGATTAGATATACATAACTATAGAACAAGAACACCTGGAAGTATATAGATTTAGGGAAGATTACACAGACGGAAGTATTTAAGTGTACTCAGAAAAGGGGCAAAGCTATTAAGGCTCAGGGGGGTTACTGTATTTAGCCTAAAATCCACTTGGCTTCCTTTTGAGCTAACAACCTCTTCCAATTCCCTCCCCTAACTCTGATTAGAATCCTTTCAATACCTGTTACCTTCAAAAGAGTCCCATCACTGTCATGATGTATCTTGAAGTGTCGAAGAATCGTCTTCAGGTTCGATAGATCATCTTCATCCCTGGATGCATTGATCCCTAATACATGTTCTCGGCTATGTTTTTAAGCTCCCTTGCCTACATAGAGAAGGTTACACGGACACATTGCCACATATACAACACGCATCATGGTACATGAAATAGTATGGGTAATATTGTAGATTTTCTGTCCAGTACCATCTGAAAAGGTTGTTGTACGCTCAATATTTGGGCAGGCTACACAATTTCCACATGGACGGCAACCCCATTTAAGTCCTTTAGAACCGAATAGTCTAGTTGGATACTTGCCTTGATGGTGACTGTGTACCAATATATCCTCTAAGTTACTTTCCCTTCTGTATGTCACTGAGGGGTGAATTGGTAGATACTTGCACAGAGTCTGGCCAATGCGAAGAATGTTCCAGTGTCTGTCTAAAATGGAAGTCAGTTGTTATAGGTGGTAATGAACTGTACCATATCACGTTTGTTTCCTTGCCGTTTGGGTTGAACTTGTAGTAAGGCATCCCTATTGGACTGCTTAGTAGTAGAGTTTAGTGGACACCTGATCTACTTTTTTTTTACAATTATTTAGGTTTTAGACTATATTATCCTTTTTGATACAAAAAAATGTTTTTGTATCTCTAAAGTATAAGAGTTATTTTTTTAATTTATTTTTTTAGCCGATTATCTTATGTAGGGGCTCATTTTTTGCGGGATGAGAGAGGACAGTTTTATTGGCACTATTTTGGGTGCTATAGGACTTTTTGATCGCTTGCCATTAGAATTTTTGTTGTGTAAGGTGACAAAAAAGTTATTTTTTTGGACCGTGTTAATCTGGGGGGTTAGGTCATGGGGTATTTTTATAGAGGAGATTATTACCGACGCAGAGATACCTAATTTGTATACTTTTTAAAAATTATTTTAGTTTTTTGGGTGTCTCAAGTCTGAGAACCAGTTTTTTTATCCAATGTCAGTGGCTAAATTGGGATATAAATTTAGTACTTCATGGAAGTGTGATACTCCCTGAAGCAACCGTCAATGCAGAGGCCTGGATGATCGGAGTACGTGTCGCACTGAGTAGTGGTGTCCTTCCGTATCCCCCTCCTGCGACACACTCTGCACTTTTTTGGGGTTCGTCCCTTCTTTCCAGTATGGGGAACCACACCTGGAAACTATTGGCCAGGGACGATCTGGGCGCCTCCAGTTCCCGAGCTACTCCGGCCTGCTCTTTCCCGGTCCGAAAAAATCAGGGCCTTGAGGACTGCCTCAAAGAACTGAAGGAATGTCCCTGTGTTGCCAGCGCTTCGGGATAGTACAAAAGAGTTGTACAAGGCAACCTGCACCAAGTAGACTGCAACTTTTTTGGACCATGCCCGGGTTTTGCGCATGGCGTTATATGGCTTGAGGACTTGATCAGAGAGATAAACTCCTCCCATATACTGATTGTAGTCGACGATACAATCGGGCTTGAGGACCATTGCTGTGGTACCTCACACAGGGACAGGGGTGATGCCGTTACCATGAATTATGGACAGTACAAGGACATCCCTCTTGTCCTGACCAGCAACAGGTTTTCACTGGTAAGGGCACGGGTCGCACCCCTGGGGCTAGGTACCTGGAGGGGGTGGGCAGGGAGGCCGCGTTGATTTTTCCACACGGTCCCACAAGCGGATGTGGATCTGGCGGCAAGGGACTGGAACAAGGGGATACTAGTATAAAAGTTATCCACGTAAAGATGGTAACCCTTATCTAGCAGTGGGTACATAAGCTCCAACACAAGTTTCCCGCTGACACCCAGAGTGGGGGGACATTCTGGGGGTTGAATACGGGAATCTCGCCCCTCATATACACAAAACTTGTAAGTGTACCCTGAGGTACTCTCACAAAGTTTGTGTAGCTTCACGCCATACCTGGCCCGCTTGGAGGGAACATACTGGTGGAAAATGAGTCTCCCCTTGAAAGCAATGAGAGACTCATCAACGGCTACCTCCCTTCCAGGTACATAGGCTTGTACAAATTTGTCCTCAAAATGATTGATGACTGGCCGTATCTTATACAGACGGTCATAGGAAGGATCACCTTGGGGGGGGGGACATGCTGCATTATCTGAATAATGCAGACATTTCCGGATGGCCTTAAACCGGGAGCATGTCATGGCCGTACTGTAAAGTGGGGCCTGGTAGAGGATGTCCCCACTCCAGTAATGCCTGACACTAGGTTTCTTGACCAGGCCCATATGCAGGGCGAGGCCCCAAAATGTCCTTATCTTTGCTGCACTGACCGGCGTCCAGCCACCGGGCCTGGCCAAAAAGGAGCCCGGGTGTTGAGCAACGAACTGTTGGGCGTACAGGTTTGTCTGCTCCACCATCAGATTTACTAGTGGGTCACTGAAAAAATGACTAAAAAAGTCATATTCAGTGTAGCCCACTGTGAAAATCTGGATTCCTGATTGGCCTACAAAATCAGGAATCACGGGCTCATATTGCTCTGGGGTACACCAGACAGGTTCACTGGCAGGGTGCTCCGGTGGATTTAACTGGTAAAAACTAGTATGAGCCCCAGAGCTTCTCGTACTAGTGTGGGCCACAGGGTCCCTAGCATGGCGGTCCCCTTGCTCCGCCTGGTGGCGTCTCGGCCTGGAAGCATCTCCGCAGCCGTGGGGGCTCGTCATCATCGCTAGACGCTGCTAAAGTTGCTTTTTCCTCTCTAAAAGAGAGGTTTACCTTGGCACCTGTACTAGTCCAACCTGATGTCTCTCAGCCTTTTATTGTTGAAGTTGATGCTTCAGAGGTGGGAGTGGGGGCGGTGCTGTCTCAGGGTCAGTCTCCTGGCAAATGGCGTCCTTGTGAATTCTTTTCTAAAAAACTATCTGCAGCAGAAAAGAACTACGATATTGGCAATAGGGAACTATTAGCTATTAAACTAGCGTTTGAAGAATGGCGTCACTTTTTAGAGGGGCAGTCCACCCCGTCACTGTGATTACGGACCACAAAAATCTTCTGTACCTCGAATCAGCTAAGCGTCTCACTCCTAGACAAGCTAGGTGGTCGCTATTTTTTACCAGGTTTAACTTTGTTATTACCTATCGTCCTGGGGCAAAAAATACCAAGGCTGATGCACTATCTCGTTGTTTCCCTGGAGGGGGTAATGTGAGTGATCCGGTACCCATTCTTCAAAGAGGAGTGGTTGTTTCTGCGGTACACTCTGCTCTGGAGGGGAAGGTGTTAGAGGCCCAGGGGGACGCCCCGGTCTCTTGCCCCTCAGGGAAATTGTTTGTACCGTTGAACCTGCGTTTCAAATTATTAAAGGAACATCATAATTCGGCACTTGCTGGGCACCCGGGTAGTAAAGCAACCTTGGAGCTATTGTCTCGTTGTTTTTGGTGGCCAAGGTTACGTCAGGATGTATTGGATTTTGTGTCTTCTTGTTCTACCTGTGCGCGCGCAAAAGTTTCGCATACACATCCTGCAGGGTCTCTATTACCACTCGTCATTCCCAATAGACCATGGACACAACTGTCAATGGATTTTATCACTGACTTACCTTTGTCTGCGGGTAAAACAGTTATTTTGGTAGTAGTGGACAGGTTTAGCAAAATGGTACATTTCATTGCGTTACCCGCACTACCTAATGCTAAGACTCTTGCTCAGGTATTCATCAGTGAAATCGTGAAGCTTCACAGGGTCCCTTCCGATGTTGTTTCGGATCGGGGTGCCCAGTTTATTTCTAAATTTTGGAAAGCTTTTTGTTCCCGTTTGGGGGTACACTTGTCGTTTTCCTCAGTCGAATGGACAGACCGAGCGTACCAACCAAAACCTTGAGACATATCTAAGATGTTTTGTGTCTGAAAACCAAGAGTTGTGGTCATCATATTTACCGTTAGCTGAGTTTGCCATAAATAATCGTCGTCAGGAATCCACTGGCAAGTCACCATTTCTTGGTGCATATGGTTTTCATCCCCAATTCTGTACTTTCAAAGAGGGGGGTCTTCTGGGGTTCCTGAAGAGGAACGGTTTTCGTCGGTATGGCAGAAGGTGCAAGCTAACTTGAAAAATATGGGAGGTAAATACAAATGCATGGCTGATAAGAGACGGTCGCCAGGTCCGGACCTAGGAGTGAATGACTATGTGTGGTTGTCTACTAGGAATATTAAATTAAAGTTTCCCTCTTGGAAACTGGGTCCTAGGTTCATTGGCCCTTACAAAATTGTAGCCATCATCAACCCCATGGCTTTTCGCCTGGAGCTACCTCAGACTTTTAAAATCCATAACGTCTTTCATAAGTCGTTACTCCAAAAATATGTTCCACCTCTAGAACCGTCACCGCTGCCACCCCCTCCTGTTGTTGTGGATGGTAATCTAGAGTTTCAGATATCCAAAATTGTTAATTCTCGTCGGGTCCGCCGCTCTCTTCAATATCTGGTGCATTGGAGAGGTTACGGTCCCGAGCAAAGAATGTGGGTTCCTGCGTCTGAGGTAAACGCCGACAGGCTAGTTCGGGCTTTTCATGCTTCTCATCCTAAGAGACCTGGTCCTAAGTGTCCGGAGGCCCCTCGTAGAGAGGGGGGTACTGTCATGAGGGTGTCAAGAACCACTCCTGACTCCGTTATACACGGGGTCAGGAAGTCACAGCGGGTGGCTGCGCGCTCTATGTAAGATAGGGCTGTTTCCTTATGGTAGCTTTCTGGGTTTGCTTTGCAACCCTTTTTGGCTCAATCAGGGATCCGTAGCTCCTTCTCCTCAGCTGTTCCTTGTCCAGCATGCCAACCTCCTTATATTCCCCTCTCACACTTCTCTGGTTGCCAGATATAGAGCTTCCTGCCTGGACTTCTATACTGACCCACTGGAGCTGTGTTGCTGCGTTCTCTGGTTGTTGGTCCAGAACGTTTCCCTCCGGATCCCTGTTGGACGTTTGTGGTCTGCTGTGGTCGCCCACCTGGGTCTATGTGTTTGTCTGTATTGTCTGTCCTCTCCCTGGTGTTTCCCTCTTGGTGTCAGTGGTGCGGACTATCGATCCCACCGGCCCGTTCACGATCTAGGGCTCATTTTAGGGAAAGCCAGGGTTTAGGCATGTGATTGCTGCACGGGTGAGGAACCCGTCTAGGGCAGTCAGGGCAGTCAGGTGCCAGCCGCAAGGTGAGTCAGGGGTCACCACCTTTCCCTCTCCCTTGGGCAGGGCTTTCCCTTTTCCCTCCCTGTGCGTGACGCCGGTCATTACAGTATCAGGGGTTGAGAAGAGTGAAAAACCAGTAATCCGTGTTGTCTAAAATGCGTATAACGCGTGTGCCACGGGAAAGGCAGCCTAACATGAAGTCAGCCATTTGTGCCAGGCAAGACTTTGCTGTCGTCATCAGTAGGATCACTCTTAATCTCCTCATCCTCTTCGTCCTCTTCGGCCCACCCACGCTGAACAGATGGAATAAAACTTCCATGGGTACTACCATCTGTAGCGGAGGCAACTGTCTACTGCTCCTCCACCTCCTCTTCATCTTCCAATTGGCTTTGAGAAGACGAACTGAGGGTGGTCTGGCTATAACCCTGTGTGATGTCTTTCCCTATTTCCACCTCTTTCACATGCAAAGCGTCGTCCTTAATTGTGAGCAGCAGAATCTGACTGGAAAGGCGATGCCCATGTTGCAGATGGCATTCAACTACTGCCCTCTGCTGCTCACATAAGCCTAGCCAACATGTGGAAGAACAGCCGGTGAGCTGGCACTTTCAAGAGCTGCTTCAGCATTGACAGAGTGACTGAAGCTGTCAATGACTAGCGGAAATGTGCACACACTCGGCGCACCTTCACTAGCAGCTCAGGCAATTTGCAGTAGGTTTTGAGAAACCACTGAACCACTAAGTTTAAGACATGGGCTAGGCATGATATGTGTCTGAGCTTGCCGAGCTCCAAAGCCGCCACCAAGTTACAGCCATTATCAGACGCCTGGTTCTAGTTTGAGTGGTGAGACCCACAGCTCAGTCTGGTCTCTTATACCCTGCCACAGCTCTGCGGCGGTGTGCTGTTTGTCCACTAAGCATATCCCTTGGCAAAGGAGATTTCCGCAAGGGTGTGCTCCGAGGAACATTTGCGGGCCTGTTTGGTGTGGTCCGCCTTCTCCCTTTTGCCACCCCACTGACTCTTCCAGCCTGTTGCGGTGCAGCAGATCCCTTCCCCTCTGTACTGCTATCCTCACTCGGCTTTCCACCTTCCCAGGTTGTGTCAGTGACTTCGTCCACCACCTCCTCTTCCACTTCCTGAATTTTGACCTAACCACTTCCCCAGTGACTGACAACTGTGCCTAATGGTCTTCATCAACCTCTTGAGACAGTAATTGCCGTTGAGTTATTGGCTGTGTCTCATCATCATCCACCTAATTAAACAGTAATTGTCGTTCCCCGCCGTCATATTCTTGCAATTATGGATGCTCAAGAGTTTGGGAATCAGGGCACAAGATCTGTCCCTCTTCAAGCGTGCTTGGCGAGAGGGCCAAATCAAGGAATGGCGCTGAAAAGAGCTCCTCGGAATATCCGAGTGTGGGATCACTTGTTTGCCCAGACTCTCCATGGTGGGAGGAAGGAGGATCAGGGAGAGGATTGGGTTGAGCAGACTCTTGGCTACTGAGACTGGAGTTGGTGGAAGACAGGGTGGTGCTTGCTTATGCGACTGGAACATCATATGCTGCAATCCAACCGACTACCTGGTCGCACTACTCTGACTTCCTACCTGCAAACTGGGACATGAAGCTAGGTATCGTGGATGATTGTTTTTCTTGTGCTCTGGCAGCAGGCACAGTTTTACCGCACCCAGGGCCACGGCCTCTGCGTGCACCATCAGCATCACGGCCACTGCCCCATCCCTTACTGCTCGCCTTCTTCATATTAAATGTTATATATGATTGAAAGTCTGTCACACGTAGGATTTGAAAGTGTATGCGCAAACAAAAAAAGGTATTTTGAATGTTGAAACATCACAAAGGAGATATCCCACAGATAATGTCAATGCTGTCACCAGCGGCTAATGAAAAATTACAGGGAATGTCACAGGTGTTTGGGATGAGGAAACGTTATTCAGGAGAGTTACCACCGGTAATGTCACTGTCCGCAGCGTCTATGCAAAAAAGTACACTGTATGTCACAGATACATTTTTGAAGTGCACACGTTACACTGCAGATGTGGCCCTGGTAATGTCACTGTCAGCAGCGGACATCGTCTATTGACAAAGAACACTGTATGTCACAGATATATTTTTAAAGAGCACACGTTACACTGCAGATGTGGCCCTGGTATGGTCACTGTCAGCAGCGGACACCGTCTACGGATAAATTCCAATGTTTGTCACAGATACATTTTTGAAGAGCATACATTACACTGCATGTGTGGCCCTGGTAAGGTCACTGTCAGAAGCGGACACCGTCTACGGAAAAATTACATTGTATGTCACAAATACATTTTTGAAGCGCACTCGTTACACTGCAGATGTGGCCCTGGTAAGATCACTGTCAGAAGCAGACACCGTCTGCGGAAAAATTACACTGTATGTCTCAGATACATTTTTGAATCGCACAAGTTACACTGCTGATGTGGCACTGGTTAGGTCACAGTCAGAAGCAGCCACCGTCTATTGAAAAAGTACACTGTATGTCACAGATTTTTTGGATGCGCACACTTTACACTGCAGATGTGGTACAGCTAATGTAACTGTCTGCAGCAGACACCGTCTACGGAAAAAGTACACTGGATGTCACTGATATTTTAGGGATGCGCACACCACACAGGAGATGTGGCTCGGATAATTTAACTGTCCACAGCGGCCAATTTGATGCTATTTAGTGAAGGATGCGCTAAAGATATATATTGCTGCTGTCACACACAATAATCCTTACAAGGACTTTGGGTCCCTGAAAAACATTTCTAATAAAAATCTTCCAGTAACATTCCCTACACTTTCTGTCCCTTCCAATTCACAGCTCTCCCTAAGACTGAGCAATTTAGCGGCGGCTGCGCTACAAACATATATTGCTGCTGTCACACCCAATAGTCCTTAAAAGGACTTTTGGGTCTCTGAAAAGTTTTTCAAATAAAAATCTTCCAATAACACTCCCTACACTCTGTCCCTTCCTATGCTCAGCTCTCTCTGACTAAGACTGAGCTGAACATGTGTCATCGGGTGCTTTATAGCACCCGATGATGCGTTCTGGCCAGCCAATCACTGTAATGCCATTAGCCAACATGGCTACAGTATTACAGTTCGTGCCAGTACCTCCCTGCACTTTTATTGGGTGTATAGCGGGGGAGGAGACTCGAGCAATGCGCTCAAGCACATGCGGTATTCGGCCGAGTACCACCATGTGCCGAGCATCGAGATGCTCGAGCCGAACTGTTGTTCGGCCAAGCATGCTCGATCAACACTCATCACTTTGCATCAGTTTGTGTTACTTCTGTCAGAGATCAGTTATTTTTGGTTGGAGAATAAATACTGCATGGCTTCACAAAGTTGCAAAATAGGTTTTTTGCATTTTTACACCGCTCCTGTTTTAAATATGGGCGGTGAAGTGGGCATAGTTAGCTATGTTAATGAGTTTCACTCCAGACACAATCTCACTCCAGTAAGAGGGTGGAGTAGGAAAAATGGAGTAGCTGGAGTAGCTTTTCTAGACAAAAGTGTAAAGTTTAAGGATGACATAAGAAGACATATAGCATACCACATTTGATAAATTCCATGATAAATTCCTCCCTTTGTTTCAGATGTACTGTATGTCAACCACAAAAAGAACTGCAGAATCAAATTCTGAAGACGCTCATCCATCAGCACTGTTTAAATGGAATTTTGGGTTAAACAAGTCAGAATTATAGTCATTTTTACTTGCTATTCTTTACATCAATAGGCTATTTGTAGAATAGCTTTAATGCTAAGTGTCTTCATTTTTTAAATCTAAGAATTTTCATCCACTGCTACTTCTTGTCTAACTTTTGACAACCTGTCAAAAATAACCTACAAGTTTTCTTGACAAGATAATATTTTAATATATATACTTACACATAGTCTAGAGTTTTAAATTATTTCCATTTTATTAAATTACCGTATAATAATCATCGGAATATCAGTTTGCTGTTCTCATTGCACACAGATTTTATATATCCAATTTTATCAGCTTTAACTTCTGTGACATTGTGTGACACTTCATCAATAGAAATGGTATGATTGAATTACCAGCCTAGAGATTTAATCTCGATTGGTGATTTAGATTTTATTTTAAAGAAAAGATTTATTCATACCTATTGAAAAGGTATATGAAAAAATAGATACAGTCAGGTCCATAAATATTGGGACATCGACACAATTCTAACATTTTTGGCTCTATACCACCACAATGGATTTGAATCCAGGAATTATAACTGTTTGCATATGTGCCTCCCACTTGTTACGGAACCAAAAGTAATGGGACAGAATAATAATCATAAATCAAACTTTCACTTTTTAATACTTGGTTGCAACTCCTTTGCAGTCAGTTACAGCCTGAAGTCTGGAACGCATAGACATCACCAGACGCTGGGTTTCATCCCTGGTGAGGCTCTGTCAGGCCTCTACTGCAACTGTCTTCGGTTCCTGCTTGTTCTTGGGGCATTTTCCCTTCAGTTTTGTCTTCAGCAAGTAAAATGCATCCTCAATCGGATTCAGGTCAGGTGATTAACTTGGCCATTGCATAACATTCCACTTCTTTCCCTTAAAAAACTCTTTGGTTGCTTTTGCATTATGCTTTGGGTCATTGACCATCTGCAGTGTGAAGCACCGTCCATTGAGTTCTGAAGCATTTTGTTGAATATGAGCAGATAATATTGCCCGAAACACTTCAGAATTCATCCTGCTGCTTTTATCAGCAGTCACATCATCAATAAATACAAGAGAACCAGTTCCATTGGCAGCTATACATGCCCATGCCATGACACTACCACCACCATGCTTCACTGATGAGGTGGTATGCTTAGGATCATGAGCAATTCCTTTTCTTCTCCATACTCTTCTCTTACCATCACTCTGGTACAAGTTGATCTTAGTCTCATCTGTCCATAGGATGTTGTTCCAAACTGTGAAGGCTTTTTTAGTTGTTGTTTGGCAAACTCTAAGTCTTCTCTTGATTGTTGACACACATACACCTACCTCCTGGATAGTGTTCTTGATCTGGTCAGCCAGTTTCCGTCACACTAACGCTGATAGGCATCAGGACTGCGGTGCTCTCAGGTCTCAGCGACGCCTATTGGCGTCATCTCGTGAGACCCGAGATTTCACAGGAGCGCGCGTTCACAGGATTCTGCCGTTCACAAGTTCAACTGCAGCCTGCCAGCGCTGATCATTGGCTGGCAGGCTGTAGAGTTTTAAAATAACCAATCAAAGAGGTATATCAGATGCTATTTTGTAAATAGCGTCTGATATTCCTGCTCCCTGCTCCTCTGGTGGTCCCTTTTGCTTGGATCTAACACCAGAGGACACAGACAGCTCTGTAAGTAGCACCAAACACCACACACACATTGCAACCCCCTTCACTTATTAATCCCTTATTAACCTCTGATCACCCCATATAGACTCCCTGATCACCCCCCTGTCATTGATCACCCCCCTGTAAGGGTCCCTCATCACCGCCAGTTACTTAGCTACTTGTTAGGTAGTTAGCGCCCAGCCCACCGCACTGCAGTCACTAATTAGTCGCTGATTAGCATCATCGCTGTCGCTAATCAGCACTAGTACTATATAGTATCTGTAAGTGATCAAGACTGATCGCAATCAGATCTATATCAGTACATTAGGGTCACCATAGGCTCTACAAAAAACGCAGTGTTCGCCCGATCAGGCCTGATCTTGTGCCCACACTTGCGTTCAGTCCGCCCCACCACAGTGACAGAATATTTTTTTTCTGATCACTGCAAAAACACCGTAAAATCGCTGCGGCGCTATAAAGATCACTTTTGAGCTTTCTGGATCTTTATTAGCGATCGCAGCTTTACTTCGCAAGCACTACTTTTTACTAGGCAAGTGTGCTCTTTTTCCTGGGTAGTCTCAGAGGAATACCCTCTAAATTTAGTTAGCCCAAAATGTCAAAGGGGTATTCCGCTGAAGAGGCCTACAGGATTCTGGCCCTGATGGATGAAAGCAATGGGGATGCCTCACCCGCTGAATCCAGTGGTTTAGAATATGAACCTGTAGACAGCAGTGGCACTCTAACTGCTAGTGAAGATGACGAGGTTGAGGTCCCTGCTATGGTCAGGCGTAACCGACCCCATGTCATTGTTCTGCATACCCCGCGTGATGAGCCTCATTTGCATCAGAGTGGTGCTAGCGCTGATCTTTTTTATGGTGCGACATACACCAGCAGTGCAGCATATCCTGGACTTTCTACCAGCACTGCCGTATTCCCTGGTGAAGTGGCGAGCACCAGAAAGGCAGTTCAAGCTGGTATGGTGGCACGTGCAGTAACTCCCCTGTCGCAGCCACCACGTTCACAGGCCTGTAGAGCCCTTAGTCTCCCAGAGGTGCTGGCAAACCCAAATTGGCAATCCCTTGCTTCCGCCGCACCCGTATTTCCCCCTTTCACAGCCCAGTCTGGAGTTCGTGTGGAGACAGCTCATTTAGGATCGGCCCTTGAGTTTTTTGAGCTGTTCTTCACCGCGGATCTCTATGACTTAGCTGTGGCAGAAACCAACAGTATACAGTGGGATGCGAAAGTTTGGGCAACCTTGTTAATCGTCATGATTTTCCTGTATAAATCGTCGGTTGTTACGATAAAAAATGTCAGTTAAATATATCATATAGGAGACACACACAGTGATATTTGAGAAGTGAAATGAAGTTTATTGGATTTACAGAAAGTGTGCTATAATTGTTTAAACAAAATTAGGCAGGTGCAAACATTTGAGCACTGTTGTCATTTTATTGATTCCAAAACCTTTAAAACTATTTATTGGAACTCAAATTGGCTTGGTAAGCTCAGTGACCCCTGACCTACATACACAGGTGAATCCAATTATGAGAAAAAGTATTTAAGGGGGTCAATTGTAAGTTTCCCTCCTCTTGAAATTTTTCTGAAGAGTAGCAACATGGGGGTCCTAAACCAACTCTCAAATGACCTGAAGACAAAGATTGTTCACCATCATGGTTTAGGGGAAGGATACAGAAAGCTGTCTCAGAGATTTCAGCTGTCTGTTTCCACAGTTAGGAACATATTGAGGAAATGGAAGACCACAGGCTCAGTTCAAGTTAAGGCTCAAAGTGGCAGACCAAGAAAAATCTCGGATAGACAGAAGCGTCGAATGGTGAGAACAGTCAGAGTCAACCCACAGACCAGCAGCAAAGACCTACAACATCATCTTGCTGCAGATGGAGTCACTGTGCATCGTTCAACCATTTGGCGCACTTTACGCAAGGAGATGCTGTATGCGAGAGAGATGCAGAGGAAGCCTGTTCTCCGCCCACAGCACAAAAAGTGCCGCTTGAGGTGGGCTAAAGCACATTTGGACAAGCCAGCTTCATTTTGGAATAAGGTGCTGTGGACGGATGAAACTAAAATTTAGTTATTTGGCCATAACAAGGGGCGTTATGCATGGAGGAAAAAGAACACAGCATTCCAAGAAAAACACCTGCTACCTACAGTAAAATATGCTGGTGGTTCCATCATGCTGTGGGGCTGTGTGGCCAGTGCAGGGACTGGGAATCTTGTCAAAGTTGAGGGACACATGGATTCCACTCAGTATCAGCAGATTCTGGAGACCAATGTCCAGGAATCAGTGACAAAGCTGAAGATGCGCCGGCTGGATCTTTCAACAAGACAACGACCCTAAACACTGCTTAAAATCCACTAAGGCATTTATGCAAAGGAACAAGTACAACGTTCTGCAATGGCCATCTCAGTCCCCAGACCTGAATATAATTGAAAATCTGTGGTGTGACGTTTTGAGGTCATCATACGCTTTATGCATTTCACTGACAACAAAACCTGTCACCCAAGAGGCCACCCTGCTTATGACTGGCTCCACAAAATTCGTCCCCTCATAGACCGTTTGTCATCCAGGTTTGCTGATGTGTATACCCCCAATCAGAACATCTGCATAGATAAGTCCCTTGTGCATTTTACCGGGCTCTGTGAAAGGGCCACAGTCTTTACATATCGTTTTAGGGTCTATGAAGGAAAAGACTCAAAACTGGAGCCGGTCGGATGCCCTGACTACCTGGGGAGCAGTGGCAAGATTGTCTGGGACTTGGTGTCACCCTTACTCCACAAGGGGTGCCACTTATACGTTGACAATTTTTACACAAGTGTGGCCCTCTTTCGGCACTTACATATAGTCGGAATTCAATGCTGTGGCACAGTGTGACCTAGTCGCCTGGGATTCCCCCAACGGCTCATTAATACCCGACTTGCACGGGGGGAGAGGGCTGCCTTGTGTGACCAAGAATTGCTCGCGGTGAAGTGGAGGGACAAGAGGGACATTTATCTTCTGTCCACCATTCACGTAGACACGACAGTACAAATTGAAAGGGCAACTGGAGTCATTGAGAAACCCCTCTGTGTCCACGACTATAAGCTTCACATGGAAGGGGTTGACTTCAATGACCAGATGTTGGCTCCCTATTTAATGTCCCACCACTCTAGAGGCTGGTATAAGAAGGTGTCTGTTTATTTAATTCAATTTGCTGTCTATAATAGTTTTGTTCTCTACAGTAAGGCTGGGAGAATGGGATCCTTCCTAAAATTCCAGGAAGAGATCATTTCGGAACTCCTGTATCCAGGAGGGTCCGTGCCCCAAGTCCCTGATGTAGTTAGCCGGCTACATGGCAGACACTTCCCGAGTGTCTATCCTGGTACCCCAACTCAGCGATCCCCTGTAGCAGGACTGGAATAAGGCGTGACACCACCATTTTTTGTCCTGACTGTCCTGACCAGCCTGCCCTATGCATAGGGGAGTGTTTCCGCAAGTACCACACACAGGTACACTATTAGTGTAGGGATCACGTGACACAGGACAGGCACACGGGGGTCTTAGGGCCTTTTCACACAGAGCTGCTACAAACCTCTCCTTTCACCTGTGACAAAGTGCATAATGTACTTTGCCACATCTCTGGGCGATTTGCGCTTTGCGCATTGTCCCATGTAGAAGGAGAGGTTTGTCCTCCAAAGGTAAAAAAAAAATAAAATCACAGGTAAGCCAAAAAGTTAATGTTCTGTTTCAAATGTTATGTAAAGTTTATAAAAGTTGATGTTAATAAATTTATTGCGTTGCTGCCTGTTTTTTTTGTTTTTTTTAAGCTTCTAGGTGGACCAAGCGATCAACCAGCTGCAGCACCGATGTGCATTCTGACAGAAGCATTGCGCTGCTGTCAGGTTACACAAAGTCGGTGTATGCGGCGCTGCAAGACGAGATTTCTCCTCTGCAGTAAAAAATATACGTTTGCTGAGGCTTATGAGCTGAGGGGCGGTGTTAATATGCTTTGGCAAACACTTTGCATACAAAAAAAATAAAAAATTCTGGCAATGATTTATTCATCCACATCCATTGATGTGAATGGAGAAATCGGGTTTACCAGGGCATACGAGCTGAAGTGGGTTTGGATGTTGGGTGGAGCTCGTATGTCCTGGCAGATGCCTTTCCCCTCTATTTTTTGCACATTTTTTGGCAGATATTTTTTCATCCACATTGATTGATGCGAATGAAGAAATCTGTGTCGTTCATTTTTTCTTTCAGCCCAGAGGCTGAACGGAAAAAAAAATCTCAATATAAGGAGAATAGCAGAAACTCCTAATGCTGGCCATACATGTAATGATTGTGGAGACCCTCAAATGCCAGGGCAGTACAAACACCCCACAAATGATCCCATTTTGGAAAGAAGACACCCCAAGGTATTTGCTGAGTGGCATATTGAGTCCATGAAAGATTGAACTTTTTGTCACAAGTGAGCGGAAAGGGAGACTTTGCAAGAAAAAACAAAATAAAATCAATTTCCGCTAACTTGTGCAAAAAAATTTAAAATCTACTATGAACTTGCTATGCCACTCACGGAATACCTTGGGGTGTCTTCTTTCCAAAATGGGGGCACATGTGGGGAATTTATACTGCCCTGGCATTTTAGGGGTCCTAAAGTGTGAGAAGAAGTCTGGAATCCAAATATCTAAAAATGCCCTCCTAAAAGGTACTCATTGGAATTTGGGCCCCTTTGCGCACCTAGGCTGCAAAAAAGTGTCACACATGTGGTATTGCCGTACTCAGGAGAAGTAGGGCACTGTGTTTTGGGGTGTATTTCCACATATACCCATCCTGTGTGTGAGAAATATCTCTGTAAATGACAACTTTTTACATTTTTTTAATACAAATTTGTCAATTTACAGAGATATTTCTCTCACCCAGCATGGGTATATGTAAAAATACACCCCAAAACACATTGCCCTACTTCTTCTGAGTACGGAGATACCACATGTGTGACACTTTTTTGCAGCCTAGGTGCGCAAAGGGGCCCAAATTCCAATGAGTACCTTTTGGATTTCACAGGGCATTTTTACTCATTTGGATTCCAAACTACTTCTCATGCTTTAGGGCCCCTAAAATGCCAGGGCAGTATAAATACCCCATAAGTGACCCCATTTTGTAAAGAAGACACCCCAAGGTATTCTGTGAGGGGTATGGTGAGTTCATGTAAGATTTGATTTTTTTTGTCTCACAAGTTAGCGGAAATTGTTTTTTGTTTTTTTAATTTTTTATTACAAAGTCTCATATTCCACTAACTTATGACAAAAAATTAAATCTTACATGAACTCACCATACCCCTCATGGAATACCTTGGGGTGTTTTATTTCTAAAATGGGGTAACTTGTGGGGTATTTATACTCCCCTGGCATTTTAGGGCCCCTAAAGCGTGAGAAGTAGTTTGGAATCCAAATGCGTAAAAATGCCCGGTGAAATCCTAAAAGTACTCATTGGAATTTGGGCCACTTTGCGCAGCTAGGCTGCAAAAAAGTGTATTTTTATCCATACTGTGTGTGAGAAATATCTCTGTAAATGACAACTTTTTATTTTTTTTATACAAAGTTGTCAATTTACAGAGATATTACTCTCACCCAGCATGGGTATATGTAAAATACACCCCAAAACACATTGCCCTACTTCTTCTGAATACGGAGATACCACATGTGTGACACTTTTTTGCAGCCTAGGTGCATAAAGGGGCCAAAAGTCCAACGAGTACCTTTAGGCTTTACAGAGTTGCTCACAATTTAGCCCCGCCCAAAATGCCAGAACAGTAAACACACCCCACATATGACCCCATTTCGGAAAGTAGACACCTCAAGTTATTCACTGAGGGGCATAGTCCGTGGGAGATTTTTTATTTTTTTTTGCCAGAAGTTAGCAGAAATGGAAACTTTATTATTTATTTATTTTCCTCAAAAAGTGTCATTTTCCGCTAACTTGTGAGAAAAAATTAAATCATACATGAACCCACAATGCCCCTCCGTGAATACTTTGGGTGTCTTCTTTCTAAAATTGTGGGGGGGGGGGGGTATTTATACTATCCTGGCATTCTAGCACCTCAAGAAACATGACAGGTGCTCAGAAAGTCAGAGCTGCTTCAAAATGCGGAAATTCACATTTTTGTACCATAGCTTGTAAACACTATAACTTTTGCGCAAACCAATAAATATACACTTATTTTATCAAAGACATGTAGCACAATAAATTCTGACACAAACTTCTATAGAAATGTAATTATATTTGAACAATTTTACCAGAAAAAGTTAAAAATACACTTTTTTTTGAAAATTGCGGTCTATTTTGATTAATATCAGAAAAACTAAAAATCTCAGCAGCAATCAAATACCACCAAAAGAAAGCTGTATTTAGAGAAGAAAAGGAGGTAAAATTCATTTGGGTGCCAAGTTGCATGACCGAGCAATAAACCGTTAAATTTGTGAAGTGCCGATTTGTAAAAATGGGCCTGGTCACTAGGGGGGTATAAACCTATGGTCCTTAAGTGGTTAAGAATGTTCCAAACAGTTATTTTGGCCACACTTAATGTTGTTGCTATCTCTCTGATTGGTTTATTTTGGTTTTTTTCAGCCTAATGATGGCTTGCTTCACTGATAGTGACAGCTCTTTGGATCTCATCTTGAGAGTTGACAGCAACAGATTCCAAATGCAAATAGCACACTTGAAATTAACTCTGGACCTTTTATCTGCTCATTGTAATTGGGATAATGAGGGAATAACACACACCTGGCCATGGAACAGCTGAGAAGCCAATTGTCCCATTACTTTTGGTCCCTTAACAAGTGGGAGGCACATATGCAAACTGTTGTAATTCCTACACCGTTCACCTGATTTGGATGTAAATCCCCTTAAATTAAAGCTGACAGTCTGCAGTTAAAGGGTTTCTACCACTTCGGTTTCACTTATTTAGCTGTCAGACACTAGCGATCCGCTAGTGTCTGCTCTGCCCAACCATCCTAATATAATTGCTTTTGGGGCAGCCGTTTTGCTAAAAAAAAACTTTAATTAATATGCTAATGAGCCTCTAGGTGCTATGGGGGCGTCATTAGCACCTAGAGGCTCCGTCTACCTTCAGAAACTGCCGCCGCCCAGCGCGTCCCTCCAGCCCGCCCATCTCCTCCTGAATGCGATCCTCCTTGTGAGCGTATGTATTCGGCGCATGCGCAGTGAATGTCTGACCGCTTCCTTGCTCAGACATCTCCACTGCGCCTGCGCGATGACGCCATAGTGCTCCGAGGAACAGGCGCAGTGGAGATGTCTGAGCAGGGAAGCTGTCAGACATTCACTGCGCATGCGCCGAATACAGGCGCTCACAAGGAGGATCGCATTCAGGAGGAGATGGGCGGGCTGGAGGGACGCGCTGGGCGGCGGCAGTTTCTGAAGGTAGACGGAGCCTCTAGGTGCTAATGACGCCCCCATAGCACCTAGAGGCTCATTAGCATATTAATAAAAGTTCTTTTTTTAGCAAAACGGCTGCTCCAAAAGCAATTATATTAGGATGGTTGGGCAGAGCAGACACTAGCGGATCGCTAGTGTCTGACAGCTAAATATGTGAAACCAAAGTGGTAGAAACCCTTTAAAGCACATCTAGTTTGTTTCATTTCAAATCCATTGTGGTAGTTTATAGAGACAAAAATGTTAGAATTGTGTCGATGTCCCAATATATATGGACCTGACTGTAAACTCAAAATTCAAGTTGGAACAGCCTCTCTTTTAAGCTCAGTTTGATTATGAGGTTACATGTTGACTTCTACAGAGGAAGTAGAGAGGGTAGCAACATGGTTAATTTGAGTTATAAATGGAGTAAGATGTCTATTTTAGGGCTAGTCTAGATATGATGGGATTTTTCTGCCTTTGATCTTGGTGCAAATGTATAATCAGTCTGCAGCAAAATCCAAATGCTACATGCAGATTTTGCTGCAGGTTGTGCAATAGATTCACTGCAAATTTAACCCCTATACATTGAAAGAATGCAATTAATGGTGATATCAGTTGCGTTTCTGCTACAGAAAGAGCATGCTTCAGATTTGACAATCTGCAGCATGCTCGTTTTTCCACACAGAAATTAATTTGCTGTGGATTTGCAGTGTGGAATCCAAACTTCAAAACATACTACCATACCACTCCAGTAAAAAATGAAAAATTAGCTATTATTTTATATTTATTTGCATTTCGTACCTGCTACTACATTTATTCCGCATTGCAGCATCAAGTGGCTGCTATTAGTGATGAGCGGCAGGTGCCATATTCGAATTTGCTATATTTCATGAATATTTTGCTAAATGCTATTCTATTGTGAAAAATTGGCAATTAAATATGCACATAAATCGAATTACGTAAGGGCGTTAAGCAGCTTTCCTATTGCGTTGGCTTGGTAGAATTGTCGAATATGTAGAATATAGTGCTATATTCGTAATATGAATATTTTATTTATTTTTTTCATCTGAACCCATTACATTTACTATAACTAATGGGTTTAGATAAAATAAAAAAAGTATATTCTTTTTAACGAATGTATAGCACTATTCTAAATATTTGCAATTAAAATATTCTCAGTATATTCAATGGCAATGAGCATGTGCACAGAGTTAGGCCCCTCTTTCAGTAGTGAAGATATAAACTGACAGAAGAGACATAAACCTGAGATAACAACTAGTGATGATGAGCGAGCCCGTGGAAGTTCAGGTTCGCTGGGTTTCGGCCAAACTTCCGGTCAAAGTTCAGGTTTCGGGACCCAAAATTGACCCGAACCCCGTTGAAGTCAATAGGGACCCGAACTTCACTTTATTATTTTCCACTATAACATGGTTATATCGGAAAATAACATAATACTTAAGACAGAATGCAAAAGGGAGACCTACCTGTAGAAGCCTTCCATTTTGCATTCAGTCATAATAGAAGTCTATGGGCAGCATAACAGATCCGTTCTGGTTTACGTTATGCAGGAGTCCTGTCCCGAGTGTGACAGCACCTTTGTGCAGGAAATGTATTCGACTAAAGACATATTTTGTATGTGCTCTGAAAAGTGGGGACTGGTTAACGGGCATCTGTCAGCGGATTTGTAACTATGAAACTGGCTGACCTGTAGAGTGTGTGCTTGGCAGCTGAAGGCATCTGTGTTGGTCCCATGTTCATATGTGCCTGCATTGCTGAAAAAAAGTTTTTTATATGCAAATGAGCCTCAAGGAGCATTTGCAGAGAGAAAAGAGCCTCTAGGTGTAACGGCAATGCCCACATTGCTCCTAGAGGCTCATTTGTATATAATAAAACATATTTTTTCTCAGTAATGTGGGCATATGTGAACAAGGGACAAACACAGATGCCTTCAGCTGCCAAGTGCACATGCAATAGATCAGCCAGTTTCATAGGTACATATCTACTGACAGAAGCCCTTATAATAATATAGCGATGTATCAATTTAGGTACTGTATATTCCCTACAACTATCTAATTTTGTTCATATAATAATACAGTCACAAATTCAGGTTTTCTGATGCCGCTTTGGAAGCCAAATTCAGGACTGGACCATAAAAGGAGAGAAAGTGTAAAAGACAGATATGACTTCTCTTCAATTCACTCCTGGTTTTGGCTTCCAAAACTGCACCCAGAAACCTGACCCTAAAACGATAAATGTGGTTCATAGCTGTGTTATATTGAACAAACAGGCAATGTCCTTAGCTTAACTCCAGTGTGAATACATTGTGATCATTATTTCCCTATTTGATTTGAACATTTGTAAGAAGTTTTTGCATTGCTGGAGTCTATAAGCTCTAACAGCACATCTTCTCTAATTGGCACTTGTACTAACTGACCCATAACTGTGTCCTGCTAGCCAATCTATTACACTCATTAACTTCTCAGCATTCCGAATCTCATACATTTGGAACTCTGCCCAACCATGCAACAAACCTACAGAAGCTGAGTCTCTTCTACATCATGGGCTTGTAATGATCAAGATTGTGTTTTAAAAATTTTGCATGAAGAGAAGACTAATTGCATTTTTTTTTTAATGAAAGTCTTAATTTATTGTGCATGTGGTTTTACATTTCTGTTAGCTGGAAACATTTAAAACTGTGCTGATTTCCACATTATTGTTGTGGATGCACACGACCCCTGAACAAAGCCTTGGTGATTTAATTTGGTGGTCATTTTTTTTAATCATATCCCAAGGAAAGAGAACTATATCACCACCTTGTGAAACTGACTCAAAATATGACTTTTTCTTTTTTATTCAGTTTATTTATTCATTTTTTTCCTTCATAATACAAAGTTAGGATACCATTTGACAGTGCTGAGTCTGAGTACATTCAAACATAATCTGCTAACACAGCAGATATGACACATTATATCTCACACTGAACAGGCAATCAAATACAGATCTAATACATAGTTTACACTATCCAAAATATTTGACAGACTCCCCGTTCAGTACTACAATTGACTCAGATCTCCCGCTATCTTCTATCCATACTTGTTACCCATACACACACCCGCCCCCTCCATGATGGTCATCTCGGTAGAAGTCGCCAATGGTCATCCCAATCTCTATCCCCCCCCCCCCCCACGGCGGTAGCACTCATTCAGCACCTACCGCATTTTCCTCATACCTCTCAATCCTTGCCTATAGGTTCTTCCATTCCATAATATTAGGTGCTCTTTTTGATCCCCACTCTATTGCGATAATGACTTTTGCCTCCATGAGGCCTTTTATCCAAACCCTTTTTTCCTCCTAAATAATGATGAAAAACAGCCTAGGACAGCCAATTCCTGTTTTTATGGAAGGGATATTAGGGACTCTGCACTTAGGAAGCCCTAGACTTCTCGCCAGTAAGATTGCATACTTGGGCAAGTCCATATCATATGCATGTAGTCAGCAGACTCGTCTCTACATTTCCAACATCTTGATTCTCGTTCTTTATAAATCTTACTTAGCAGTATTGGGTCAAATAAATTCTGTGAATAATATTAAAACAAATAATCCTAAAGTTGCTAGAAATTGTTGTCTTTTTTATATTTTTATATATATTCCCCCATTCTATTGTGTTTGATCCTATATTTTTGCCAATTTTTCCTCACTGTTAAACATTAATATTTTCCCCAATACCTTCCTTATTATCCTGTACACTTGAGAGGTGGTCACCCTTGTTGTTCTGTATTGATAACAAAAGTCTATAAATTCGTGTTTTGTGGTGATAAAATACTCCCTATTTTGTGTTGCTTCAAATGCATGTTTTAATTGGTAATATCGATATTGACTCATCAAATCTATTTTTTTTCCAGGGCATAATTCTTTTAGTGCTCCTAATGTCCCGTCCTTTACTAATTGTGATACATAAATAATACTATGATTTTCCCAATATATTTATAATCCGTGATTGATTGGAATTCAACAATATTGCTATTATACCACAAAGGTGAAAAATATAAAGTATCCGAGATTCCCAATATTCTTTTTATCTTTCTCCGACAGGTCCTCCATTCGACATATTGGGTATTTTTTTTCCTTTATTTTTAATAAATCCCGTCTCCAATATGCTAAATATATTATATTTTGGGCCAATAAAACCCCCTTCCAGATATTTTTTTATATTATTTCCCACTGATTTTATCCACTGAACTTGGGAGGCTAAATAATATCCCTGATAGAAAGGAACCGATAGTCCTCCATCCTCCTCCGCTAGCCAGATATTTTTGTTTGAGTTTTACCCTTTTTCTTTCCCACATTAAATCATTCAGCAGTCGCTCCAGATGGTTGAAAAAACGATCCTCTATACAAACTGGATAGGCTGCCAAAATATACAAAACCTGGGGAAACAAAGCCATCTTTATTAATGCAATTCTGTCTGCCTGTCCCATTGATAACTTCTGCCAAACACTGATTTTACTTTTATATCTGGTCAAGAGGGGAGTAACATTCAATCTCACAAAGTCTAATATACTCGCGCTCAACTTTATGCTCAGATATTCCATAGATTCCGTGGTTTTTAATACCCCGATTCCTAAAGCGTTTGATGGTCTTTCCTGGTCAAGTGGTAAGAGTACTGATTTTGCCCAATTAACTTTATCTCCGGAAATATCACTGAACTTATTTATTAATTCCATAAGATGGGGCAGCTGTAATATTGGGTTCTCCAAGAAAATCTAAATATCGTCTGCATACATGCTTATCTTATGAGAGGACCCCTTTATACCAAAGCCGCAGATCCCCTCGTCTTCTCTAATTTTTGCTGCCAATGGTTCTATAAAAAGAGCAAACAATAAAGGGGAAAGGGGACATCCCTGTCTTGTTCCTCTATACAGCTCTATTTGCTCGGACCATATTCCATTAATATTAACTTTGGCTTTGGAGTGATTGTATAGAATCTGGACCCATCCAATAAAATATTTGCCCAGGTTCATCCGATACATTATTTTCCAGAGATATTCCCACTCCACCCTGTCAAAAGCTTTCTCGGCGTCTAATGACAGGATGGAGCTGGAGCCGCTCCCCTGCTCAACCTGCATATTTAAAAAAGCTCTACGTATGCTAGATTGTGCCAATCTCTTGGGTATAAATCTGGTCTGATCTGGATGAATTAACCTTTTAATGACTTTCTTTAGTCTATTAGCGAATATTTTTGCACAGATTTTATAATCTGTATTGAAGAGGGAGATCGGGCGATGCGCACCAATCTCTTTCTCATCTTTACCCTTTTTTAGGATATGTAATCACTGCCTCGGATACAGGGAGCTCACCTGTCTGATAAATGTTATTTAGAACCTGTAATAACATTGGCAGAATTGTGTCCCCATATCGGCGATAGATTTTGAACTGAAGTGTTGTTAACTAACTCTCCCTGTAGGTTCTGGACCCTTTTTTTTAAGAGATAATTCTTTTGCTACAAATTCTTTTTTTTTCCAGTTTATTTTAGCTATGTAAACTCCATGCAAGAACACGTTTAAAGAGTCCCACACTATATGCAAAGGTGCTGATGGAGCATTCAATAGCCAAATTTCCCGGATCTCCCTCATTATATTTTCCTGATCTTCAACCAACTTAATCCAGTTGGGGTTTAGTCTGAAGCTCCTTGTTTTCTTTTTGACGTTCCCGGATTTTATTGTAACTACTATTGGAGAATGGTCGGATATTGTATGTACTTCATACTTCATTTTGATGTATTAATCTAAATGTGTTTACAATTTTGCATTTGCTTTACTAGTATGTCAGCGTGATTTCGGTATCATAACTTCATTTGAGAACTTTGACCATTTGATCTGGATTAGCGAATGTGATCAGCTTTCATATTATAAGAAACATTAATAAATGAATGCAAATAATACAGTCAAAATGATGAAAACCAATCAGGGATAGATGACTAATAGCAAGTAATCTCATCACAAATGAATACTAGCAAGGCTGGCATACGTAATCTAAGAACAGCTTAGTAAAGAATAGTGTAAAGATAATATTAATAATAATAATCATAATTGTAAAATGCAATTATGATCAATCTATGCAAAAAGTCTTTCCCAGAATTTACTACTTTTCCCTGCTCACGCCAGGTCTAAAAAATTGAGTGTGGTGTGGGCAGGGAAGCTGTCTTACATATAGGCCTCATGCACACGACCATGCCGTTTTTTGTGGTCCGCAAACCGCAGATCCGCAAAAAACAGAAGGCGCCCATGTTGCTTCCGCAATTTGCGGAACGGAACGGGCGCTGACAATATAAATGCCTATTCTTGTCCGCAAAGCGCGGACAAGAATAGGACATGTTATTTTTTTTCGGAGGGGCCGCGGAACGGAGCCACGGATGCACACAGCACACTGAGTGCTGTCCGCATCTTTTGCGGCCCCCTTAGGCCTCATGCACATGGCCGTTGCTTGGGTCCGCATCCGAGCCACCGTTTTGGCGGCTCGGATGCGGACCCATTCATTTCAATAGGGCCACAATAGATGCGGACAGCACTCCGTGTGCTGTCCGCACCCATGGCTCCGTTCCGCGGCCCCGCTAAAAAAATATAACATGTCCTATTTTTGTCCGTGCTTTGCAGACAAGAATAGTCATTTATATTGCCGGCGCCTGTTCCGTTCTGCAAATTGCGGAAGGCAACACAGGCGCCTTCCGTTTTTGCGGACAGCAAAAAACGGCACAGTCGTGTGCATGAGGCTTTAGAAGGTAGAATGTAGAGGACCGGACTTGTACATAACTTCGGCGGATCCACTGCCAGCGCAGGGGCTTATTAAGACAGGTCTCTGAAATGCCAGTCTTAATAAACATGCCCCTTTATCTGTATAGCCACCTGTACATACTGTTGAAAGACACTAATGTGTACATTCCTCCAGATAGAAAATAGAAAAACTGAAACATTAAATGTTGATGGTTTGACATACAGAATTCTGTAATGCTAAGTAATTTTATTTTATTTCTTAAGCTAAAAAATAAACAAAGCATGAAGTTAAAATGTGCTAATTCCTTTAATCTAATCATCCATAACTCCCTTATGATCACAAATAAAGTGCTAATAATTATTTCCCTGTAAACATACTCTGATTGTTTTTATTTAGGCTGGTATCATTTACTATCCAGAAATACATCTATAGTAGACATATTTCTGGCGGAGATTGCAGGTGCAATCTGTGACTTTTCTCTGCTCAGGCCAGGTCTAAAAAGGTGGGCCTAGCATGAGCAGGGAATGGGAAGGGCTAGCATTCCTGGCAAACCTTTGCTGTGTGTGGGTGAGCATTATTCTACTGAATAATGCCAGTAAGAAGCCCTGCAAGGCAGCAAATGTGGCTACAGGATGACCTGCACATATCACTGAGCTGTTAGTGTCCCTTGCATTTCTAGTAGGGGTGACCGACAGGTCGTAGAATCCCAAACAGACTCTGGATTTATCATTGAAGACAATACGTTTTCAGTCTAAAGCAGTTTCTTATTCACTACACTGCTGTAAACAACAGTGGCTGGTTCTCAATGGCAGGACATGTAATGGATGCCAAAATACCCGACTTCTTTCTTCTAAGCTCCTGGAAATGGTCCAGGCAGAGACTGGGGTGTGTAACGAAAGTGCCATCTGTGTTTTGATGGTGGTCAAGGAAACTTTGGGAGTTGCTTGTGCCTGTATTTTTCAGCTGTTTAAATTAAATCCTCTCTACTAGTGCTCTGTCTGGACCATCCATAGCCTGTTCACCATATAGGCATACCCTTACATAAACACTGCACCCAACACCTCCTAACGGAACAAACCAGATGGCATGGCAGTTTGTGAAAATGACCATCTCATCTCTTAGTACAGTTTTGTACCCTCTCTCAAAGTCTGTCAACTGGGCAAAATATCTTCAAGTAAATCATAGAAGCATATTAATCAGTCAAGGTTCTCTCACCTAGGTATACTACCCAAAAGTAGCCTCTGACAGACTTTTTTATGGGCAGCGAGGGAAGCATTTTCATGCTTTCTTGTGGCAAGCTCCAGTGTCTAATCAGACCATATCTATAATCAATTACATATCTGCCTGAGGCATAACTGCATTCCGAGTTCTGCAGCAATCTGCCATTTTTACCTGGCTTCACAATTTGATTAGATTTTTTTGGTCAATTAGTGTATATAAACAAATAACGCATGATTCTAGACTGGATTCACACACAACATGTTGCAACATTTTTACTGTGTTTTCATTGCCATTCAGAATGCTGGAAAACGAGAGAGCATGTAGTAGAACTTAGTGACACAACCCAAGTGTGTTGTTCCTTAATGATAGGAAGATGACTAGTCATTTTACAATTTTCATCTTGTTTGTAAAAAAAAATCTCTAATTTTTAAATTTCTTGTTTTAGCAAATTCAAATTTAAGGCATTATTGCCCTTGTGAGATTGTTGCTTTACATGAATCCAGTAAAAAAAATGAATAATTGATTTAGGTATGCAGATGTTTTCCTAAGATATACTACACCGTGGTTTGTGGCATTCGTAGGACTCTGTTCATACACATGTAGCACCCCAGACATGAGGTTACGACAAATTGTTTATTGTTGTGCATAATGTATTTTTATTGTTTGCTTCTGGCCGCAGCTCCCAGCAAGGAATGGATAGCTAAGGTGGTCAGGAACAGGGTTAGGCCTCCTGCCCGTTTACGGGCTGTTTTTTGCGTTCCGTATTCGGTCCTTATACGGAACCATTCATTTCAATGGTTCAGAAAAAAAACTGAATGTACTCTGTATGCATTCCGTTTCCGTATTTCCGTTTTTCCATTCCGTTGAAAGATAGATCATGTCCTATTATTGCACACAAATCATGTTCCGTGGCTCCATTCAAGTCAATGGTTCTGCAAAAAAACTGAACACATACGGAATGCACTCCGTATGTCTTCTGTATCCGTTCCGTTTTTGCGGAACTATCTATTGAACATTTTATGCCCAGCCCAATTTTTTCTATGTAATTACTGTATACTGTATATGTCATATGGAAAAACGAAACGGAAACACAATGGAAACAAAAAACGAAACAACGGATCTGTGAAAAACGGACCGCAAAACACTGAAAAAGCCATACGGTCGTGTGCAGGAGGCTTTAACCAGCCTGTTCCTCCCCTCTTTAGAGGTGTGGGCTGGTCCTGGTACCTGCCAAGAGGGGGAGCTACAGAGGAGAGAGGAAGCAAGTTTCCAAGCTCCTGCTTCTATTACAGACTCCACAGAGATAGCTACTTCCATCTGTCCTCAAGTGCTACTGTATGTATTTCAAGTTCTACTTTGCACTTAATAAAAAAGACTTTGTTACATTTCACTCTGGCCTCCTTCTTCAGTACTATAATTGCACTGTACCAATCCCCAGGAGCAATAGCCTGAGGTAGTACATTGTGACCCAGCATCTTATCAGGACCACTACCGCTCCTCAGGGAGTCGCTGCATGAATCTGTTTACTGTCACTTCCAAATTCTCGGACTTTTCCCACAGCTTAAACAACCAGTGGTTTTAAATTGTTTCACCCAATGCAAAGTGCAGTATCTACGAGGAGCACATTTATCAAACTTATTCTAAAAATGTCCCTGTACTGTCACAACAGACCCAGTTCTTGCAAATTTCAACATGCAAAAAGCTGTTCCTTTTCTGAGATGTCACCATCTGAAACCTGCTCTTTTGTGTACAGGTTTAAACTCTCTCTCTCTCTCTCCTAAAGCAGGTGTCCATATGTAGCATGGGTGAGTGTGCTACTATAGAAGGGTGTGATCTAGCAGAGCTAAATGTGCCGTATATAGCAAGGTACCATATGTAGCAGAGCTGAATATGTCATATATAGTACAGTGTCATATGTAGCAGAGATGAATGTGTTATCTATCGAAGAGTGTCAAATGTACCGTGCCTGAATTTGTCAAATATGGTAGAGCTGAATGTGTTATTCAAAGCAGGGTTATATAAACATAGGTAACAAAAGGCTCTCTATAGTGCAAACCATTTTAGATGTATGCAGTAGAAGGCTGGTTATGGATACACTCGCCAAGCAGAGTTGTGGAGAAGACCAGATCAACTCAGGTAAGCATTTTGTGGAGGTGACAACCTCAAGTGTCTAAAGACTGCAGCTCCTTCCCGATCGAAAACCAGAGTATCTGTGGATAAGGTATGTAGAGAAGACTCTCCAGGATACCAGGGTGCTGTCCACATATCAATTCATATAAAGAGGTTTTATTCAAAACAAATACAATTACAGACTTGTATGATGTGCTTCTGAGGTGGTCTGCCTTTCTTCAGTTCAATCATCTTTTACAAACATATGGATATTGGATTGGGTGAAGGATCCGGATCAGCGCTGACAACAGAAAACCTTCAGAATTACATTCAAATTACAAAAAGGATCAGAAAACATACAATCCATCAAAATATGATGAAACAAACACAACATTTCATATAACTCTAGCATTTTTTGTGGCTCGGATGCGATCCCATTCACTTCAATGGGGCCGCAAAAGATGCGGACAGCACTCCGTGTGCTGTGCGCATCCGTTGCTCCGTTCCGTGGCCCCGCAAAATAAAAACATGTTCTATTCATGTCCGTTTTGCAGACAAGAATAGACATTTCTACAATGGGCCGCCTGTTCAGTTCCACAAATTTCGGAAGGCACGCGGGCAGCTTCCGTGTTTTGCGGATCCGCAATTTGGGGATCTCAAAAAACAGAACGGTTGTGTGCATGAGACCTAAAGCGAAAAATCCAATGAGGTTCATTTACAAAGACACACCTTTGTTTCCCCTCTGCCTCTGCGCTGGTGGAGAAAGTGCTTAATTCATGAGGAAGCTCAGACCTGTCATGAATTAGGTGCACTACTGGCAGTCCGTGCACCTGGAGTAAACACTACTCCAGCTCCTGATTAGAGTAGTTTTTACTCCTCTTTTATGTCTATTTAACAAACATTGGTAAATGACCCCCAATAATTCTCCCTGTTAATTAAAGTATCTATTTTTTATGGTTTGCACTGATGTGTTCAAATATATATATATATATATATATATATATATATATATGTATATATATGCAGTGGGATGTGAAAGTTTGGACAACCTTGTTAATCGTCATGATTTTCCTGTATAAATCGTTGGTTGTTACGATAAAAAATGTCAGTTAAATATATCATATAGGAGACACACACAGTGATATTTAAGAAGTGAAATGAAATTTACTGGATTTACAGAAAGTGTGCTATAATTGTTTAAACAAAATTAGGCAGGTGCATAAATTTGAGCACTGTTGTCATTTTATTGATTCCAAAACCTTTAGAACTAATTATTGGAACTCAAATTGGCTTGGTAAGCTCAGTGACCCCTGACCTACATACACAGGTAAATCCAATTATGAGAAAGAGTATTTAAGGGGGTCAATTGTAAGTTTCCCTCCTCTTTTAATTTTCTCTGAAGAGTAGCAACATGGGGGTCTCAAAACAACTCTCTAATGACCTGAAGACAAAGATTGTTCACCATCATGGTTTAGGGGAAGGATACAGAAAGCTGTCTCAGAGATTTCAGCTGTCTGTTTCCACAGTTAGGAACATATTGAGGAAATGGAAGACCACAGGCTCAGTTCAAGTTAAGGCTCGAAGTGGCAGACCAAGAAAAATCTCGGATAGACAGAAGCGACGAATGGTGAGAACAGTCAGAGTCAACCCACAGACCAGCACCAAAGACCTACAACATCATCTTGCTGCAGATGGAGTCACTGTGCATCGTTCAACCATTCGGCGAACTTTACACAAGGAGATGCTGTATGCGAGAGTGATGCAGAGGAAGCCTTTTCTCCTCCCACAGCACAAAAAGTGCCGCTTGAGGTAGGCTAAAGCACATTTGGACAAGCCAGCTTCATTTTGGAATAAGGTGCTGTGGACTGATGAAGCTAAAATTGAGTTATTTGGCCATAACAAGGGGCGTTATGCATGGAGGAAAAAGAACACAGCATTCCAAGAAAAACACCTGCTACCTACAGTAAAATATGGTGGTGGTTCCATCATGCTGTGGGGCTGTGTGGCCAGTGCAGGGACTGGGAATCTTGTCAAAGTTGAGGGACGCATGGATTCCACTCAGTATCAGCAGATTCTGGAGACGAATGTCCAGGAATCAGTGACAAAGCTGAAGCTGCACCGGGGCTGGATCTTTCAACAAGACAATGACCCTAAACACTGCTCAAAATCCACTAAGGCATTTATACAGAGGAACAAGTACAACATTCTGGAATGGCCATCTCAGTCCCCAGACCTGAATATAATTGAAAATCTGTGCTGTGACTTAAAGAGAGCTGTCCATGCTCGGAAGCCATCAAACCTGAATGAACTAAAGATGTTTTGTAAAGAGTAATGGTCCAAAATACCTTCAACCAGAATCCAGACTCTCATTGGAACCTACAGGAAGCGTTTAGAGGCTGTAATTTCTGGAAAAGGAGGATCTACTAAATATTGTTTTCAGTTCTTTTTTGTGGTGCCCAAATTTATGCACCTGCCTAATTTTGTTTAAACAATTATAGCACACTTTCTGTAAAACCAATAAATTTCATTTCACTTCTCAAATATCACTGTGTGTGTCTCCTGTATGATACATTTAACTGACATTTTTTATCGTAACAACCAATGATTTATACAGGAAAATCATGACGATTAACAAGGTTGCCCAAACTTTCGCATCCCACTGTATATATATATATATATATATATATACTGGTGGCCTGGACACACTAGGAGTTGGTCTCCCATTCTGTATATTGCTTCTGTGTGTGTTCTGTCTTTTGTGCATTGTTTGTATCTCCCAATATATGGAAAATTACAAGAACATTACAGCAAATATTTCACATACACAGAGGAACTATTGAGATATTGCTTGTTAATTTTTCACCAGTAACTGACAATTTTTGTTTTACATTGAATGCAAAAACATTGTGAGATCTCAGACCTGAAATTACCAAGCTAACATTGGGGATTTCATTCAAGTAGTGAAGGGAACTGTATCGAGCTGGGTGCTTGAATATATTTAAGTGTCATAGCTCTACGAACTGTGATCCCAGGACGATTTGGCAATAGTTCTTTTTGTTGTAGATATTTATGGGCATTCTTATAGCCCCTGATGAAGTTATAGCGATATCGAGATGAAGAACTATGGATGATAGAATTATCTTTGAGGAGTGTTTGGTTGTAGAGCTGAATGTGTCATCTATAGAAGGGTGTCATGTAGCAGCTGAATGTGTCACAAAGGGGCGTAGCTAAAGGCTGATGGGCCCTGGTGCAAGTGGCACAAGGGCCTTGGTGTCTTCATACGTGGTACAAGGGTCTTTGGGCCCCCTCAGGCTCCTGGGCCCAGTAGCGACTGCTACCTCTGCACCCCCTATAGCTACGCCCCGGAGGTTCATCATGTACAGCAAAGTTTGATATGCCAGTTTCAGCCAAGCCACGTAGGTCCTTCAGCTATACCTTCTCTGCACTGCTGAGCTACATCCTTTGGTACACTGGTTACATGATCATGACATCACAAAGGGCCTTCTACACCACTTTTATTTTTTCACTTCAGGAATAATTCTACCCAAACAAATATAAAGAAATTCTGGTTCTATCAAAATCATAAAAAAATAAAAAGTGGTGGCAAATTTCAATTCTAATAAGTCAATTTGCTCATGTGTCCATCATTTTGATATCTCATGCAGTCTATGATATTAATATGTTACATTCATTTTTACTTTGACATTGTTCCAGTTTAGGAATCCATACAAGCTCCTGGTGTGAGGAAAAACAAAAGCCAAAGAGATATCGGCAGTGGCATGCAGAGGGTACCTGGTATCCACATGGGTTCAATAGATGTAGTGTCATCTCACCACCGTTATACTATACATATGCTGCACTAGGGTGGACAAAACTAGTGTCATTACTCCTGTTATAATGTTGTGGATTTGAAGCTAATACATGTATAGAATGCAGTTATTAAAAGGTAAAGCGTACTTGAAGCAAAACCCACACCAAACAATTTATAAATAATAAAAAGCCTCAAAAAGTACGTGTCTAATAGCGTTGCAGGTCCCAGTGGTGAAGTGGGTATAGTTCACACAAGTAGATGCGTTTCTTTTGTGTTGGACCGCACTGCCTCAGAGGTCACAGGAAATCCACAGTCGAAGCCAATCAAATAATCATGGACATGGGAAGCAACAAGCCAAACGAAGCCTCTCCTCCTCTCCTTTCCAAGCTTCTATGGAACACCAAAAATTGCAGCCAATAGTGAAGTACCGTCATGCAAATTGGAGTAAAAAATGGTTTTATTATACTCACAATGCACAGGTTAAAATAAGCAGTGTACAATGGATCAATCACCCGACCCGGGTTTCGCTCAGTTGAGCTTCGTCAGGGGTATTCATCCCGCCCCTTCCAGGGAGGTCTTATAAAGGGCCAGGTTGGTTCACACCCGCCTACCCACTCACACATGATCCAACTCATCATAAAATTAAATAATCAAAACATCTAATAATATAAATACATATCCATCAATGTCATATCAAATTCATAAAAATTGTAGATCCATAATAAATACATAAAGCAGGGACATTTCACATTGATCTACCTTACATCGATATGTAAACTTCTATAGCAATCTCACACGTATCAATTTCATTCATTCCACTCCCTCTCCATCACTTAACACATGACTACATTGCTCCTATCCACCTTCTTTCTCTAATCTACCTCCCAGCCAATTACGGCTGACCTAATCCTTGGACCGCCCTTCTCCACTCATAAAAGCGGCAACTCCCCCACATCACATGATGTTATTCAGCCAATCCAATTCTACACTCTCAAATGTCCTAGATCGGCATGGAAATCACTACACTATTCAGGTTCCAGATTATTCAGGTCCTAAATCGGCAGGGAAATGACTACATTATTCAGGTAAGGCAAGGTTTTAAGTCAAATTCGGCATTCAGACCTTTTGGCTGTAGCGTTCCCATTCTATATATCCATTCAACCTCCCATTTATTTATCTGTTTTATTCCATCTTCTCCGCGCCAGTATGGTATAACCAGTTCCAACCCCACAAAAAATAGGCCACTAGGATTTTTTGGGTGCACCATTATAAAGTGCATTGAAACACTATGGGTTTCCAGACCCACATATTGGAGGCCACACAGGCACTCCAACATGTAAACAACTCCTACACTCTCACAGGTAATCTGCCCTTTGATCTTTATATCTATGTTTTTTCTACTTGAATGAGCAGATTGAGTGTTCATTTTTTTGTCTTCCCTTTTTCGATTTCTACATGGTAAACAAAACCCACACCAGCTAAACTTATTCCCTTTTGTCATTTTCTCTTGGTGATTGGAGCTATGCACTAATTTGGTGCGTAAACAGGGAGCCTTTTTAAAAATCACTACGGGTTTCTGTGGAATATGCTTCCCCAGCACAGGATCATTTTTCAGAGTGGACCAGTTCTTTCTAATCGCTTCTTTTATCAGACCAGCTTGCGTATTAAATTGAGTTAAAAAGGAAAAACTAAAATCTTTCTCAATCTCCACTTTTTTCCTTTTTTCCTTTTCTTCCTCCTCTACCACCCTACTGCTTTGGGCTAATTCCTCCACCTGATATCCTTTCTCCCTGAACCATTCTCTAACGACCTCTCTTTGTGTTCTAAAGTCCTCCACTTTGGTGAAATTTCTGAAGACTCTTTTTATTTGTCCCTTAGGGATATTTTTCAACCACGGTGTATAATAACAACTGGAAGTGTCTATATAGCCGCTGACATCTGTCTCTTTAAAGAACGTTTTTGTTTTGAGCTGGTCACCTTCAATAAAAAGTGTCAAATCCAAAAAGTTTATGTAGGTATCACTAACTGTGCTGGTGAAGGATAAATTCCACAGGTTGTCATTTAACCCCTTAATAAATTCCAGCAGGCCCTGCTTCTCCCCCTTCCATAGGACCAGGCAATCGTCAATACACCTCCTCCATACTATCAGTTCTCCATCTTACATGGTCCTATTTAAAACAGGTTTGATAGTGGCACTCTCCCGAAACCCCATAAAAATATTAGCGAAACTGGGGGCGAATTTTGCCCCCATCGCTGTACCAGTCCGTTGTAAATAATTGCTCCTTGTACCAAAAATAATTATGACTGAAACAAAAATCCACACATTCAAGAATAAAACTCTCCTGTTGTCCTGTCATTAGGGGATCATTGTTCAGAGTTTGCTCAATTGCTTTGAGCCCCAATTCTTTAGGAATCACTGTGTATTATTTACAATGGACTGGTGTTTACGCACCAAATTAGTGCATAGCTCCAATCACCAAGAGAAAATGATAAAAGGGAATAAGTTTAGCTGGTGTGGGTTTTGTTTGCCATGTAGAAATAGAAAAAGGGAAGACAAAAAAAATGAACACTCAATCTACTCATTCAAATGGAAAAAAATATAGATATAAAGATCAAAGGGCAGATTACCTGTGAGAGTGTAGGAGTTGTTTACATGTTTGAGTGCCCTGTGGCCTCCAATATGTGGGGCTGGAAAAACATAGTGCTTCGATGCACTTTGAAATGGTGCACCCCAAAAATCCTAGTGGCCTATTTTTTGTGGGGTTGGAACAGGTTAAACCATACTGGCGCAGAGGGGATGGAGTAAAACAGATAAATAAATGGGAGGTTGAATGGATATATAGAATGGGAACGCTACAGCCAAAAGGTCTGAATGCCGAATTTGACTTAAAACCTTGCCTTACCTGAATAATGTAGTCATTTCCCTGCCGATTTAGGACCTGAATAATCTGGAACCTGAATAGTGTAGTGATTTCCATGCCGACCTAGGACCTTTGAGAGTGTAGAATTGGATTGACTGACTAACATCATGTGATGTGGGGGAGTTGCCGCTTTTATGAATGGAGAAGGGCGGTCCTAAGGATTAGGTCAGCCGTGATTGGCTGGGAGGTAGATTAGAGAAAGAAGGTGGATAGGAGCAATGTAGTCATGTGTTAAGTGATGGAGAGGGAGTGGAATAAAGGAAATTGATACTAGTGAGATTGCTATAGAAGTTTACGTATCGATGTAAGGTAGATCAATGTGAAATGTCCCTGTTTTATGTATTTATTATGGATCTACAATTTTTATGTATTTGATATGACAATTATATTATTAGATGTTTTGATTATTTAATTTGATGATGAGTTGGATCATGTGTGAGTGGGTAGGCGGGTGTGAACCAACCTGGCCCTTTATAAGACCGCCCTGGAAGGGGCGGGATGAATACCCCTGATGAAGCTCAACTGAGCGAAACCCAGGTCGGGTGATTAATCCATTGTACACTGCTTATTTTAACCTGTGCATTGTGAGTATAATAAAACCATTTTTTTACTCCAATTTACATGACGGTACTTCACTATTGGCTGCAATTTTTGGTGTTCCATAAAAGCTTGGAAAAGAGAGGAGGAAAGTCTTCGTTTGGCTTGTTGCTTTCCCAAGTCCGTGATTATTTGATTGGCTTTGACTGTGGATTTCCTATGACCTCTGAGGCAGCGCGGTCCAACACAAAAGAAACACATTAAAAGGTAAAGGTTTTACAGTATAAAGAGGTTTATCCAGATAAAAAGTATTGACATTTGGCATTCTCTGAATATAATGTTTTGGAAAGCTATTGCTTGGCAGATAAAGCATCATATGAGCATTATAGTTCTGTAAACGTGTTGTTTTATTGAAATTTATTCATTTCACTGTCTGAAATATCCTTTTACATATAATCGTATTTAAAATTTTAATGAGGATTATTATACCTGGTTCTAGATCCACCTATTGGATAGTCACCTATGAGCAGGCATTGGATTCAGCCAGTTCCCTCAGGTTCCCCAGATCCGGTTGTTAAAATTACAGCGGCAGCTAGAGATGAGCGCTTCCTTTCCATAGTTTAGCTCCTTAAAGGGTACCTGTCACTGGGATTTTGTGTATAGAGCTGAGGACATGGGTTGCTAGATGGCCGCTAGACTCATCTCAGAGTAATTTGCATATGTATTAAATCAGGGTTTTTTACACAATAAAAGCACACTGAGCTATGGGGACTGAGTATTGCGGATGTGCTAGCGGCCATCTAGCAACCCATGTCCTCAGCTCTATACACAAAATCCAGATGACAGGTTCCCTTTAAGGCTTTTTAAAAGTTGGGTGCTATGTGTGTGTAGTGTAGATATGGTGTGTTTCTGTGTATGTGTGTTGCATACATATGGTTTATGTATATGTAAAAATGTGTCGTGATGCAACGTGTCCACCGTTGAGTAGGGAACATGTTGTTAAAAATTTGAATCCCACCCCTGCCTATAAGGCAATGTCTGGCAGTCTCTACAAGGAAAATCGTAATGCCCCCAGACCCAAATCAAGTACTTCTCACTTATCCACACCAGTAACACACTCTGCACTGATGCGGGGAAAACCCCCCAAAACAGCTGTCTGCAGATTAATGTCTTTTTCCTATGGGGAGCTTGCACACACTATGGCTACTGATATACTGCTAAGATAAATTAAAAACAGGGCAATTGCAATGCAATTATTATTTGATCCAATACTGAATAGTAGATTACACTTAGTTTTTTTCTCTCGCTGTGTAATAACACCACTACATATTAAAGGGATTCTATCAGCAGACTTGTACCTATGAAACTGGCTGACCTGTTGCATGTGCGCTTGGCAGCTGAAGGCATCTGTGTTGGTCCCATGTTCATATGTGCCCAAGTTGCTTAGGATAGTGATGTTTTAATATATGCACATGAGCCCCTAGGAGCAGCTCAGCTTTCAGGCTTCCATTGATTTCTTGTGCATGCGAAGTGGCAAATGGCAGAAACCAGTAGACAGGGGGTCATTCACAAGTGACAAATTGTGTGCTATATTACTTGACAGCAATTATGATAGCTCCTTTATTTGCTTTGCTATGTAGCCAAAAACATTTCAGAACAAACGTGCTCCTTTCTCAGTGGCATGAACTATGAAATATTCAGAGGGTGTCACTAATGGGCCTAAGGCTAGGCCTCTGCCTTACAACAGCCTAAGCACTGCATGCATCTCCCACATAGTAGAGAGCGGATTGAGAGCCCAACTCCTGTTCTAATGGTCTGGACTGGGCCAGTTAACCCCTTAGATACTGCGGTCAATAGTGACCGTGACATCTAAGTGGTTTAGAGAAAGGGGTCTCCCTCTGTCACCCATATGCACCCCATGAATGAGTGTGGTGCCAATGTCATTGCATGAAATCCTCAGAATTAAAGGGGTATTCCCATCACAGAAAATGGGGGCATATCGCTAGGATATGCCCCCATTGTCTGATGGGTGCGGGGAAATGAACGGAGGGCGCCCTGCGCATGTGCAGCTGCCCTCCATTCATTTCTATGGGGCTGCCGAAAACATTTTGTTTGCCCCATAGAAATGACTGGGAGCAGGGGCCGCGCATGAGCGGCGCGCTCCCATTCACTTCTATGGGAGCAGCGCTTGGTGGTGGACAGACTCTGGAAAATCCGGGGTCATCCAGCCACAGCTCTCCCTGCTCAGTTCTCGTTGTAGCGATATGCCCCCATTGTCTGTGATGGGAATACCCCTTTAAGGAATGCCTTACACCTGCCTGCAGTTTATACACATCATGCCGCGCCTCACTGGAGCCTGTGAGTATTGCACTGAAATCCAAAACTGAAAAAAAAAAAAGCCAGGAGTGCTATTTTATGCACATTTGCCACAAAAAAGGGAATTAAAACAAAATCAAAGAGTGTTACTTACCGCAAAATAATACTGATGAAAAAGATAAGTTGTCCTATAAAAATCAGGCCCTTAAGAAGCTCTGTAGAATGGAAAATAAAATAGTTATAGATTTGATTTGATGCTGCAAATCAAAAACATAAAAAAAAGGTTTTATTGTGCAAAAGTTGTAAAACAGAAAAAATTGATTTGTTCACTGTAAAATAAAGTTATAATTAGAGATGAGGGAAGTTTCGAAAAATTTGATTCAGCTGCTTCGCCGAAGTTCGACAAGATATTAGATTTGTTACGAATTAATTTGTCATGAATCGCTGTGACAGTGCCGTATAATACTGACACACAGTAACTCTACAGCTAACAGAAAGGATTAACTATGAATATTGGTGCACTGCACACTAATGTACACTGCAATAAATTAAATCTGCCTGTAATACTGACGACACTGGTGCATTGCAGTTATGTACATGGCAATAAATTGAAACAGAGTCTGTAGTTTAGCAGTCTTCTAAGCTCTTCCTTTACTCTTCCTACACTCTCTTCACAGTCTCCCTGCACTCTTCTTCTCTTTTTTTTTTTATTCAGAAAAAATGAAATTTACAATCTGTAAATTCAATATCAGGAAAATATGATACAGCATAATTTCATTTTGTGTTATATCTCCCTCTTGTCTTTTCCCTTTTATCCCTCCCTCCACCCCCCTCTTTCCGCGGAGCTACCGTCAGGTCACCAAGTACCCTCACTTCCATCTACCCCATATCCGCAGCCAAGCTGCTTTTTTTTTCGATGATTGTGCGGAACCATTTTCGTATTCCTTAACTATATTCATGAGTTCCATCCATTCCTGGAAATTTGGATTTGGGTATTTCCTGGAGCCCCAATGTTTGACTATTATTATTTTAGCCAAAGCTATTCCCCGAAGCCAAAGTAGTTGCTCAGTTTTGTTATTATCTATTTCTGGGAGTAAACCCAGAATAACATATTCAATACATACTTCATATTTCATAGGGGAACTATTCTGCAGTTTCCGGAATATTTTAATCCAGTAGTCTTTTATCACCGGGCCTTCCCATAATAGACGTTTATTGCATTTATAACAATTCTGTTCTCTATCTTTGTAAATAGAGTGCAATAATACTGGTGTATAATAGAGACGGTGTATAATTTTCAAAAGAATCCATGTATGGGCCAGGGAGACCGCAGATCTATTGATGTTTCTATAAACAGTATTCCACGGAATTGATTCCACATTCTGCAAATCTCTCGCCCATTTATCCTCACCTCTAAATGTAATTGATTTTGTGTATTCATATTTTAACTTTGCATAAATATGTGATATAACAGACGTGTTTAATGTCATATTGTGGCAGAAATCTAAAAAGGTGTCCTGTGCTATATTTAAATAATTCTTATTTTCCGTATAGTGTATAGCATGTCGTAACTGTTTATATCGAAATTTATCAAGAAATCCTAAAGTAGTATCTGGAAGGATTTCGGTTAGAGACTTAACCTGTCCTTTATAAAAAACCTGTGCAATTAAGTGTATCCCCTGTTTTTCCTAATACTCAACATCCATTAACTGCATAATTTGTGGCAAGTGTGCGTTCCCTCACAAGGGGGTGTAGTGAACCGCTTGGGATACTCCGCTTGGGATACTCCGACCATAAGCTTAACCTGTTTCCAGATGTGTCCTAGCATTCTACTAAATGGATTTGTTATTATTTTATTCTCAAGAATACCAGTTTCCAGAATGTGAAAAAGATCCTCCCAGGGTCTACAATACTCCCCAAACATAAACCGTATACGGTTATTCTTTCGATTTCTCACACACCATCTCAACTGGGCAGCTACATAATATCCTTTTAGAAAAGGGACGGAGATTCCACCCTCATCTTTATACAGGTATTGCATTTTGATTCTATCCCGTTTGCGCCCCCATATTAGTTCATTAAACAGAGTCTCTAATTTATTGAAAAAAATATCTTCAATCGTTATTGGGCTGGCATTTCGTACATATAGTAACATTGGTAATAATGTCATTTTTATAAGCGCTATACAATTGATTTGTGACAGAGGGCGTTTTAACCATGTTCTAATTTTTTCCTTTACTTTATCTATTATTGGGAGAATATTCAGTTTCGGATAGTATTCCAGTTTAGTCCCTATATGGATACCCAGATATAATAAGGAATCTGATGGGGCCAATGTGCTGACCCGAGAGCTGTAACCCGGTGGAACTGGGCGTATTAATGAGAGAAATTTCGATTTTTCCCAATTTATTTCATATCCGGATAGGCATCCAAAGTTGTCCACGCTTTCCATAACCCTGGGCAGATTCATATACCCCCTCCGTAAAAAGAGCAGAATGTCGTCTGCATACAAACTTATTTTATCATTTGCTCCCTCGCACCCGAAGCCCTGTATTTCCTCATCTGCTCTGATTTTGCATGCCATTGGCTCCAAGTACAGCGAGAAGAGCAGAGGGGAAAGCAGGCATCCCTGACGCATTCCTCGGGTCAGGGGGAAGAGGGAGGAGTATTCCCCATTAACTCAAACTCTGGATACCGGATTTTGATACAAAATGCGAACCCATCTAGAGAAGTATTCGCCTATTTTCACCCGCAACAACACTTTCCAGAGAAAGGGCCACTCCACCCTGTCAAAGGCCTTAGCCGTGTCCAAAGACAGGATGGAGCAGTCCTCTCCACCCCCCGTCTGTATATTCAGAAAGGCCCTCCTTACATTGTCCTATGTGTTCCTTTTGGGAATAAACCCGGTTTGGTCAGCGTGAACAACTTTGTGAATGGCAGTTTTTAATCTGTTAGCCAACAATTTGGCAAGAATTTTATAATCTGTGTTCAACAGAGAGAGATGGGGCGGTAGGAAGTCACTAACAATGGGTCTTTCCCTTTTTTGGGGATTAATGTAATGATTGCTTCCATCCATGACGGAGGCAGAGAGCCCAATATCCACGATTGATTTAATACTTCCATCATTTGGGGGAGAATAATTCCCTCATGCTTTCGATATAATTCGAATGGGAAACCATCCAACCCTGGAGACGTATTACCCTTAATAGATTTCAGCGTAGTTTGTAACTCGATCAGTTCAATCGGTCTATTCAGCCAGTCTGTGTCTTTTTTTATCAAATTCCAGCATCTTAATATTATCTCAATATTGATCTATTTTTTCTCCATGATCTGTAGGCCCAGCCTGATATAACGTGGAGAAATATTTAATAAATTCCCCTAGAACAGTAATGGCGAACCTTTTAAAGGCCGAGTGCCCAAACTGCAACCCAAAACCCACTTATTTATTCCAAAGTGCCAACACTGCAATTTAACCTGAATACTATAGTCCAATATAGTATATCCTCTATATACTTTATTATTTAGCTATAATAGCCTGCCTACAGTCAGTGCGCTGCCTGTGCTGTTCATAGTGCGCCTGCGCTGATGAATGGCAGAAAAAGTCTAAGGCATATTGTACACCATAGACTTTTTCCAGAGTGCGGGTGCCCATAGAGAGGGCTCTGAGTGCCGCCTCTGGCACCCGTGCCATAGGTTCGCCATCACTGCCCTAGAATATCTTCAGGGTCTCGTAAAATATTTCCTGCTTCTGTCATAATTCCTGTTATGTTGTTACTCCTTCTTTGATTTTTTACTATTGTAGCTAGTAATTTACTTGGTTTACCCGATTCACTGAAAGTCCTCTGCCCCAAAAAGAACATTTTGTTCTGTGCTTTTTTATATAGATATTGTTTATAATCATCTCACACTTTTTTTTAATTGATCTTGTTTTTCAGGGGTGTTTACCTGAGTGATCTCATCCATTAACTGATTAAGTGTCTCTTCTATTACTTTTTGAGTTTGGGCAAAGGAGTTCTTCTGTTTCCTAATTTGATAAGCATATATACCTCGGAGGAATGCCTTGAGCGAATCCCAGACCATATAAACGTGTGTTGAGTTAATATTGTCACTGTCGGAATATTTATGCTGTCTCCGATTGACAGTCTATATTATTTATGTGAATAAATTAAAATCTGTAATAAAGGAGATTCTAATTTATTATCATAAATATCAAGCTAAAACAAGCTCGTGATCTGCGTTGAATTGAAGACAAAACCCAGTTACAGACAAAATATATATGTAATTTATTAATAAAATTTTTAGTGCAAAATAATATATATAAAAATTGGTAATAATAAAATTCAATCAATGATATGAAAAATAGTGATAAAGTCAAAAATAATTGAGAATATATATATACAAGATTATGCCTTCTTATAATGATACCCCTCAATTATATTTTAAATAAATTAAATACTTGATTTCTCTCAGCCGACATATGTCCGATTAAACCCAAATCTGGTTTATCTTTTATCTATACAAATATATATATATATGATCAACCATACTGGTCTAGAACTGAATTAAATTCCTTGGAGATAATACCGTGTTTTCACCAGTATATTTTCAATCTCCCTGTATTGGATTAATTTTAGGGATGATGCTGCAGGTACACCCCAATCTTATTCCAAAACAGATACTATACACAAAGTCTGGTTAATTGAATAAATATAGATATGTATTATATTAATTAATTATCCTATAAAATATAGGTAAGGTTATACTATACCAAAATGTCAGCTAGTAGAAATCAGTTTCAATGGTTCTAAGATGGCTGCCTCCAATGACTGAAAAGGTGGTCAGGGCTGGATCTGGTCTTTTGAAGATGGTCAGAGAGAGAGCTAGAGAGCTCTCGAGATCGATCCTTCTGTTAGCCCATACCATCTTTTTATCCTATCTTAGAAAGGGCTTGTCCAAGTTTTATCATTAACTAGTGACCTCAGTTTATAATTTATAGAACCTCCCTCTAGTATTTTCCCTCTAGGGGAAAATACACCCTAGATCTTTGTTACCCTAACACTAGATGGCACTAGTACTCCATACAAACGTCGAAGCACTCACTTATTTCTCTTATTTATATACTAGCAATAAATTTTATCTAAGGTTTCAGACAAAACCTTGAGAAGATCTTGAATAGACAATGACTTTTATACTTAGTCAACCAAATTGTTTATCCTTAAATCTTTTGACCAGACCTAATTAAATCAAGATAAACATGACTATTCTTAAGTCATTGTTCTGGTAAAAGACAGGGTTTGTTCATGATCACCTGTGTCCACATTTCTCCATTCAAGAAAACCTCAAGGAAATAAATAATTAACTTGTGTGTTACACTGAGAGAGATTCTAAAAATGACAGAGGAATTTGTTCCTCGTTTCTAATCTTAAAACTGAATATAGCTATAAGGACCATACTCGTATATATATACTATATATTCAGCACACATATTAAAATTAATAATATAAAATCAATCTACTCATACATTGATTAATATAAAACCACAAAGAAAGATTAGAGTCTTTCTATTCACAGAAAATCATCAGAACTCAGCACATTTCTAATACTTTGTCTTATCTAGGCAATTACATTTCATTAGACCTTGGGACATCTCCTTCTCACAAAAACAGACTTAGGTAAACACTGTACATATCGTAAACCTTAGGTTAGCAATTTCAGAGTAAAAAAATCCTGAACTCACTCTGCACTTTTAAAATAAGACAAAATCGTTGTCCCTTAGGCTCATGTCCATACTCTTATATAGGCCTTATACTTATGGACTTTATTCATACCCAATAGTTCTGACAAATCCCACCCCATTCTTCCCACGTTAGTCAAGGATCCCCTTAAGACCTAACTGGGAGAAGGTCGGGAGAATTTTCATGTTCATCAATATTTTATCCGAGTCTTTTGTCGCATCATAAAGTCAATCCTGGAAAAGTATATTATCACAGAGATCCTGTGTCCAATGGTTTTAGCATGTAAGAAAATGCAAAACTTGGCACCAATCATGCCATTATTGCTGTGACTTTGTTCCCATGCATAATGTACCAATATGGTTCCTCTCCCAAGCTAAAATAGTGATATCATGTATCTTCATCCAATGAATGTCCTTGGATCCAATTTCGCAAAGATTCTTGAAGTACAATCTTCTTAGCCATCATTCACAATCCTGGGACATCTGAAACACAGCTGTAGATTCGGGTTGATGATTAGTTCTGTCTTCAATTGGACCTCTCGAATCTTCACCATTTGCACGATATCTGTATCTTTGTTGTCATCATCATCGACAGGAATCATGTTTGATTCCGCCCGTCCTTTTTCTATAAAAGAAAATTAAAGTATGAATACATATTCTTTAATCTTTTGAGATATACAGTTTCCCTAGCGTTGCTATGTAAAATGCTTTGCAAGGAAGCAACAAAATCGGAACATCTGTGAACTGAGAGAAATCTGATTAACGCATCCTTATTCATTCTCAGGGGCGTAGCTAAAGGATCATGGGCCCTGGTGCAAGAGTTCAGCTTGGGCCCCTCTTCCTTCAGTGCTTTATGGCCAGGGGCAGGGAAGCACATTGCCTTCGTGCTGCCTAAGACAAACATTGAAACGGCACCCCCCCGTACAAATTCTTGAAATTACCCCTTTCCCTCCAGCCAGAGGTGTAACTTGAACACCATGCACTTTCTATAATATTGGTGTTTTCTTATGTGGCACAAGGGTCTTTGGGGCCCTTTAGGCTCCTGGGCCCGGTAGTGACTGCTACCTCTGCACCCCCTATAGCTATGCCCCTGGGTTTTGTCACTTCAGCAACTGGCATTTATCATGTAGAGAAAGTTTATACAAGAAACGTATTAATGTATTGTTATTGTTCATATTGCTTCCTTTGCTGCATGGATTCATTTTTCCATCACATTATACACTGCTCGTTTCTATGGTTATGACCACCCTGCGATCCAGTAGTGGTGGTCCTGCTTGCACACTATAGGAAAAAGTGCCAGCCTCTCTGAGCTCACATAGGGTGGTACTTTTTTCTAAAGTGTGCAAGCACGGCCACCGCTGCTGGATTGCAGGGTGGTTGTAACCCCTGGAAATGAGCAGTGTATAATGTGATGGAAAAATGAATCAAGCCAGGAAAGGAGGCTATATGGATAATAACAATACATTAGTAAGTGCCTTGTATTACCATAACTTTCTCTACATGATAAATGCCACTTGCTGAAGTGACACAAACTCTTTAAGACATCCTCACTTGGGTCCCTTAGGGTGAGGGCAAATTTGACCCTTGTAAGTAGCCACCTACTCCAACATTGTTGATTGGAGCTGTTGATGCCTGTTGTCATACCATAATTATCAGGTTTGCATAATAGGGCTGACTGCGGTCAGAGAACAAAGCATAAAGGGGTTGTTATGTTCACATTAATAACCATTATTAATGCACAGTGATCATCAAGATAAATCTCTTACTAATGTCCACAACTGAGTTTTGGTGCTGGAGCACAACTCCTAATAAATTTGTCGCGTATTGTGATGTCCATGTGCCACCTTGATTTCCAACTTATAGTTTGATGGTATACATAGTAGGTCTAACTCTGTGCTTACCTGATGTCACTGTAACTTACCTAGCTGAACCTGAAGCTCATGTGATATCACAGCAGCTTACACTAGGTTCACATTAGCGCTAAGAAATCAGGCAGTCTGTTCAAGCATACATACTGGCTGCGGTTGAATGCCACCATTTATGTCGTAAAGCGGAACAGCCTGGCAGATTTCATAATGCTACTGTGAACCTACCTTTACCTGATGGAAAATTACTTAGGATGTCAATTTTGACATGGACCTCAATTTTAATGGCAATATACTTCATGGAAACCTACGTGTGATGTTACAGAACCTTACCTGACTGAAACAGAAATGTAATATCACAATCTTGTAATATCTTAAGCAGGGCCAACATTAACAGCAGAGGACCCATGTGCAAGAACAGTAGATGGGCTCCTTGATTTACTAATTAGGTTATAAATTGGAGTACTTCCCGCTGATCATCTCACTCTCCAGAAAAATCCACCATGAATTGTGAGACATGGATATGAAGGCACTTAACCCTTTAAAACTTGGAATCTAAGAGGAACCAGCAGGACCCCTGTGTAGCTGCTCAGGTTGCTCATATAATAGAGCAACTGCACATAGTCGTGTGACAACTAGAATTGTATTTATCATGTACCTTAGAAAGAAATTTTTAAAAATGCAAGCTATCAATAATATATAACAGACAATAAGATATTTATACCATTCCATTCTCATCAAGCTGGGCTAGCTAGCGCCTCTTCTCACTGCGCTGCCGCCGCCTGTCACTGTGACTAGTGAGAGTAGAGCCGAGTCAGAGAGAGTAGAGCCGAGCCGAGGCTAGTCAAGAAAAAACTCACCTCGCGAGTCGCGCCGCACAGTCACTCGTCACTGCCACTGCCGCCTGCTGCTTCTCCTGAAACCTGACAGACAGTATCTGACTGGGAGCCGGAGATGCGCGGAAACCACGCCTCCAGCTCCCAGTCACTCAGACTTCACACTGCTTCCGCGGTCGGCGCCGCCCCCTCTGACTCACGTGGTGAGCTGAGCTGCCGGCCCTAGTGCCTGCCTACTAGAGCCTGCGCTGCGCCGTGCGCACTGCCCTGGGCCCCGGCCGGCAGTACTATAAGATAACATTTTGAATAGGAGGCGGTGGGTGGGCCGTGGGCCCCCCTGGCTCAGGGGCCCGGTCGCAATTGCGACCGCTGCGACCCCTGTAGCTACGCCACTGTTCATTCTTTTATTCAGCGTCATCTTCTATGATTCTCAGTTGTGATCTCGGATGACATACTCGCAATTGATTTACATGGACCCATTTCTTGATGAAACCATCTTTGGTATTAATTTTTACCTTATAAACTACAGGTGATATTTTATCAATTACATCATACGGACCTTTCCATGATGGGAGAAATTTTCTTTCTTTTACCCGATCCCGGGCAAAGTTATAGAGATACACTCTATCTCCTACTTCATATTCTTTTTTGGTAGTTTTAAAGTCATAATAAGTTTTGTTACTTACGGCGGCTTTCTCAAGATTCTTCTGCGCGAAAGCAAACGCGTGTTGAAGATACTTACGAAGGTCCTCCACATACTGATGTGTCATGGCTGCATTGATCAGGTTATGATCTGATGTGCGATACAACAGATGTTGAGGAAGTACCATTCTTCTCCCCGTCATCAGCTCAAAAGGTGACATCAGGGTAGCCGTGCGTGGAGTAGCTCTAATGGCCATGAGTACTAATGGTAACCTTTTATCCCAGTCTTTACCCGACTCCTTAACATATTTCTTAAGGATATTGACAATAGACTGGTTATAGCGCTCAACAGATCCGCTAGATGCTGGACGATAAGCAATGTGTAATTTTCTCTTCACACCCATCTTCCACATCTGAATCCACGATCTGAATCAATCCTTAACGGTAACCCAAATCTGGAAAATACATGGTTAATCAACAAAAATGCACAGGTCTCGGCTGTGTTATTGTGGGCCGGTAGACACTCTACCCATTTTGTAAATACACAAGTGACGGTCAACATGTATTTATTCCCTCGGGATGACCGGGTAACAGGACCAATAAACTCGATTTGGATGTCAGACCATGGTAATGAAAAACCTTTCTTCGGAAGTGGAGCACAATGTTTAGGACCTTGAGGTTGAAATTGCGCACATACCAAACAACCTTGACAATAACTCTGGACATCCTTTAACATATGAGGCCAGTAGGCATAATCACGTAGTGTCTCATATGTAATCTTTTCTCCATGATGACCAGCTGTAGGTGCATCATGGGCATGCTGTAACATTAAACCTCTAAATGTAGTAGGAACTACCCACTGCTGAATACCATTTTTAGAGGTTCTCATTAATAACCCATCCTGAATACTAAATTGGGATTTGGATTTCATAAGTAATCGGAGGTCTTCTTTTTGGGTATAATTATCCTCCGATATGGGATTATTATTAGGATCCTCAATATGTTTATGGAAGATTCCCAATATAAGATCTTCCTTCTGGCTTTTGATCAGATCCTCACTAGAAGATTCTTGGCTCCATTGAACTACACTATTTTCAGTTTGGGCCTTAGCCTGTTGTCTAGTGATAGCGTCAATGGGAATCATCTCTAGTAGATGATCTATATTCACATGATCACCATTTATGGCTCCTTGTTTGGCTAGTTTGTCAGCTAGGTCATTACCCTCTTTATCTTTATTTTGGGTTTTGGAATGACCTTTAGTCTTTTTCCAATTAATGGTTAGATCATTATGTCGGACTAGCTCATCTATGGCACAAAACAACTTGGCGTGTTTCACTGGTTTGTTATTGGACCGTAACATATGATTCCTCTTCCATGTGGGCATATATTCTACAAAACTGTTCCGCACATAATTTGAATCAGTAACTATGACGAATTCCTTTATATTGTGCTCTATAGCAATTTTAACGGTTTGGTAGACAGCTGCTAATTCGGCTACCTGGCTACTCTTAGCACCAATACTGTAACCTATTGAAATACTCGGGCACCCATCTATCCACGTAATACCAATTCTTGCCACTAGTTTTCTTTCGTCCCCTACAATGGTGTGGTAAGCACATCCATCTATGTACGCACAGGGGAGTAGAGAGCAATAGTCGTCTTCATGCACTTTGTAAGGGGAAGATTTTTGTTCCTCTAGAAAATCATCTACCAGCTCTTCTGTATGAGAATTAGCGGCGCAATCATGCAGTTCAGCAAGTCCTTGGGCTACTGGACACTTTTTATTTTGCTTATACTGAACTTCCAACGGCCATCCTTGTAAATACAAGGTCCAAGCAGTGATCCTGCTGTTAGACAAGTTACCATCCCTAATTTTATCACTCTGTAGATATTGTAGGGGTTGATGGGCCGTTTCAACAATGATTTTCTCACCCTGTACAAAACTTCTAAAGTTTTGAAGCGCCCAGACTGTGGCTAGTAAAGCTTTTTCACAGTCACTAAACTTTATTTCTACGGGTGACAGGGATTTACTTGCATAAGCTATAACTTTATGCAATTTATCCTGTTTTTGGCATAGGACAGCACTAATACTAAGATTTGTAAAACCAGTTTCCAGATAAAAGGGTTTACCCCCCCTCTGGATAAGCTAGACATGGGGCTTGGGTAAGTCTCCTTTTAAGCTCAGACATAGCTTGTTCCTGATCCTCCCCCCATGTCCAGGATACACCTTTCTTTAACAATGTCAGCAATGGTTTACTAATCTCAGCATAGTTATCAATGAATTTACGGGAGTAATTCATCATACCCAGAAATGATCTTAGTTAATTGATATTGGTAGGCGTTTTAGATTTCATAACAGCCTCCACCTTTTTCTTCTGGGGATTCAGGCCTTCACAGGTAATCTCATGTCCAAGGAAATTTACCTTAGTTCGACACCACTGGGCTTTCTGTAAATAAATTTTCACACCTGCCTCTTTCAACTGATTCAGTACATGCCTAATTTCTTGGATATGCTGGTCAAATGAAGTACTTTTCATCAAAATGTAATCTACATAAGTTACATTTCCTCTTTCTGTGGCATCAGGCATAGCCTTATGTAAAAACACCACAAATTCTTGACCTGAATTTATGTACCCAAACGGTAGTCTAGTCCAGGCAAATTGTTCTTTACCAAAAGTAAAGGCCAATTTGTATTGGTCTTCAGGACTCACTTTGATGGTCCAATATCCCTGAGCGCAATCTAAGGTGGTAAAGATCCTAGCGCCTTGCATTTGTACCAAGCATTGGTCTATATATGGCACGGGCCAGCCAGACATATATACACGTTTATTTAGCTGACGAAGATCAGCACATAAACGCCATTGACCATTCGGTTTAAGAATTCCAAGAATAGGATTAGTATAAGAACTGTGCACTGGTCTTATAATACCTCTCTCTTTGAGATTACGAATTATTTCCGCTAGTGAGTCGTAACAATCTAGTGGAAGACGATATTGCTTGATATAAACGGGAGGTGCCTCAGGATCAGTCTGAATCCTGGCAATGCGTATGTCAGTCAGACCACAATCAAAGGAATCTTTAGCAAAGATATCCTTGAATTCTAAGAGAACTTCCTTTAGTTGTTGTCGCTCTGGGTCATTGGAGCATCCATCAGCTAATGAGATTTGTTGCTGGACCATTTCCATAAACCCTGGGAAAACTTCTGGTTGACCTATTTCATAGGTTTCCTCCAACCTGTCAGTGAGGTCATGATTTGACTTACCTGCTTTTTCAGCAAACTCATGATATTCCTGGGCTTCCTGCTCATTGATTGTATGATCAAATGTAATGGAGGATTCCTCTACCTTACAGGTACGTTCTTCAAGATTAAAAGGATATACTGAACTAATGGTGAACAATCCTTCAGGAGAAGAATAAAATGTTTGTTCAACCAATTGTTCTTCTGTTAGATACGATTCAGGTATTAGGCCAATAATTACATTCTGAAACCCAAAAGTATAATAATCAGAATCTAATGCCATAGCAATGATAGTGTCTTTAGACAAATGGACTTCATTTGGCATAACATTATTCACAATTATTTGGGTTTTAAAGGTTTTTAAATTCACCATAGGGGTATGATTTACTGAAATACCTAATTGTTGCATTCTGTTTGAAGGCATATCAATGCATCACAATTCTTTAATTTTTGGCCTTTTGACACCTGAATGGGTAACAGGAAATTACTAGTACCTGGAGGGATTATTATATCTCGTGGCACTAATACACTGACTGCATAAGGCAGTATCTGGGATGACTTGAGTGCTTCATGTTCATCCATAAAACCATCAGGATTCCTTTTTAATCTTGTCCACAATGTGGAATTCACTATATCCACATGGATGGCAAAACGATGTAAAATATCGTTGCCAATGTACATGGGATATCTGGGTTAATCAAGCACCAGGAATAAATGAGTGGCCAATTTTCCTGCAATAGAAATGGTTAATATACATTTTGCAATTATATTATGATCATCAGAATCATTATCTAAGTCATGTATCCAATTATCTTGGGGATTTGGATATCGAATCACTTTAGAATTGGCCACTTGATTTAGTAGATCCCTACTAATATAACTATTTTCATGGCGCAAATCCAATTTAGCCCTCTTAGTTCTTCCTAAGTCATTCACCTGTACTGGGAAGAACATCTCATCATCCACCTTTTCCATTCCCACTAGGAATTGTTTGTGACCCTTAAACCCAGTAGGGTCAGTAGTTTCTGGGTGTAGGTGGATTGTAAGAACATCCCCTTCCAAACAGACATATTTTTACTCGTTCAGGAGACACACATATGGTGTTATCTTCCTGTTCACCTATAGTGGAATTTGGAGTGGTTTGCAGGAAAGAAACATCAGGGACTTGGCTATTTCGGAAATGTACCTCAATGGAATCCGGCCTTTCCTCTATCACATGGCAGTTACGCCTATTGTGATAGGATTGTGATTGTTCATAATTAATGGGCATCCTCACTTGAGACCATATCACCTTATTAACAAAATCAATAACTGGGCTTAATCTTTTCAGGAAATCGATACCAATATTTATTTATTTTTTTTTATTAAATTTTATTTATTGTGATACAAAAACTTAAATACATATTACATAATTAACATTATAAAATCCATAAGTCCGCCAATTCTAATCTGTGAACGTGGTTAACAATAATTTCATACGAATATACATAATAGTGTCGACATTTGAACCTTCACATTCTACAACTATGGAATAAATGCTGAAAAGCCGGACAGATAGCATTTTCCCCATCTCTTCCCACCAACCCGCCACCCCCCCCCCCCCCCCCCCACCCTGCAGGGAGAAAAAAAAAAAAAAAAAAGGGGATCCTAATTAATTAGCCGTGTGCCCAATCTTTCCATAGACTATTCCACTTTCAGTAGGATCCTCTTTGTTTGTACAGGATCCTCTCATAGCTTTTCACTTTCTCCACCAAACCCAGCCAGTTCTTACAATATGGGGCAGAAGAGCAAAACCAGGATCTAGAAATCAGAAGCCTCGCCAAGAACATCACCTTGATCAACAAGTGACTTTTTATGGGTTGATGATTGACCTCAGATAAATCTCCCAGGACCCATATCCTAGGAGACAGAGGAACAACAATTTTAAGTTTACGCGTCAGATTTTTTTGGACCAGGCTCCAGTACCTCCTCACCATTGGGCAGTCCCAAAACAGATGTAGATGATCTGCCCCGGGATCGCCGCAGCGGGGGCAGTCAGAGGAGGTCCGGAGTCCTCTTCTGTATAGCCATATAGGTGTCGCATAAATTTTGTGCAGAATATTAAATTGAACAACAATGTGATTAGAATTGTGTGAAACCAATTTTAAGCTTTCCCCTATATTCTCCCAGTTTGGGGGACCCTCCTCTGAAAGAAGAGAAGACCAGGCTCTCTGTCCTGGAGAAAGAACATCCCGAAAAAAATTATCCATTAAGTGTCTATAACAGTAAGATAGTTTAATTCTCGTGGCAGTTTTCTTACAAATTAAATCCTGTAAAAATAAAGGAGTGTCTATAGTAAAAAGGTGACTGTTCAAAGTGCTAAAGAGTGCTGACCTCAATTGAAAATATGCGAACCAGGCCACCTCACCTAATTTTGCCCTTAGTTCCATAAGGGGCAGAATTTGTCCACCGCTGACTACTTGATGTAAGTACTGCACATTTTTAGTCCTCCAGTACTGACTGCAACTTAAGTCGTTTAGATTAAGAAGTTTCGGATTGTGCCATAATGGGGTGCAGATAAGCGATGCCTTAACTGCGCACCAAGCCCTTATAACCGACCAGGTCTTTATAGCCATTCTGCAGAAAAGTGTTTACCCGCTCAGTATATTTAATAGGTAATCGGATTCCAGTACAGTGAAGAAGAATCGATGCCAATAGTTAATCTATCAATGGGCATATCCACGATCAATGTAGGATGGCTAATTACTTTGTTTCCTACTTTAAAATCCAGCCAAGCTTTACCTAAAACCTTGAGGGCATTGCCTGAGACACTTACCAGGTTAGCATTAAAACTTTTTAACTTATACCTGTTAGAAGATACATCCTGCAATTGTTGGAAGTACTTTAAAGATAATAAAGTTGCTTGGCTACCTGTATCTATCAAGGCTACTATTGGTGGGAAATTATCAAATAATTCAACTTTCATATAATATCTATTTTCTATTTCCTGTATGGAACAAAGATATTTGGAATGATTATTGAAATTGTTTTCCTGCTTGGTAGTTATACTTGTCCTCGACTCCTACTCCTTCCTTTTATTAGCAGGATCGTATGCCTTCTTCTGGGCAGCTGAAGACTTTGTGTGCTGTAAGATAGAACAAACAGGTTTCCCCTCCCCCTTGCCATGTGGCTTTGTAAGGGTTAAATTCCTTTTAAAGGGAAAGACAATTATATTAGATTGCTCCACTTTACATACATTTAAGTCATCAACCTCTGCAACATTTGACATACTTACCTGCTTTTCCCCCTTTATATTTGGGGAGGACTCTCTACAGGAGGGGTTACCCCTAAAAAATGATTTTTAGGGTTAGCAGTGATGGTTTTAGACAATTCCTCCATCCGCTGCAACAACATACCAAACTGATTTTGGATTTGATCCATTCGATCATATAGGCTACTTCTCTTTCTCCCTTAATCTTTGGGAAATTGATTTTGGGACCAATATGATTGTGATCTCCCCGAACCATCTGACTCAGAACCACTTTGAGCCCTTTCTGGCCTACGTTGATATCCCCTATAATAATTATTCTGATATCTTTGAAAAGGAGGGAACCGTCTATTTCTAAACTCCTTCTGGTGGTTTGGGTTCTTTTCAGCAACATTTGGACCCTTATTCCCATCTGGCCTAGGCTGAATTTTATTTGGCTGGGAAGGTCTAGGAGTTTTTAACACATCAGCATAACTTCTTTTAGGGCTCTCAAATTTTCCCTGATCTCTTTTTATGTGAGTTTCTGCTATTTCCTCATTTCCTCTTTTAAATATTCTATCAGGAGACTCATCACAATTTTGTATTGCAGCGTACAGAGTTGTACTCTCGGTGAGTAACCAATCCAGAGTCTTTCTGGGATGGTAATCCCTGGCCAAAATAAATTTTATTTTATTGGGCAAAGCGTCATAAAATAACTGGATGAATTCACTACCTTCAAAATTGGGATCTTTTTCTGATAAACTATAGGCATTTTTGAGGACTGACAAAAATTCCCTGGGACTTTGATTAGGTCTACATTTCAGGGTAAATAAGGCCCTCCTTGCAGCAGTAGCGGACTTATAGGGACCAAATTCAGTTTTTATTTCTGCGACCACATCTGACCAAGAATCCCTACCCATATCTCTAAGGGAATTAAAGAAATACCTGTGTTTTGGTTCGAATACCCAGTTAATAAATTCAAGTTTCTGTATGTCCTGTTCTAAATGTAAAGTTTTCATGGCCTCCTCATATATTTCCAAATGACTTATTATGGAGGGTGATCCTTTCTTAGCAAACTGACCCACAGTTTCCTTGAGAAACTTGATCACTTTAGTAGTGTCTATCATGGGTTGATAAGATCTCTGTACTGAACTTTTAGAGGACCTAGGAGGTGAAATCGGTCTTAATTTAGGAAGAGAATGTTCTCTCAGAGATATTAGTTCTTCTCCATTAAAGGGGTTGTCATATTGACTTTCTGCATCTGATTTCCCCCTGGAATATTTTACCTTCACTCTATTAGAATCCTTAGGCTGTCTGAATTGAAGAGGGTCAAGATCCCGGTTATCTAACTCTGTTTGTAAATTTCTATTGTCCTTATACAACTTTTTACATTCCTCATCTAGATCCACCATAGACAATTGACATTTAGGCAGTTCATTAGTAGCTTGACTTCATTTCCATTCCAGAGTTCTTATTACTAGTGTTGAGTGCGAATATTCGAAAAGCGAATTTTTTTCGCGAATATTGCAACTTCGCGATTTCGCAAATATTTCGAATATAGTGCTATATATTCGTAAAAACAAATATTTGTTTTTTTTTTTTCACAAAATTACAGTACACATATAATTGATTGTTTCCCAAGGGTCCAAAAGCTCAGATCTTACTCACATTGCCTAGAAAGTGATTGAGGCGCGAATCTTCGTAAGGCGATTTTATTAGCGCACATGCGAATATCGGCACTTGTCCCAGAACAGAGGCAAAGGGCTTTGCATTCATACATTAGTGAATTGAGTTGCGAATCTTCGTGAGGCGATTTTATTAACGCAAATGCGAATATCTACACTTGTCCCCAGAACAGAGAAGGCAAAGGCCTGTGCATTCATATAGTATAGCACCATATTCGCGAATACTTAGAACTTCGTAAAATTCGATTTACGAATAATCGTATTTTTTATTGTACTTTCCACCTTACAGATTACATTGATCTGTACTCTGTCAACTACTGTCATCACCCCCCACTGTATCTCGATTGATTCCCAAAAGTCTCACATTGCCTAGAAAGTGATTGAGGTGTGAATCTTCGTAAGGCGATTATATTAGCGCACAGGCGAATATCGGCACTTGTCCCAGAACAGAGGCAAAGGGCTTTGCATTCATACATTAGTGATTGAATTGAGTTGCAAATCTTCGTAAGGCGATTTTATTAGCGCACATGCGAATATCTACACTTGTCCCCAGAACAGAGAAGGCAAAGGCCTGTGCATTCATATAGTATAGCACCATATTCGCGAATACTTAGAACTTCGTAAAATCGAATTAACAATATTCATATTTTTTTATTTTACTTTCCACCTTACAGATTACATTGATCTGTACTCTGTCAACTACTGTCATCACCCCCCACTGTATCTTGATTGATTCCCAAAAGTCTCACATTGCCTAGAAAGTGATTGAGGTGCGAATCTTCGTAAGGCAATTTTATTAGCGCACATGCGAATATCTACACTTGTCCCAGAACAGAGGCAAAGGGCTTTGCAGTCATACATTAGTGATTGAATTGAGTTGCGAATCTTCGTAAGGCGATTTTATTAGCGCACAGGCGAATATCGGCACTTGTCCCAGAACAGAGGCAAAGGGCTTTGCATTCATACATTAGTGATTGAATTGAGTTGCAAATCTTCGTAAGGCGATCTTATTAGCGCACATGCGAATATCTACACTTGTCCCCAGAACAGAGAAGGCAAAGGCCTGTGCATTCATATAGTATAGCACCATATTCGCGAATACTTAGAACTACGTAAAATTTCGATTTACGAATATTCATATTTTTTATTTTAGTTTCCACCTTACAGATTACATTGATCTATACTCTGTCAACTACTGTCATCACCCCCCACTGTATCTCGATTGATTCCCAAAAGTCCAAAAGCTCAGATCTTACTCACATTGCCTAGAAAGTGATTGAGGTGCGAACCTTCGTAAGGCGATTTTATTAGCGCACATGCGAATATCTACACTTGTCCCAGAACAGAGGCAAAGGGCTTTGCATTCATACATTAGTGATTGAATTGAGTTGCGAATCTTCGTAAGGCGATTTTATTAACGCAAATGCGAATATCTACACTTGTCCCCAGAACAGAGAGGCAAAGGCCTGTGCATTCATATAGTATAGCACCATATTCGCAAATATTTCGAACTTCGTAAAATTCGATTTACGAATATTCGTATTTTTTATTTTAGTTTCCACCTTACAGATTACATTGATCTGTACTCTGTCAACTACTGTCATCACTCCCACTGTATCTCGATTGATTCCCAAAAGTCCAAAAGCTCAGATCTTACTCACATTGCCTAGAAATTGATTGAGGTGCGAATCTTCGTAAGGCGATTAAATTAGCGCACATGCGAATATCTACACTTGTCCCCAGAACAGAGAGGCAAAGGCCTGTGCATTCATATAGTATAGCACCATATTCGCGAATACTTAGAACTTCGTAAAATTCGATTTACGAATATTCGTATTTTTTATTTTACTTTCCACCTTACAGATTACATTGATCTGTACTCTGTCAACTACTGTCATCACCCCCCACTGTATCTCGATTGATTCCCAAAAGTCTCACATTGCCTAGAAAGTGATTGAGGTGCGAATCTTCGTAAGGCGATTTTATTAGCGCACGTGCGAATATCTACACTTGTCCCAGAACAGAGGCAAAGGGCTTTGCATTCATACATTAGTGATTGAATTGAGTTGCGAATCTTCGTAAGGCGATTTTATTAACGCAAATGCGAATATCTACACTTGTCCCCAGAACAGAGAGGCAAAGGCCTATGCATTCATATAGTATAGCACCATATTCGCGAATATTTCGAACTTCGTAAAATTTGATTTACGAATATTCGTATTTTTTATTTTAGTTTCCACCTTACAGATTACATTGATCTGTACTCTGTCAACTACTGTCATCACCCCCCACTGTATCTCGATTGATTCCCAAAAGTCCAAAAGCTCAGATCTTACTCACATTGCCTAGAAAGTGATTGAGGTGCGAATCTTCGTAAGGCGATTATATTAGCGCACATGCGAATATCTACACTTGTCCCCAGAACAGAGAGGCAAAGGCCTGTGCATTCATATAGTATAGCACCATATTCGCGAATACTTAGAACTTCGTAAAATTCGATTTACAAATATTCGTATTTTTTATTTTACTTTCCACCTTACAGATTACATTGATCTGTACTCTGTCAACTACTGTCATCACCCCCCACTGTATCTCGATTGATTCCCAAAAGTCTCACATTCCCTAGAAAGTGATTGAGGTGCGAATCTTCGTAAGGCGATTATATTAGCGCACAGGCGAATATCGGCACTTGTCCCAGAACAGAGGCAAAGGGCTTTGCATTCATACATTAGTGATTGAATTCAGTTGCGAATCTTCGTAAGGCGATTTTATTAGCGCACATGCGAATATCTACACTTGTCCCCAGAACAGAGAAGGCAAAGGCCTGTGCATTCATATAGTATAGCACCATATTCGCAAATACTTAGAACTTCGTAAAATTCGATTTACGAATATTCGTATTTTTTATTTTACTTTCCACCTTACAAATTACATTGATCTGTACTCTGTCAACTACTGTCATCACCCCCCACTGTATCTCGATTGATTCCCAAAAGTCTCACATTGCCTAGAAAGTGATTGAGGTGCGAATCTTCGTAAGGCGATTTTATTAGCGCACATGCGAATATCTACACTTGTCCCAGAACAGAGGCAAAGGGCTTTGCATTCATACATTAGTGATTGAATTGAGTTGCGAATCTTCGTAAGGCGATTTTATTAACGCAAATGCGAATATCTACACTTGTCCCCAGAACAGAGAGGCAAAGGCCTATGCATTCATATAGTATAGCACCATATTCGCGAATATTTCGAACTTCGCAAAATTTGATTTACGAATATTCGTATTTTTTATTTTAGTTTCCACCTTACAGATTACATTGATCTGTACTCTGTCAACTACTGTCATCACCCCCCACTGTATCTCGATTGATTCCCAAAAGTCCAAAAGCTCAGATCTTACTCACATTGCCTAGAAAGTGATTGAGGTGCGAATCTTCGTAAGGCGATTATATTAGCGCACATGCGAATATCTACATTTGTCCCCAGAACAGAGAGGCAAAGGCCTGTGCATTCATATAGTATAGCACCATATTCGCGAATACTTAGAACTTCGTAAAATTCGATTTACAAATATTCGTATTTTTTATTTTACTTTCCACCTTACAGATTACATTGATCTGTACTCTGTCAACTACTGTCACCCCCCCCCCTGTATCTCGATTGATTCCCAAAAGTCTCACATTGCCTAGAAAGTGATTGAGGTGCGAATCTTCGTAAGGCGATTACATTAGCGCACAGGCGAATATCGGCTCTGCATTCATACATTAGTGATTGAATTGAGTTGCGAATCTTCGTAAGGCGATTTGATTAGCGCACATGCGAATTTTGCATAGCATAATATGTATTATGCGATGCGAAAATTCGAATTATCACATATGCGAAATAATAACGAATTCGAATATTCGCGAATATTTTACGAATATTCTTTCAAATATTTGCGAAATTTCGCGAATTCGAATATGGGACATGCCGCTCAACACTACTTATTACCTCTTGCTGTTGATTGTCTCTGTCATTATATTCTGATAATTTAGCAGACCATTGTGCTAATTCACCAGAAACCATGGCCGCCTTATTTTACATTTCAGATAGATCTTTTTGAAATTTATCAATTTCATATGCCTGTTCAACATTTTTATATTTTGCTTTTTCAAATTGCTTTGCTATTTCAACAACTAAATATACAAATTCAGGCCAAGATTGAAGGATTAATGAATCCTTATCTTTCTTATGTTTAGCTTGGGAAATGTGACAGAGATAATCAGCAAATCGGGATTTATCAGACCAGACATCATCTGCATATTCTACAGCTCTCTTTTCCAATTCAACCCTCCAATCCTTTAACTCTCTCTTAATATCCAACCTGTCATGCATATGACACATCACAATATGTTCAATTCATTATTGAGTCTTTCTATCATGCATATCAGTCTTTACCACTGCAGCAGCAGCCTGCATGCCTTGGCTAGCCTCGCTATTGTGACATATTTTTACTTGTTGCACTACAAGGACCACAATAACTTTATCAAATATATATTTTGCACCCCAAAATGTTGTTTCTATTACAAGCAGATCTCGGTGGGACCTCCATATTAATGTTGGAATATTTATGCTGTCTCCGATTGACAGTCTATATTATTTATGTGAATAAATTAAAATCTGTAATAATGGAGATTCGAATTTATTATCATAAATATCAAGCTAAAACAAGCTCGTGATCTGCGTTGAATTAAAGACAAAACCCTGTTACAGACAAAATATATATGTAATTTATTAATACAATTTTTAGTGCAAAATAATATATATAAAAATTGGTGATAATAAAATTCAATCAATCATATGCAAAATAGATGATAAAGTCAAAAATAATTGAGAATATATATATACACAATTATACCTTCTTATAATGATACCCCTCAATTATATTTTAAATCAATTAAATACTTGATTTCTCTCAGCCGACAAATGTCCGATTAAACCCAAATCTGGTTTATCTTTTATCTATACAAATATATATATATATATATATATATATATATATATATATATATATATATATATATATATATAAAATCAACCATACTGGTCTAGAACGGAATTCAATTCCTTGGAGATAATACTGTGTTTTCACCAGTATATTTTCAATCTCCCTGTATTGGATTAATTTTCAGGATGATGCTGCAGGTACACCCCAATCTTATTCCAAAACAGATACTATACACAAAGTCTGGTTAATTGAATATATATAGATATGTATTATATTAATTAATTATCCTATAAAATATAGGTAAGGTTATACTATACCAAAATGTCAGCTAGCAGAAATCAGTTTCAATGGTTCTAAGATGGCAGCCTCCAATGACTAAAAAGGTGGTCAGGGCTGGATCTGGTCTTTTGAAGATGGTCAGAGAGAGAGCTAGAGAGCTCTCGAGATCGATCCTTCTGTCAGCCCATACCATATTTTTATCCTATCTTAGAAAGGGCTTGGCCAAGTTTTATCATTAACTAGTGACCTCAGTTTATAATTTATAGAACCTCCCTCTAGTATTTTCCCTCTAGATCTTTGTTACCCTAACACTAGATGGCACTAGTACTCCATACAAACGTCGAAACACTCACTTATTTCTCTTATTTATATACTAGCAATAAATTTTATCTAAGGTTTCAGACAAAACCTTGAGAAGATCTTGAATAGACAATGACTTTTATACTTAGTCAACCACCTTGTTTATCCTTAAATCTTTTGACCAGACCTAATTAAATCAAGATAAACATGACTATTCTTAAGTTATTGTTCTGGTAAAAGACAGGGTTTGTTCATGATCACCTGTGTCCACATTTCTCTATTCAAGAAAACCTCAAGGAAATAAATAATTAACTTGTGTGTTACACTGAGAGAGATTCTAAAAATGACAGAGGAATTTATACCTCGTTTCTAATCTTAAAACTGAATATAGCTATCAGGACCATACTCGTATATACATATATATATATATATATATATATATATATATATACTATATATTCAGCACACATATTAAAATTGATAATATAAAATCAATCTACTCATACATTGATTAATATAAAACCACAAAGAAAGATTAGAGTCTTTCTATTCACAGAAAATCATCAGAACTCAGCACATTTCTAATACATTGTCTTATCTAGGCAATTACATTTCATTAGACCTTGGGACATCTCCTTCTCACAAAAACAGACTTAGGTAAACACTTTGGTACATATCGTAAACCTTAGGTTAGCAATTTCAGAGTAAAAAAATCCTGAACTCACTCTTAAAATAAGACAAAATGGTTGTCCCTTAGGCTCATGTCCATACTCTTATATAGGCCTTATACTTATGGCCTTTATTCATACCCAATAGTTCTGATATCCCTTATCAATTTCATCCAATGGGGATTAAGTTTAAAAATCCTATTTTTGTTTAATTTTTTGTAACGATCAAGTATTACCGTAACAGGGGAATGATCAGAGATACCGTGACTTTCATAGTTCATTTTTTTAACCCTATTGATAAGCCTGGGGCTGGCGAGAGCCAGATCAAATCGCGACATATACTTATATGTATTACTAAAGCAAGAAAATACTTGCTTATTTCCATAGAGGGATCGCCATATATCAACCAGTGCCATTTCTTTACACATTCTAAATAATAATGTATTTGAACTGGCACTTTGTTCATAATTAGTTATGGTAGATGTCCTATCTATTTTTATGTCCATGACCGAGTTGAAATCGCCCATCACCAACACCGGGCACTCCTCTCTTAATGAAGTGTATTCCATCAATTTACAGAACACAGATACTGTGAAGGGGGGTGGTATATATATAAAGGCGATGATAGTCCTTTGACCCTGCCAATAACAATGGAGGAAAATATACCAACCCTCCTGATCGATTGATTGTTCTATTGGGTCATAGTCTACCTGTCTATGAACATAGGCACTAATTCCACGTGAATATGTGGAGTAAACATAGAAACATAGAATGTGTCGGCAGATAAGAACCATTTGGCCCATCTAGTCTGCCCAATATACTAAATACTATGGATAGCCCCTGGCCCTATCTTATATGAAGGATGGCCTTATGCCTATCCCATGCATGCTTAAACTCCTCCACTGTATTTGCAGCTACCACTTCTCCAGGAAGGCTATTCCATGCATCCACTACTCTCTCAGTAAAGTAATACTTCCTGATATTACTTTTAAACCTTTGCCCCTCTACATTAAAACTATGTCCTCTTGCAGCAGTTTTTCTTCTTTTAAATATTCTCTCCTCTTTTACCTTGTTGATTCCCTTTATGTGTTCTAAAAGTTTCTATCATATCCCCTCTGTCTCGTCTTTCTTCCAAGCTATACATGTTAAGGTCCTTTAATCTTTCCTGGTAAGTTTTATCCTGCAATCCATGTACCAGTTTAGTAGCTCTTCTCTGAACTCTCTCCAAAGTATCAATATCCTTCTGGAGATATGGTCTCCAGTACTGAGCACAATACTCCAAATGAGGTCTCACTAGTGCTCTAGCACCTCCCTCTTTCTACTGGTAATTCCTCTCCCTATACACCCAAGCATTCTGCTAGCATTTCCTGCTGCTCTATGACATTGTCTGCCTACCTTTAAGTCTTCTGAAATAATGATCCCTAAATCCCTTTCCTCAGATACTGAGGTTAGGACTGTATCACTGATTTTATATTCTGCTCTTGGGTTTTTACGTCCCAGGTGCATTATCTTGCACTTATCAACATTAAATTTTAGTTGCCAGATTTTTGACCATTCCTCTAGTTTTCCTAAGTCCTTTTCCATTTGGTGTATCCCTCCAGGAATATCAACCCTGTTACAAATCTTTGTGTCATCAGCAAAAAGACAGACCTTACCATTGAGGCCTTCTGCGATTTCGCCGATAAAGATATTAAACAATATGGGTCCCAGAACAGATCCCTGAGGTACCCCACTGGTAACAAGACCTTGGTCTGAATATACTCCATTGACTACAACCCTCTTTTGCCTGTCCCTCAGCCACTGCCTAATCCATTGAACAATATGGGAGTCCAAGCCCAAAGACTGCACTTTATTGATAAGCCTTCTATGTGGGACAGTATCAAAAGCCTTACTAAAGTCTAGATAAGCGATGTCTACTGCACCTCCTCCATCTATTATTTTAGTCACCCAATCAAAAAAATCAATAAGATTAGTTTGACATGATCTCCCTGAAATAAACCCATGCTGTTTTTCATCTTCTTCCATATATCTTCCTTCTTTTGTTTTTAATTTGGTAATTGCTTGTTTTAGTTTCCTTCTTCATTTATGTATCTGAAGAATTTCTTATCGCCTTTTTTCTCTGCCTGAGCTAATTTCTCTTCTGCCTGTGCTTTAGAAGCTCTTATAACTTGTTTGGCCTCTCTCTGCCTAATCTTATAATTTTTTTATAATTCCTAAATGCTTTCTTTTCGTTTTTAATGATCTTGGCCACTTCTGCTGAGTACCACAGTGGTCTCTTCCTTTTTTTGCTTTTACTGACAAGCCTAATGCAATTTTCTGTTGCCTTCAATAGTGCCACTTTTAAGAAGTCCCATTTCTCCTGGACTCCAATGAAACTTTTCCAGTCTGATAGGGACTCGCATACCACAAATCTAATTTTACTAAAGTCGTTTTTTCTAAAATCTAAAACATTTGTTTTTGTGTGGTGCGACTCAGTCACTGTACTTATAGTAAACCACACTGACTGGTGATCACTAGATCCCAAGCTTTCCCCTACAGTAATATCAGATACCAAATTCCCATTTGTGAATATTAAATCTTAAATGGCCTCCACTCCTTGCTGTAGAGATAATCCCAGTAGGGAATTTAGAATATCTGTACTCCTGGCAGAACTAGCTATTTTGGTTTTCCAGTTTACATCGGGAAGATTGAAGTCTCCCATAATGATTACTTCCCCCTTCAATGTCATTTTATCTATTCAATGTTATTTTAGTAAAAGGAATGGTATTCATGAGAGGCCCATCTCCTTCTACCAAGCGCTGCCACTTTTTCACCTGATAGGTATGTTTCTAACAAGGCCACTATAGCCGGTAGATGTCTTGAAACCAAGTAAAAAATTATATCCGCCAAACCGCGAATATTCAACGTCAGTATTCTTGACATTTCTTTTTTTTTTTAAGACAGCGCCAAGCGGAAGGACAGGGGCACATCCAACAATACACCATCCATTCCCTGACAGCTCCCCGCAGAAAAGTAACCCCCCCTCCCACTACCCCTACTCCCGTGCAAGTTGCTGAGTGCGACTCATAGGTCTCTAACTATAGGCTATCCCCTCCTCCCCCCCCCCCGCTGTCGACCCCCCCCCAGCTCCCCCTGGGTCACTGCAAAATAAATTATTTAATGCCCTTAGCGTCCATCAATTCTGCTGCATCACTTGGACTAGAGAAAGATTGGACTGTTTCTTTATAGATGACCCGTAATTTCGCAGGGTACATCATAGAGTATTTTAGTTGGACTCTTCTTCTCTGATATTGCCCTAGTGCATGAGCGTCTTGTCATGTCTCTTCCTATGCTCAGCTCACAGGAAAATGGTGGCAACCGCACAGGATCAGGGTTTTATAAGGCTCTGTTACATCACAGAGGGGATGGCTACCTGCTGATTGGCTAACTGCACTACATTAAGGGTGATCTCACATTCCCGGGATTGTCTCATCTACACTTGTTTTCACTTTCTAACACGTGCAGCCACCATTTTAGGAAAACTAATTCGTTACCATGAAGCGTGAGGAAATTCAGATTCGTTTAGAATCAGAGCTTCAGACCAAATTCCACTTTGGAATGCTTCGCTCAACACTAGTTATGATGTTATTTATTCCAAACAATGAACATCTCAAAATGTATAACTTAAAAACGTATAAGCCCTTGTAAGGCTACATCGACAGAAAAATAAAAAAGTCATAGTTTTTGGAACGTGATGATTAAATAATTGAAACAAATGATTGTTCACTATTAGTGTTGAGCGAATTGAAGTGACACGAATTGACTTCGATCGGAATTAAGGAAAACTTTGATTCGCCACAAATCCGAATTTCCTCTCACTTCGTTGTAACCAATCTTTTTTTTAAAGCTTCCGAGCTGTTCTACATTTAGGCCTCTTGCACACAAATGTTTTTTTTTTCCATTTATGTTCTGTTTTTTGCATTCCGTATACGGACCGCATACGGAACTAATCATTTCAATGGATCCACAAAAAATACGGAAGGTACTCTGTATGCCTTCCGATTCCGTTTTTCCGTTCTGTTCAATAATAGAACATGTCCTATTATTGTCCACATAACAGACAAGGATAGTACTGTTCTATCAGCGGCCAGCTGTTCCGTTCTGCAAATAACAGAATGCATACGGACGTCATCTGTATTCTTTGTGGATCCATTTTTTGCAGATCGCAATATACTGAAAAATCCATAAGGTCGTGTGCAAGAGGCCTTAGACCTTTTTCTACGCCTAAAACAGGCGTAGAAAATGGAAAATGAGATGGGCCAGCCCGCCTCTCCCCTTCCCCGCCCACTTTTTTTAGACCTGGCATGAGTGGGAAGAAGTCGCAGATTGCGGAGAAAGTAGCTGTTGCGTTGCAATCTGCTCCTGAAATATGCTTAATATAGGTGTATTTCAGCTTAATAAATGACCTCAACAGCTGGTCTAATTTATAGGCACATGTACCTAGTTCATCTGCTGCATCATTAATAGTTAATCTGTTCAGTTATACATACAAGGAGTGCAGAATTATTAGGCAAATGAGTATTTTGACCACATCATCCTCTTTATGCATGTTGTCTTACTCCAAGCTGTATAGGCTCGAAAGCCTACTACCAATTAAGCATATTAGGTGATGTGCATCTCTGTAATGAGAAGGGGTGTGGTCTAATGACATCAACACCCTATATCAGGTGTGCATAATTATTAGGCAACTTCCTTTCCTTTGGCAAAATGGGTCAAAAATAGTGAGATATCTTGCAGAGGGATGCAGCACTCTTAAAATTGCAAAGCTTCTGAAGCGTGATCATCGAACAATCAAGCGTTTCATTCAAAATAGTCAACAGGGTCGCAAGAAGCGTGTGGAAAAACCAAGGCGCATAATAACTGCCCATGAACTGAGAAAAGTCAAGCGTGCAGCATGCCAAGATGCCACTTGCCACCAGTTTGGCCATATTTCAGAGCTGAAACATCACTGGAGTGCCCAAAAGCACAAGGTGTGCAATACTCAGAGACATGGCCAAGGTAAGAAAGGCTGAAAGACGACCACCACTGAACAAGACACACAAGCTGAAACGTCAAGACTGGGCCAAGAAATATCTCAAGACTGATTTTTCTAAGGTTTTATGGACTGATGAAATGAGAGTGAGTCTTGATGGGCCAGATGGATGGGCCCGTGGCTGGATTGGTAAAGGGCAGAGAGCTCCAGTCCGACTCAGACGCCAGCAAGGTGGAGGTGGAGTACTGGTTTGGGCTGGTATCATGAAAGATGAGCTTGTGGGGCCTTTTCGGGTTGAGGATGGAGTCAAGCTCAACTCCCAGTCCTACTGCCAGTTTCTGGAAGACACCTTCTTCAAGCAGTGGTACAGGAAGAAGTCTGCATCCTTCAAGAAAAACATGATTTTCATGCAGGACAATGCTCCATCACACGCGTCCAAGTACTCCACAGCGTGGCTGGCAAGAAAGGGTATAAAAGAAGAAAATCTAATGACATGGCCTCCTTGTTCACCTGATCTGAACCCCATTGAGAACCATCATCAAATGTGAGATTTACAAGGAGGGAAAACAGTACACCTTTCTGAACAGTGTCTGGGAGGCTGTGGTTGCTGCTGCACACAATGTTGATGGTGAACAGATCAAAACACTGACAGAATCCATGGATGGCAGGCTTTTGAGTGTCCTTGCAAAGAAAGGTGGCTATATTGGTCACTGATTTGTTTTTGTTTTGTTTTTGAATGTCAGAAATGTATATTTGTGAATGTTGAGATGTTATATTGGTTTCACTGGTAAAAATAAATAATTGAAATGGGTATATATTTGTTTTTTGTTAAGTTGCCTAATAATTATGCACAGTAATAGTCACCTGCACACACAGATATCCCCCTAAAATAGCTAAAACTAAAAACAAACTAAAAACTACTTCCAAAAATATTCAGCTTTGATATTAATGAGTTTTTTGGGTTCATTGAGAACATGGTTGTTGTTCAATAATAAAATTAATCCTCAAAAATACAACTTGCCTAATAATTCTGCACTCCCTGTAGACGTACCAAGCATCAGTCTCATTGTCAACAGGCAGTGCAATACAGGGGTGGACATATCACCTGTGCAGCTGCACAGGGGCCAAAGCGGGAGGGGGGCCCTTCCCAGCGCCAGCTGAGGTGTTTTTTTTATTTATTTTATTATCTTTTTCCCTCCCTTCCTCTGCCAGGGTTATCAGGCCACCTTGGGGTTGAGGTAGAGGGTGTTTGGGGGGGATGCTGATTAGGACCTTGAATCTGCTGCCCGTTCTGCCTATACTTCATAGCTGAAGGACCTGAGATGACATCATAATCATGTGATCTTTTCAACACTGGAAGTGGTGGTAGGACCTGTGATGAGGTCACAATCATGTTACCAGTGCAGAAAAAGTCAGCAGTCAGCAGTGGAAACCTGTGATGCCATGAAATCAATGTAAGTGCACTGGAGGGGCACTATGGGGGGGGGGGGTTGCCTAGTAGTGAGCCTGGTGATGTCACCTGCACTAATGGATGGGCTTTAGCACTGCTTAGTTTGTAAAGCTACCCATTAGTGCCGCTGGCGTCGCCGGGAACACTACTGGGCTGTAAACAAAACAGCCCTTGCCCGACACTTTACAGTGCAGGGCAGGGGAGAGCATCAGAGCATTAAATGTCAGAGGAGCTGAGTGGGGGGAGAAGGGGATATTTCCGGGTTGAGCTTTGCACCCGGACAACTGCTTTACAGGGCATCTGTCAGCAGTTTTGAACCTATGAAACTCACTGACCTGTGCACTTGGCAGCTGAAGGCATCTGTGTTGGTCCCATGTTCATATGTGCCTGCATTGCTGAGAAAAATGTATGTATGTTTTAATGTACGCAAATGAGCCTCTAGGAGCAACGGGGGCGTTGACATTACACATAGACGCTCCAGTTTCTTTGCAACTGCTGCTCCCTATCTACTTTAATAGAGCCTGGCAGTGAAAATGTCATCACAACTGTCCATGTCAAAGTGCAGAGGGTGCGGCAGTTACAGATAGAGTGGAGCCTCTAGGAGTAATCGTAACGCCCCCCCTTTGTAGGTAGAATTTGGCACTCGTGTCCTATTGTTCGGGTTCTCTAGTTGTGGGGTCCCAACACCGTAGAACAATCAAATAAAATAAACGTAGGCATTCCTTCAGTATCCCTTGTTACTAGGCCACAGGCACCGCAGGCAGAACACTCTACTGTCACCACCAACACTATCTCCCCACTGTTGTGGAAATTTTATTATGCGGACATTTTATCTTAGGATGTGTGTGTCTTTTTATAGATTGTCATCTGTCTCCCTGTGACGGATTTAGCCAAAGAGCACTCTAGCAAAGGGTACTTTGGCTGAATCGGGACCAGTGGTCATCCTTCCTTATACAGGGATGGGGTGTGTGCATTCCAGCCACATTGATTGCCCCTCCCTGTCCTTTGACTTGTCATCACTTCCTGTATCCTTGTCTTGGGCCAGCCCCTTTTACACCTTTTGTGTGTAAATAAAAGGAACAGGTTGAGCAGGGAGGAGAGGAGTTGCTGAGAATTTCAAGCAAGATTAACAACTGGGTCTGTCTCTGACTGCCGTTGAGGGAAGGGGGATTTACCTTTTTCCTTACACAAACTTTGATGCGAGCTGATTACAACTATTAATATTTCTACAACACCACCCAACTCTGCCACTGACTTTATTAATATAAGGAGGAAAGCTCCCTCACCTTCTATAGTGTGGCTTTCCAGCGTGGAACGTGGAATCCTCAATAGTTTCTCCCTATAGGCGTGCGTTCCACGATGGAGCACACCTACATCCTTACCAGCAATTATATATTTTCATCTCCTCTTTAACCCATCTATAGGGCCATTTTACAATAACATGAAACACATAGTATTCCCCTCTAGGATCTCACTTATTTTCTTATTTGCCTATTTTCAATCACTCTTTTACTAATTAACATACACAGGAAGTAGACACAACAAGACTTCCTGTCTATAGGGTATATTAACCTGAGTTTATTCAAACAGAACCCAGGAGATCATATGGTGATATCTCACCTTCCTCTAATCACTATTCTCTCTTTTTCTTCTTCCCATGGCAACTAGGTGGATTTTTTTACTCTCTCATTTTACTACTAAGGGGACCCGGCGGATTACAATCTAACCTACAATTTATAATTTTTTGTTAGAATATATTTTACAAACTGCCTTCCTTAACCTAGATTCACAATATATCATTATATGTTCTTTTAACGTTTCCTCACCTGCTTAGATCTATACCGCCTTTATGCATCAGTAAAGGACCAGTCCATATGTAATGACTGCATGTACACTTATATGTAGACTTATACGTTTTGCTCGATCTTTCATCTGCATACTACTAATTTTATGGGAATTGCTCCAATGTTACTATTGCTGTCCGTATAGAATAATTGTTCATTGATATAATGCAGGATACATATGACATCACAAATCCCAATAGAGGATCTGAACACTTATTTATTAGATTCTACCTTAGTAGTGCTCGCTTGTACTCTATGTTCCACTCAATATGTTATGGATGTACTCGTTTGATCCTTAAAGGCCATCCTACATTTAGCGATAATATCACAGACAGATGTTTTCTAATATATGTTTACTGATATTTACATGTATTTTTGTATCTGTAATTTAGTGTTTGAAAAAGGTCTAAATAGGACTGAAACGTCACATGTACACGACAAGTTGCCTTGCATATGAAAATGAAATAAAAATCAACACAATACTTCAAACAAAACTGAAGGAGTGCCTAAGTTTGTTTTATTTGATTGCCCCCCTTTGTATATAATAAAACATAATTTTTCTCATCAATGCGGATACATATAAACATGGGACCAACACAGATGTATTCAGCTGCCAAGTGCACATGTAACAGGTCAGCCCTTTAATTGTGCAAGCGTTTGAGGGAGTCCTGAGGGATAGTTGAAGGACTAGGGAGCATTTTACCGTCAGCTATGGACTTCAGTGGGGGGAGGAAGCCGGCACTAAAGTGCCTAGGGCAGCGTCAAATCTAAATATGGCCCTGGCTTCACAGCAGCAGCACAGGGCCATATTTAGTGTCAGACATCACACTCCAACTGTGAAGGGGGCAATATCTGGGCATATCTACTGTGAAGGGGCACATATCTGGGCATAACTGCTGTGAAGGGGGCAACTCTGGGCATAAGTACTGTGAAATGGGCACAGATCTGGGCATAACTGCTATGAAGGGGGCACATGTGGGCATAGATACTGTGAAGGGGGCACAGTGTGGGCATTACTACTATGTGCAGGTGTGGGGCGATTAAGTAGACTGGCTGTGCATAGTTATGCTTTTGGCAGAATTAGAGGTGTGGCCTAGTATGAAAAAAATATACATATTGTAAACATAGTCACCCATATTAACAAGATATTTTTTATTTGCACATATATATTTATATTTGTATGTGTGGTTTGGGGTGGGGGGGGGGGGCAGGTACATTCCTTGCACAGGGGTCCTATGATGTCTGTGTTCACCCCTGGTGAAATATATAGGTACATTTATATAGTTCATCTACTGCCCCATTTATACTTAATCTGTTCTGTTATACATAGACTGGCTGTGCATCAGACTTAGTCTCAACAGCCAGTCTAATTTATAAGCCCGTGTACCTAGTTAATCTGCGGCACCATTAATAATTAATCTGTTCAGTTACACAGAGACGTACAGTGCATGAGACTTATTGTCACTAGGCCGTGTAATATATAGGTGCATTTTTCTAGTCTATCTGCTGCGCCATTCATACTTCATCTGTTACATTACTGATACAGTTAATGTACTCTATGGCCAACAGTTGCCTGGGCCCTCAAAAGGAGTGGGCAGTGGCTAAAATGTTGATGTAGCCAGCACAAGTAGCAGCAGAAGAAGGGGTGGTGGTGGTAGTAGTAGCCATAACAACAGGCCAGAGCTGCCACTGTCATCCAGCGCTCGTGTTTTGACCAAAAATCCAGCTGTACTGGTAAGCAGGGCCGTCTTTAATATTGATTGGACCCTGGGCAAAAATTTACTTGGGCCCCCTGGATCCCGCCTTCCCACACCTTAGCAGGCAATCGCGCCCTCCACCACAACACACACACAAAAAATCCACACATCTGGTAGAGTACAGTGAATGACTGTAAATACTTCCAGTTCTGAAGACTCCAGCGGCTCAGGATCAGTATAGCAACCCACAGTATGCAGTATAGCACCCCACACTATACAGTACCCCACAGTATATAGTAGAGCAGTATAGCAGCCCAGAGTTTACAGCACCCCACAGTATACAACACCTCACAGTATACAGTAGAACAGTATAGCACCTCACCGTATACAGCACCCCAAACTATACACGATACAGCACCCCACACTATACAGCCCCCCACACTACACAGTACAGCAGTATAGCACTCCAACTATACAGCACCCACAGTATGCAGCCCCCCACAGTATACAGCCCCCCACACTATACAGGCCCCTCCACACTATACAGGCTCCCCCACACTATACAGGCCCCCCCACACTATGCAGGCCCACACAGTATACGGCCCCCACACAGTATACAGGCCCCCACACAGTATACAGCCCCCCACACAGTATACAGACTCCCACACTATACAGGCCCCCCACAGTATACAGCCCCCCCACACTATACAGCCCCCCACACTATACAGGCCCCTCCACACTATACAGGCTCCCCCACACTATACAGGCCCCCCCACACTATGCAGGCCCACACAGTATACGCCCCCCACGCAGTATACAGGCCCCCACACAGTATACAGCCCCCCACACAGTATACAGACTCCCACACTATACAGGCCCCCCACAGTATACAGCCCCCCCACAGTATACAGCCCCCCTACAGTATACAGGCCCCACACAGTATACAGGCCCCCACACAGTATACAGGCCCCCACACAGTATACAGCCCCCCACACAGTATACAGACCCCACACAGTATACAACCCCCCACACAGTATACAGGCCCCCCACACAGTATACAGCCCCCACAGTATACAGCCCCCACAGTATACAGCCCCCCACAGTATAAAGGCCCCCACAGTATACAGACCCCCCATAGTATACAGGCCCCCCACAGTATACACGCCCCCCACAGTATACACGCCCCCCACACAGTAGTTTACAGTATATTAGCATAACAGCCCCTGTCACCTTTTTCTGATGTAATATTCATAAAAAAGCTCCACAGTTAAGGCAAACTTCTCCTGCAACACTCATGGTAGGACCTTTGATGACCTCATAGCTATGTGACCAGTAATATTGCTAGGTTACTGGTCACATGGTGATGATGTCATCTCAGGTCCTAGATCACAGCTCTCACTCACAGTACGCTGCCTGGACTCAGTGCCGGCAGGCATGGCATGACAGCACCCCCTGTGTAGCTGACAGCCTGACACCCGGGGCAGTGGCTAGCAGGGCTCAAGAGGCAGCTGCCTTGGGCCCCCCAGGAGCAACTGGGCCCGGGGCAGCTGCCCCTTTTTCCCCTTGGTAAAGACGGCCCTGCTGGTAAGGTTGACTTGCTCTTCAACATCATCTCAGGTGACAAGAGATACATACAGCCAGGAATTGGTGGGTTCCTCTGATACCACACTTAGTTAGCATGGCCCAGGAACAACCTCTGCTCCCTCACCTGTCCTGCCTCTTGATTTTGCTGCTCCTTCTGCTCAGGAAATAATGCATGCTACCTGCTTTGCTCAGCTCTTTTGAGCAAGGAGGAGCTCAGTGAGGACAGGCAGCAGCTACAGGCCAGCACAGACTTGGAAGAGAGGTCTGCTGTGTCCTCCCTTAGTCGTGCAACTAGCTATGATAACAGTTGGGTGGTAGTGTGTGTTGCAATTGGTCAGGGATGCAGCCATGAGACAGGTGAAGGTGACATAAGTGATGAACAGGCATTAGTGGATAGTAATGTGGCCGATTGCATGTGGGAAGCGAGTCAAAAGGGGGCATCAATACAATAAAGGAGTGATGTGGCATCAGGCCCGTGAGACAGCATCATGGTAGCAACGTGGTAGCTGTGGGAGATCTGGAGCCAAACGCACCCGGGGTAGACCGCCTGCTACTCAGGGGCCTACCTGTCAGGAAACAACTAGCAATGCACAGGTTCATAAAGGCAGTGGCAGGGAGGCAGCACAGAGTGTTGGGGGTAAAATAGTATCGAAATTTCAAGTCGCTGGAGGACGTCAGCTTGACAGTATGCAGGATATGTGGGCAGAAGGTAAAGCTCAGTCACGGTACTAATATTGGGACCGCGGCCCTGCATCATCGCATGGAGTGTAGTGTTGATTGAGCACCATAGTGCTCAGGGGCTCAGGCCCAACACATCGGGTATAATGGAAGTTAATGGGAGAACCGGAGCATTAAACCAGGCACCCCCTGCTCTGAAGAGGGGAGGGTGCCTGGTTCATAGGAAAAGGTCAGAAAAGGGTCCGTCATTGACAGACAGTATATGTCACTGAGATTCCTGGCCTCGGTGAGGTAAGAGCCGGTAATTTTAAGATTCAGCGGCAGTTAGTGCTGACTGACACTATTTGTTATTTAGTATGGCTGTAAAGTCGATCCGGGCCGGCTCTTACTGGGAGCAGCCAAAGTGCAGGGTGGGTGGCTGGCCAGGTTTTGGTTTGGGATATAAAAACCCAGCCAGCAGTCTCAGCTGGGTGGATTATCCTCCACTTCACAGTGAAGCTGTGGAGACGCTGTGGTTTTGGGATCTGCATGAGGTGTGCCCTGCTAAAGGGCTGAGAGCCGCATTGCTGGAAAACAGGCCCCCTAAAGCCTGCAGTAGATGGCTGATGAAAAACTGCTAACCAGGTGAATGTTTGTGTTCTGTGGACTTTCCATGGTGTGAACATACACCAATACTGCAAACTGTTATTTTGTTTTGCCTTTTGTGTAAATAAACACTGAACTATTTAAGTTAAAGACTTTGTGATTGCCTCTATACTGCATCTGCTAATCTGCCTACCAGATCAAATCCCCACACTGGTTAAATCCGATAACAAACGAGACTCCACCGTGATAACTATACAATAAAAAAAGTCACCAGTCCGCAGTAATGATATGCAGCAGGTCCGCAAAGTGATGTGGGATCAATCACACTTCAAATGGATAAAGTATATGGGTTTCGGACCGCGCTTTTTGTTCAGGTCAGTACGCAAACTTAGATCCTTCTTCCTTCTTCCTATACAGGAGAACCGAGGGCTACAAATATCCTTTAACTGGATATCCTGTAACTATAAAGGTAATAATAGTGTGAGACCGTATGATAAGGTAACCTGCACTGCACAGATTGTACTCACTCGGCGTTTTCAAGAAATAGGCGTAAATATAATCCCTCCGTAATGGATTATTGAGATTCTCTCATATACCGCTTTCTCGTGCACTACTGCAGGGTCTCCACCCGGTCTTTAATCAGGTATGATCCAGATAATTTCTCCAATAGTTTTTTGTCCGGATTCTGATAGGTTTCTGTAGGTACAAGTGCTTCTACAATAGTGAAGCTCAGTTGGTATATATTTAAAAGTTTTTATTTGTCCATACTTACAAGACAATTGTTAAAAAAGTCATATAAAATTCCCAGCATCGATAATACTGCTACTGCCCGACCCGGGTTTCACTCCATGAGCTTCGTCAGGGGCACACTTAATTTCACCCTCCCCCTTCTTTTTATTTGTGGGTTGGTGTTAATCAGGAGTCTGGTGTGCTCCTTCACACTACTAACCTCATACATCTTTAACCCTATACCAGTATCATCTAATCCGCAAGGGAGAAAAACGGTTGCTACTAGGTCACAATTCACATGGACACACTTGATACTCGGGTTCTGTTTTATCAATTCTTCTTTCTAATTTAACACAGCCTGTAGGTCAAAATCTACATTTAGACCTCCTGGTTGTAATGTACCCAGTTCATATATCCATTGGCTCTCTTTTTTATTAATTTTCTCCAGGAAACTTCCTCCCCTCCAATGTTTTTGAATGGATTCTACTCCCATAAACTTGAGACCCTCTGGCTTTTTTTGATGACATTTTTTATAGTGGGCCGATACCCCATGACTTTCAAGTCCTTTTCTTATATTTCTAATATGTTCCTGTATACGGACTTTCAAAGGTCTGATAGTCCGTCCTACATACTGGAGGCCACAAGGGCACTCCAGTACATAAATTACCCCTTTACTATAACATGTCATCTCGCCCACCAATTCTAACTGTTTATTCTTACTGGTACTTTTAACTGTAGTGCTACTTTGTAATTTTTCTGTTCTTTTTCTGTTTTTGCAAGGGATGCAAAAACCGCACCAATTGAAGCTATTTTTTGTTTTTTTGTTACTTTTTTTATTTTCCAATCTATTAGCGCTATGTACCAATTTGTTTTGTAGGTTGGGTGCTTTTTTGTAGATGACTGTTGGTTGTTCAGGAATAACAGGACCCAACACTGGGTCATTTTTTAAAATCGACCAATTTTTTTTGATTGCGTTTTTAAATTCACCAGAACACTGTGTGAACTGTGTTATGAATGAAAAACGGAAATCCATGGTTTTTTTGTTTAATTCCGATTTTTTTGGGGTTCCCTCTCGTTTTTTAGTTACATCTTTTATACATCTCTCCAAGTCATCATGTTTGTAACCTTTTTCCAAAAAACGTTCTTTTATTATATTGCTTTGTTCTTTAAATATAGCCTGATCAGTGCAGTTTCGGTGGATTCTCTGGACCTGTCCCTTTGGTATATTATATAACCACGGGGCATAATGACAGCTGGTTAGATCTATATATCCGTTAACATCTGTTGGCTTAAAATAGGTTTTAGTTTTAAGCTGTCCCTCCTCGGCATATATAGTTAGGTCCAAAAAATCCACCGAGACCGCACTGACCGTGCTAGTAAAACTAAGGTTCCATTCTTTGTTTTCCAGCCCTACAATAAAAGTCTCAAGTTGATTTTTGTCACCCTCCCATATCAACAAGCAGTCATCTATATACCTTTTCCAGGTTTTTAGAGTCCCACTTTTTTCCGATTTTTTTAAAACAGGGTCAATATATTCTTTTTCCCACATGGTCATGAAAATATTCGCGAAACTGGGGGCGAATTTCGCCCCCATCGCCGTTCCGACCTTCTGCAGGTAGTACTGGTCCTTAAACCAGAAGTAATTATGTTCTAAGCAGAATTCAACACATTGTACTATAAAATCAGCCTGTATTTTGTTCATATCCGGGTCATTGTACAGTGTCTCTCTTATTGCATGTATTCCTAATTTTTTGGGGATGATGGTATACAAGGAGGACACGTCAATGGTAGCCATCCACGTGTTCTCCCCCACCCCTTGTAAATCGTTTATTATTTTAATCACGCTACCGCTATCCTTCAAGTAAGAGGGTGCCTTTGGTATATATTTTTGCAAGAAGTTATCTATATACTCCGTAATTCTACTAGTGAGGGAATTAATTCCCGACACTATAGGTCTACCAGGGGGATTTGTGACACTCTTATGAATTTTCGGCAGTATATAGATAATTGGAGTCATCGGTTCTTTTATATTCAAATATTCCATTTCCTTTTTATTAAGAATACCTTTGTCGCCACCATATTTCACCAAAGTTTGTAGTTTATTTTTATATTCTGGGAGGGGGTCTTTTTTCAATACAGCATAGGTCTTATTATCTCCCAGCTGCCTCAGAACTTCTGTTTCATAGTCCTCAATATTCATAATAACCACTCCTCCCCCTTTATCCGCAGGCTTTATTATTATATCCTGATTGTCCTGTAGCGCCTTCAATGCATCCCTTTCTTTTTTAGTTAGGTTGCCCCCTTTCTTTTTAGATTCTATTTTTTCCAGTTCATTTAGGATACTTCTTTTGAAGGCATCTACGCATTCATTATTTCTATTTTTAGGATAAAACTTCGATTTATCTTTTAAATTCGTATGTATATATTCTTGTTCTTGCTCTACATTGTTTTGGTTATTTACTAGTTCTTTCCCTGCAAAGAATTTTGCTATATTCAGTTTTCTAATAAATCTATGAATATCTACAAAGGCATCAAACTTGTTTAGGCTTTTAGATGGCGCAAATTTTAACCCCTTTTTAAGTACCGCTTTTTCTGACTCCGACAAGGTGTGTCTGCTGAGATTAAATATCCCTTCATTCACACCTTGCTTTTTTTGTTCACGGATTTTGTGCTTTTTTCCCCCTCTTTTTCCTCTGTGAACCTTCTCTTTTGCGGTGTGTTGGTGTTTGGCGTGATTGTTTTTCTTTTTTCTTGCTCTTTCTCTAGTTTTTCTTGTTCCCCCCTTTTTTTTTATTGTATATTGTGTCTTGGTGGGACGTTCGCCGAGTCCAGCAGTTATGGATATTTTTGATTTTAGAGCAAATATGGTATGTGATGTCGAAAGTATTTTCACTGTAAATGAAGATATGAAGGAAGAGAAAATTATGGGGGATATGTTTGTAGAGTTAGAAAAAGATCTATGTAAAGAAATTAGGACTACCTGGGAAGTCTTATCCCTAGAAAGGTATTTGGCGGAGGGTAAGATCCCAGAGGGTCTGCGATGGCAACTCCCCCTTAATACGGAAGATCCCAAGGATATAGACGACTGGGAAAAACTAATGGATTTTTGTGGTTTTAAAGCCATGGAATTCATTATAAAAATACGTAAACAGAAACTAAAAAATATAGGACAGAATATAGAAAAATTACAAGAAAAACTAAAACCCTTTAAAACAAATAAAGAATATATTAAGTTAAGTGAAAAGTGTCAAGTGAACATCACAGGAGTAGATAAAGAAATAAAAGAAAAAAAGCAGAAAAAATATCGCAAAACATGCGAAGAATATGAGACTAAAAAAATCTACAAGTGGAGATTTAGGTCAGAAGCAAACAGAAGGGCGAATAATTTAGAAATGGGAGAGGGAAAAGGGGCCGAGGAAAAGGAACATAGTGTTAAAGGTTACCCCAGGCAACAGTGGAGAGAATGGGATGCTACTAGAAAAAATGAATACTATGAGGATCGGTCAAGTAACTCATGGAATACACAGCAATATAATGGAAACTATAATGGATATGGGAGGAACCCTTACCACCATCAGTGGCCCAATACAAGGAGACCATATCAACAATATGGGCGGCAAAACAATAACCCATATAGATTTATAAAAGAGGATCCCACGATCATGCAAGAAAATATGGTGAGACAAACCGATAAAGGTGTTGAACCAGGGCATATAACGCAGGAAAGGAGACAGCTAGATCAACAGAATTTTCCACACCAAGCGATCAAGGGTGTACAGAGGGGGGAACAAGAAAAACTAGAGAAAGAGCAAGAAAAAAGAAAAACAATCACGCCAAACACCAACACACCGCAAAAGAGAAGGTTCACAGAGGAAAAAGAGGGGGAAAAAAGCACAAAATCCGTGAACAAAAAAAGCAAGGTGTGAATGAAGGGATATTTAATCTCAGCAGACACACCTTGTCGGAGTCAGAAAAAGCGGTACTTAAAAAGGGGTTAAAATTTGCGCCATCTAAAAGCCTAAACAAGTTTGATGCCTTTGTAGATATTCATAGATTTATTAGAAAACTGAATATAGCAAAATTCTTTGCAGGGAAAGAACTAGTAAATAACCAAAACAATGTAGAGCAAGAACAAGAATATATACATACGAATTTAAAAGATAAATCGAAGTTTTATCCTAAAAATAGAAATAACGAATGCGTAGATGCCTTCAAAAGAAGTATCCTAAATGAACTGGAAAAAATAGAATCTAAAAAGAAAGGGGGCAACCTAACTAAAAAAGAAAGGGATGCATTGAAGGCGCTACAGGATAATCAGGATATAATAATAAAGCCTGCGGATAAAGGGGGAGGAGTGGTTATTATGAATATTGAGGACTATGAAATAGAAGTTCTGAGGCAGCTGGGAGATAATAAGACCTATGCTGTATTGAAAAAAGACCCCCTCCCAGAATATAAAAATAAACTACAAACCTTGGTGAAATATGGTGGCGACAAAGGTATTCTTAATAAAAAGGAAATGGAATATTTGAATATAAAAGAACCGATGACTCCAATTATCTATATACTGCCGAAAATTCATAAGAGTGTCACAAATCCCCCTGGTAGACCTATAGTGTCGGGAATTAATTCCCTCACTAGTAGAATTACGGAGTATATAGATAACTTCTTGCAAAAATATATACCAAAGGCACCCTCTTACTTGAAGGATAGCGGTAGCGTGATTAAAATAATAAACGATTTACAAGGGGTGGGGGAGAACACGTGGATGGCTACCATTGACGTGTCCTCCTTGTATACCATCATCCCCAAAAAATTAGGAATACATGCAATAAGAGAGACACTGTACAATGACCCGGATATGAACAAAATACAGGCTGATTTTATAGTACAATGTGTTGAATTCTGCTTAGAACATAATTACTTCTGGTTTAAGGACCAGTACTACCTGCAGAAGGTCGGAACGGCGATGGGGGCGAAATTCGCCCCCAGTTTCGCGAATATTTTCATGACCATGTGGGAAAAAGAATATATTGACCCTGTTTTAAAAAAATCGGAAAAAAGTGGGACTCTAAAAACCTGGAAAAGGTATATAGATGACTGCTTGTTGATATGGGAGGGTGACAAAAATCAACTTGAGACTTTTATTGTAGGGCTGGAAAACAAAGAATGGAACCTTAGTTTTACTAGCACGGTCAGTGCGGTCTCGGTGGATTTTTTGGACCTAACTATATATGCCGAGGAGGGACAGCTTAAAACTAAAACCTATTTTAAGCCAACAGATGTTAACGGATATATAGATCTAACCAGCTGTCATTATGCCCCGTGGTTATATAATATACCAAAGGGACAGGTCCAGAGAATCCACCGAAACTGCACTGATCAGGCTATATTTAAAGAACAAAGCAATATAATAAAAGAACGTTTTTTGGAAAAAGGTTACAAACATGATGACTTGGAGAGATGTATAAAAGATGTAACTAAAAAACGAGAGGGAACCCCAAAAAAATCGGAATTAAACAAAAAAAACCATGGATTTCCGTTTTTCATTCATAACACAGTTCACACAGTGTTCTGGTGAATTGAAAAACGCAATCAAAAAAAATTGGTCGATTTTAAAAAATGACCCAGTGTTGGGTCCTGTTATTCCTGAACAACCAACAGTCATCTACAAAAAAGCACCCAACCTACAAAACAAATTGGTACATAGCGCTAATAGATTGGAAAATAAAAAAAGTAACAAAAAAACAAAAAATAGCTTCAATTGGTGCGGTTTTTGCATCCCTTGCAAAAACAGAAAAGAACAGAAAAATTACAAAGTAGCACTACAGTTAAAAGTACCAGTAAGAATAAACAGTTAGAATTGGTGGGCGAGATGACATGTTATAGTAAAGGGGTAATTTATGTACTGGAGTGCCCTTGTGGCCTCCAGTATGTAGGACGGACTATCAGACCTTTGAAAGTCCGTATACAGGAACATATTAGAAATATAAGAAAAGGACTTGAAAGTCATGGGGTATCGGCCCACTATAAAAAATGTCATCAAAAAAAGCCAGAGGGTCTCAAGTTTATGGGAGTAGAATCCATTCAAAAACATTGGAGGGGAGGAAGTTTCCTGGAGAAAATTAATAAAAAAGAGAGCCAATGGATATATGAACTGGGTACATTACAACCAGGAGGTCTAAATGTAGATTTTGACCTACAGGCTGTGTTAAATTAGAAAGAAGAATTGACAAAACAGAACCCGAGTATCAAGTGTGTCCATGTGAATTGTGACCTAGTAGCAACCGTTTTTCTCCCTTGCGGATTAGGATGATACTGGTATAGGGTTAAAGATGTATGAGGTTAGTAGTGTGAAGGAGCACACCATGACTCCTGATTAACACCAACCCACAAATAAAAAGAAGGGGGAGGGTGAAATTAAGTGTGCCCCTGACGAAGCTCATGGAGTGAAACCCGGGTCGGGCAGTAGCAGTATTATCGATGCTGGGAATTTTATATGACTTTTTTAACAATTGTCTTGTAAGTATGGACAAATAAAAACTTTTAAATATATATCAACTGAGCTTCACTATTGTAGAAGCACTTGTACCTACAGAAACCTATCAGAATCCGGACAAAAAACTATTGGAGAAATTATCTGGATCATACCTGATTAAAGACCGGGTGGAGACCCTGCAGTAGTGCACGAGAAAGCGGTATATGAGAGAATCTCAATAATCCATTACGGAGGGATTATATTTACGCCTATTTCTTGAAAACGCCGAGTGAGTACAATCTGTGCAGTGCAGGTTACCTTATCATACGGTCTCACACTATTATTACCTTTATAGTTACAGGATATCCAGTTAAAGGATATTTGTAGCCCTCGGTTCTCCTGTATAGGAAGAAGGAAGAAGGATCTAAGTTTGCGTACTGACCTGAACAAAAAGCGCGGTCCGAAACCCATATACTTTATCCACCGTGATAACTAGTTACGCGACCCCCGGCAGTGAGGATTTTGTTGACCAAACTCTTGGTTAGTGAGACTGGACTTGTAGGTGACGGCCTGCTGGTGAGCTGACCCTCTCAAAAAATATATCCGAGGGACTGCAGGTGAGCTGACCCTGTAAAAGATTGTAAGTGAGGCCCTGCTAAAAAACTGACCCTGTAAAAGATTGTAGGTGAGGGCCTGCTAATGATCTGACCCTCTAAAAAATGATATGCGATGGCCTTCAGGTGAGCTGAATCTGTAAAAGATTGTAGGTGAAGGCTTGCTGGTGAGCTGACCCTGTAAAAAATTATATGCAAGGGCCTGCTGGTGATCTGACCCTGTAAAACATTATATGCGAGGGCCTTCAGGTGAGCTGACCCTGTAAAACATTGTAGGTGAAGGCCTACTGGGGAGCTGACCCTGTAAAACATTATATGCAAGTAACTGCTGGTGAGCTGACCCTCTAAAAAATTATATGCGAGGGTCTGCTGGTAAACTAACCCTGTAAAACATTATATGCGAGTTCCTTCAGGTGAGCTGACCCTGTAAAACATTGTAGGGTGAGGGCCTGCTGGTGAGCTGACCCTCTAAAAATTATATATGAGGGCCTTCAGCTGAGCTGACCCTGCAAAACATTATATTTGAAGGGCATATATGTGAGGGCATTATATGCGACGAATAAGCATGTTGATATGATGGAAGAGGAGAAGGAGGATGAGAAAAGGAAGATTCAACCATATATCCTTGTTTGTGGTGGAAGGGGTGCATGAGAATATAGTGTATTCAGTACATTATAAACAACACATTTAAAGTTCATCAGCTTTCCTCTGGTGGAGTCGAGAAGTCATGGTCAATCCAGGCCTCGTTCATTTTTACAAGAGTCAACCGCAGGAGAAATGCTAGCACAGGCTTCCAGTATCCGTAGTTTTAGGTGCTGTACATCTCGTATATTCACAGCATATGCTGTGAAGATACATGAGATGTGCAGCACCTGAAACTATGGATACTGGAAGCCTGTGCTAGCCTTTCTCCAGCAGTGTTGCTATCAGTGTGTGAAGAGTGGGAGAAGAGGGTTGCATTGACAATTCAACACAATGGGCAGCACATTGAACACATTTTATAAGTGGTAAGAAACTTGTAAATAACTCATGAAAGAATAAAGTTACGTTAAAACCAAGCACACCATTGTGAAATTCCCAATAAGTTTGATGTGTCACATGACCCTCTTCCTATTGAAAAAACAAAAGCTGGATTCAAAATGGCCAACTTCAAAATGGCCGCCATTGTCACCACCCATCTTGAAAAGTTTCCCCCCTCACATATACTAATGTGCACAAACAGGAAGTTAATATCACCAACCATTCCCATTTATTAAGGTGTATCCATAAAAATGGCCCACCATGTAGAGCAATTTAGCTAATATAGTGCTATAATCTTTTTTGTCTAATAGTTGTAATTTTTTTCTCATCTGAAGTTCAGATTGGAAAAAAAGTTACAACTATAAAAAAAAAGATTATAGCACTATATTAGCTAAATTTTTCTATATTCTTTTTTTTTTTCGAATATTCACTATATTGCTATAACTTTGTTTTTTCAAATATTCGTAATATTCTAAAACAAGAATATATAGCAATATAGTGAATATTCAGAAAAACTAATATAGAGCAACTTAGCTAATATAGTGCTATAATCAATTTTTTTTATAGTTGTAATTTTTTTCCAATCTGATCTTCAGATGAGAAAAAAATTACAACTATTAGACAAAGAAGATTATAGCACTATATTAGCTAAATTGCTCTATATTAGTTTTTTTTGAATATTCGCTATATTGCTATATATTCTTGTTTTAGAATATTACGAATATTCAAAAAAACAAAGTTATAGCAATATAGCGAATATTCGAAAAAAAAAAAATCGAATAGAGAGCAATTTAGCTAATATAGTGCTATAATCTTCTTTGTCTAATAGTTATAAGTAGAGTTGAGCGAACACCTGGATGTTCGGGTTCGAGAAGTTCGGCCGAACTTCCCGGAAATGTTCGGGTTCGGGATCCGAACCCGATCCGAACTTCGTCCCGAACCCGAACCCCATTGAAGTCAATGGGGACCCGAACTTTTCGGCACTAAAACGGCTGTAAAACAGCCCAGGAAAAAGCTAGAGGGCTGCAAAAGGCAGCAATGTGCAGGTAAATCCCCTGCAAACAAATGTGGATAGGGAAATGAATTAAAATAAAAATTTAATAAATAAAAATTAACCAAAATCAATTGGAGAGAGGTCCCATAGCAGAGAATCTGGCTTACCGTCACCCACCACTGGAACAGTCCATTCTCAGATATTTAGGCCCCGGCACCCAGGCAGAGGAGAGAGGTCCCGTAACAGAGAATCTGGTTTCATGTCAGCAGAGACTTAGTCTTCATATCATAGCAGAGAATCAGGCTTCACGTCACCCACCACTGCAACAGTCCATTTTCATAAATTTAGGCCCAGCACCCAGGCAGAGGAGAGAGGTCCCGTAACAGAGGATCTGGCTTCATGTCAGCAGAGAATCAGTCTGCATGTCATAGCAGAGAATCAGGCTTCACGTCAGCCACCACTGCAACAGTCCATTGTCATAAATTTAGGCCCAGCACCCAGGCAGAGGAGAGAGGTCCCGTAACAGACAATCTGGCTTCATGTCAGCAGAGAATTAGTCTGCATGTCATAGCAGAGAATGAGGCTTCACGTCAGCCACCACTGCAACAGTCCATTGGCATATATTTAGGCCCAGCACCCAGGCAGAGGAGAGAGGTCCCGTAACAGACAATCTGGCTTCATGTCAGCAGAGAATCAGTCTTCATGTCATAGCAGAGAATCAGGCTTTACATCACCCACCACTGTAAGAGTCCATTTTCATAAATTTAGGCCCAGCACCCAGGCAGAGGAGAGAGGTCCCGTAACAGAGGATCTGGCTTCATGTCAGCAGAGAATCAGTCTGCATGTCATAGCAGAGAATCAGGCTTCACGTCACCCACCACTGCAACAGTCCATTGTCATAAATTTAGGCCCAGCACCCAGGCAGAGGAGAGAGGTCCCGTAACAGACAATCTGGCTTCATGTCAGCAGAGAATTAGTCTGCATGTCATAGCAGAGAATGAGGCTTCACGTCAGCCACCACTGCAACAGTCCATTGGCATATATTTAGGCCCAGCACCCAGGCAGAGGAGAGAGGTCCCGTAACAGACAATCTGGCTTCATGTCAGCAGAGAATCAGTCTTCATGTCATAGCGGAGAATCAGGCTTCACGTCACCCACCACTGTAAGAGTCCATTTTCATAAATTTAGGCCCAGCACCCAGGCAGAGGAGAGAGGTCCCGTAACAGACAATCTGGCTTCATGTCAGCAGAGAATTAGTCTGCATGTCATAGCAGAGAATCAGGCTTCACGTCACCCACCACTGCAACAGTCCATTTTCATAAATTTAGGCCCAGCACCCAGGCAGAGGAGAGAGGTCCCGTAACAGAGGATCTGGCTTCATGTCAGCAGAGAATCAGTCTGCATGTCATAGCAGAGAATCAGGCTTCAAGTCAGCCACCACTGCAACAGTCCATTGTCATAAATTTAGGCCCAGCACCCAGGCAGAGGAGAGAGGTCCCATAACAGAGGATCTGGCTTCATGTCAGCAGAGAATCAGTCTGCATGTCATGGCAGAGAATCAGGCTTCACGTCACCCACCACTGCAACAGTCCATTGTCATAAATTTAGGCCCAGCACCCAGGCAGAGGAGAGAGGTCCCGTAACAGACAATCTGGCTTCATGTCAGCAGAGAATTTGTCTGCATGTCATAGCAGAGAATCAGGCTTCACGTCACCCACCACTGCAACAGTCCATTGGCATATATTTAGGCCCAGCACCCAGGCAGAGGAGAGAGGTCCCGTAACAGACAATCTGGCTTCATGTCAGCAGAGAATCAGTCTGCATGTCATAGCAGAGAATGAGGCTTCACGTCAGCCACCACTGCAACAGTCCATTGGCATATATTTAGGCCCAGCACCCAGGCAGAGGAGAGAGGTCCCGTAACAGACAATCTGGCTTCATGTCAGCAGAGAATCAGTCTGCATGTCATAGCAGAGAATGAGGCTTCACGTCACCCACCACTGTAAGAGTCCATTTTCATAAATTTAGGCCCAGCACCCAGGCAGAGGAGAGAGGTCCCGTAACAGACAATCTGGCTTCATGTCAGCAGAGAATCAGTCTTCATGTCATAGCAGAGAATCAGGCTTCACGTCACCCACCACTGTAAGAGTCTATTTTCATAAATTTAGGCCCAGCACCCAGGCAGAGGAGAGAGGTCCCGTAACAGAGGATCTGGCTTCATGTCAGCAGAGAATCAGTCTGCATGTCATGGCAGAGAATCAGGCTTCACGTCACCCACCACTGCAACAGTCCATTGTCATAAATTTAGGCCCAGCACCCAGGCAGAGGAGAGAGGTCCCGTAACAGACAATCTGGCTTCATGTCAGCAGAGAATTAGTCTGCATGTCATAGCAGAGAATGAGGCTTCACGTCAGCCACCACTGCAACAGTCCATTGGCATATATTTAGGCCCAGCACCCAGGCAGAGGAGAGAGGTCCCGTAACAGACAATCTGGCTTCATGTCAGCAGAGAATCAGTCTGCATGTCATAGCAGAGAATGAGGCTTCACGTCAGCCACCACTGCAACAGTCCATTGGCATATATTTAGGCCCAGCACCCAGGCAGAGGAGAGAGGTCCCGTAACAGACAATCTGGCTTCATGTCAGCAGAGAATCAGTCTGCATGTCATAGCAGAGAATGAGGCTTCACGTCAGCCACCACTGCAACAGTCCATTGGCATATATTTAGGCCCAGCAACCAGGCAGAGGAGAGAGGTCCCGTAACAGACAATCTGGCTTCATGTCAGCAGAGAATCAGTCTGCATGTCATAGCAGAGAATCAGGCTTCACGTCACCCACCACTGTAAGAGTCCATTTTCATAAATTTAGGCCCAGCACCCAGGCAGAGGAGAGAGGTCCCGTAACAGACAATCTGGCTTCATGTCAGCAGAGAATCAGTCTTCATGTCATAGCAGAGAATCAGGCTTCACGTCACCCACCACTGCAACAGTCCATTGTCATAAATTTAGGCCCAGCACCCAGGCAGAGGAGAGAGGTCCCGTAACAGACAATCTGGCTTCATGTCAGCAGAGAATTAGTCTGCATGTCATAGCAGAGAATGAGGCTTCACGTCAGCCACCACTGCAACAGTCCAATGGCATATATTTAGGCCCAGCACCCAGGCAGAGGAGAGAGGTCCCGTAACAGACAATCTGGCTTCATGTCAGCAGAGAATCAGTCTTCATGTCATAGCAGAGAATCAGGCTTCACGTCACCCACCACTGCAACAGTCCATTGTCATAAATTTAGGCCCAGCACCCAGGCAGAGGAGAGAGGTCCCGTAACAGACAATCTGGCTTCATGTCAGCAGAGAATTAGTCTGCATGTCATAGCAGAGAATGAGGCTTCACGTCAGCCACCACTGCAACAGTCCATTGGCATATATTTAGGCCCAGCACCCAGGCAGAGGAGAGAGGTCCCGTAACAGACAATCTGGCTTCATGTCAGCAGAGAATCAGTCTGCATGTCATAAGCAGAGAATCAGGCTTCACGTCACCCACCACTGTAAGAGTCCATTTTCATAAATTTAGGCCCAGCACCCAGGCAGAGGAGAGAGGTCCCGTAACAGACAATCTGGCTTCATGTCAGCAGAGAATCAGTCTGCATGTCATAGCAGAGAATGAGGCTTCACGTCAGCCACCACTGCAACAGTCCATTGGCATATATTTAGGCCCAGCACCCAGGCAGAGGAGAGAGGTCCCGTAACAGAGAATCTGTCTTCATGTCAGCAGAGAATTAGTCTGCATGTCATAGCAGAGAATCAGGCTTCACGTCACCCAACATTGGAACAGTCCATTGGCATATATTTAGGCCCCGGCACCCAGATAGAGCAGAGGTTCATTCAACTTTGGGTAGCCTCGCAATATAATGGTAAAATGAAAATAAAAATAGGATTGAATGAGGAAGTGCCCTGGAGTCCAATAATATATGGTTAAGGGGAGGTAGTTAATGTCTAATCTGGACAAGGGACGGACAGGTCCTGTGGGATCCATGCCTGGTTCATTTTTATGAACGTCAGCTTGTCCACATTGGCTGTAGACAGGCGGCTGCGTTTGTCTGTAATGACGCCCCCTGCCGTGCTGAATACACGTTCAGACAAAACGCTGGCCGCCGGGCAGGCCAGCACCTCCAAGGCATAAAAGGCTAGCTCTGGCCACGTGGACAATTTAGAGACCCAGAAGTTGAATGGGGCCGAACCATCAGTCAGTACGTGGAGGGGTGTGCACACGTACTGTTCCACCATGTTAGTGAAATGTTGCCTCCTGCTAACACGTTGCGTATCAGTTGGTGGTGCAGTTAGCTGTGGCGTGTTGACAAAAGTTTTCCACATCTCTGCCATGGCGACCTCTTGCTCCTCCTCTGCCTTGGCCTTGGGCTTCCACTTGTTCCCCTGTGACATTTGGGAATGCTCTCAGTAGCGCGTCTACCAACGTGCGCTTGTACTCGCGCATCTTCCTATCACGCTCCAGTGCAGGAAGTAAGGTGGGCACATTGTCTTTGTAGCGTGGATCCAGCAGGGTGGCAACCCAGTAGTCCGCACAGGTTAAAATGTGGGCAACTCTGCTGTCGTTGCGCAGGCACTGCAGCATGTAGTCGCTCATGTGTGCCAGGCTGCCCAGGGGTAAGAACAAGCTGTCCTCTGTGAGAGGCGTATCGTCATTGTCCTGCCTTTCCCCCCAGCCACGCACCAGTGATGGACCCGAGCTGCGTTGGGTGCCACCCCGCTGTGACCATGCTTCATCCTCATCCTCCTCCACCTCCTCCTCATCCTCGTCCTCCTCGTCCTCCAGTAGTGGGCCCTGGCTGGCCACATTTGTACCTGGCCTCTGCTGTTGCCAAAAACCTCCCTCTGAATCACTTCCAAGAGACTGGCCTGAAAGTGCTAAAAATGACCCCTCTTCCTCCTCCTCCTCCTCCTCCTCCTGGGCCACCTCCTCTTCCATCATCGCCCTAAGTGTTTTCTCAAGGAGACATAGAAGTGGTATTGTAACGCTGATAACGGCGTCATCGCCACTGGCCATGTTGGTGGAGTACTCGAAACAGTGCAACAGGGCACACAGGTCTCGCATGGAGGCCCAGTCATTGGTGGTGAAGTGGTGCTGTTCTGTAGTGCGACTGACCCGTGCGTGCTGCAGCTGAAACTCCACTATGGCCTGCTGCTGCTCACACAGTCTGTCCAGCATGTGCAAGGCGGAGTTCCACCTGGTGGGCACGTCGCATATGAGGCGGTGAGCGGGAAGGCCGAAGTTACGCTGTAGCGCAGACAGGCGAGCAGCAGCAGGATGTGAACGCCGGAAGCGCGAACAGACGGCCCGCACTTTATGCAGCAGCTCTGACATGTCTGGGTAGTTGTGAATGAACTTCTGCACCACCAAATTCAGCACATGCGCCAAGCAAGGGATGTGCGTCAAATTGGCTAGTCCCAGAGCTGCAACGAGATTTTGCCAATTATCACACACCACCAGGCCGGGCTTGAGGCTCACCGGCAGCAATCACTCGTCGGTCTGTTGTTCTATACCACGCCACAACTCCTGTGCGGTGTGGGGCCTGTCCCCCAAACATATGAGTTTCAGAATGGCCTGCTGACGTTTACCCCGGGCTGTGCTGAAGTTGGTGGTGAAGGTGTGTGGCTGACTGGATGAGCAGGTGGAAGAAGAGGAGGAGGAAGCCGAGAAGGAGGAGGTGGCAACAGGAGGCAAAGAATGTTGCCCTGCGATCCTTGGCGGTGGAAGGACGTGCGCCAAACAGCTCTCCGCCTGGGGCCCAGCTGCCACTACATTTACCCAGTGTGCAGTTAGGGAGATATAGCGTCCCTGGCCGTGCTTACTGGTCCACGTATCTGTGGTTAGGTGGACCTTGCTACAGATGGCGTTGCGCAGTGCACACTTGATTTTATCGGATACTTGGTTGTGCAGGGAAGGCACGGCTCTCTTGGAGAAGTAGTGGCGGCTGGGAACAACATACTGTGGGACAGCAAGCGACATGAGCTGTTTGAAGCTGTCTGTGTCCACCAGCCTAAATGACAGCATTTCATAGGCCAGTAGTTTAGAAATGCTGGCATTCAGGGCCAGGGATCGAGGGTGGCTAGGTGGAAATTTACGCTTTCTCTCAAATGTTTGTGAGATGGAGAGCTGAACGCTGGCGTGTGACATGGTTGAGACGCTTGGTGACGGAGGTGGTGGTGGTGTTGGTGGTACATCCCCTGTTTGCTGGGCGGCAGGTGCCAACGTTCCTCCAGAGGTGGAGGAAGAGGCCGAGGCGGCAGCAGCAGAAGAGGCCGAGGCGGCAGCAGCAGAAGAGGTAGCAGGGGGAGCCTGAGTGACTTCCTTGGTTTTAAGGTGTTTACTCCACTGCAGTTCATGCTTTGCATGCAGGTGCCTGGTCATGCAGGTTGTGCTCAGGTTCAGAACGTTAATGCCTCGCTTCAGGCTCTGATGGCACAGCGTGCAAACCACTCGGGTCTTGTCGTCAGCACATTGTTTGAAGAAGTGCCATGCCAGGGAACTCCTTGAAGCTGCCTTTGGGGTGCTCGGTCCCAGATGGCGGCAGTCAGTAGCAGGCGGAGTCTCTTGGCGGCGGGTGTTCTGCTTTTGCCCACTGCTCCCTCTTTTGCTACGCTGTTGGCTCGGTCTCACCACTGCCTCTTCCTCCGAACTGTGAAAGTCAGTGGCACGACCTTCATTCCATGTGGGGTCTAGGACCTCATCGTCCCCTGCATCGTCTTCCACCCAGTCTTGATCCCTGACCTCCTGTTCAGTCTGCACACTGCAGAAAGACGCAGCAGTTGGCACCTGTGTTTCGTCATCATCAGAGACATGCTGAGGTGGTATTCCCATGTCCTCATCATCAGGAAACATATGTGGTTGTGCGTCAGTGCATTCTATGTCTTTCACCGCTGGGGAAGGGCTAGGTGGATGCCCTTGGGAAACCCTGCCAGCGGAGTCTTCAAACAGCATAAGAGACTGCTGCATAACTTGAGGCTGAGACAGTTTCCCTGGTATGCATGGGGGTGATATGACAGACTGATGGGGTTGGTTTTCAGGCGCCATCTGTGCGCTTTCTGCAGAAGACTGGGTGGGAGATAATGTGAACGTGCTGGATCCACTGTCGGCCACCCAATTGACTAATGCCTGTACCTGCTCAGGCCTTACCATCCTTAGAACGGCATTGGGCCCCACCATATATCGCTGTAAATTCTGGCGGCTACTGGGACCTGAGGTAGTTGGTACACTAGGACGTGTGGATGTGGCAGAACGGCCACGTCCTCTCCCAGCACCAGAGGGTCCACTAACACCACCACGACCATGTCCACGTCCGCGTCCCTTACTAGATGTTTTTTTCATTGTTATGGTTCACCACAACAACAAAAATATTATTTGGCCCAATGTATTGTATTCAAATTCAGCTGAATATAAATTTGAGGCTTAGTATTTAGGCGCTGGGTGACCGGTATGGATTTACTAACAGAATTAGACTTGGAAATGCACAGTAGCGTGTGTGTGAAGTTATTCTGAATGACCCTATGTGCACCTTGAATATTATATACCCTTTTAGGGATAGATTTCAAATAGCTCTGATATAGCAGAAACCACTAAATTATGAAATTGCTAAATTGGGAATTGTATTTCAACCCTGAACAAAAAATGTGCTTTGACGGACACTAAATAACTTGCCCATCCACAATAGTACAGCGGTAACGACAGATTTAGCGGGATAGAAATTTGAGGCCTAGTATTTAGGCGCTGGGTGACCGGTATGGATTTAGTGACAGAATTAGACTTGGAAATGCACAGTAGCGTGTGTGTGAAGTTATTCTGAATGACCCTATGTGCACCTTGAATATTATATACCCTTTTAGGGATAGATTTCAAATAGCTCTGATATAGCAGAAACCACTAAATTATGAAATTGCTAAATTGGGAATTGTATTTCAACCCAGAACAAAAAATGTGCTTTGACGGACACTAAATAACTTGCCCATCCACAACAGGACAGCGGTAACGACAGATTTAGCGGGATATAAATTTGAGGCCTAGTATTCAGGCGCTGGGTGACCGGTATGGATTTAGTGACAGAATTAGACTTGGAAATGCACAGTAGCGTGTGTGTGAAGTTATTCTGAATGACCCTATGTGCACCTTGAATATTATATACCCTTTTAGGGATAGATTTCAAATAGCTCTGATATAGCAGAAACCACTAAATTATGAAATTGCTAAATTGGGAATTGTATTTCAACCCAGAACAAAAAATGTGCTTTGACGGACACTAAATAACTTGCCCATCCACAACAGGACAGCGGTAACGACAGATTTAGCGGGATATAAATTTGAGGCCTACTATTTAGGCGCTGGGTGACCGGTATGGATTTAGTGACAGAATTAGACTTGGAAATGCACAGTAGCGTGTGTGTGAAGTTATTCTGAATGACCCTATGTGCACCTTGAATATTATATACCCTTTTAGGGATAGATTTCAAATAGCTCTGATATAGCAGAAACCACTAAATTATGAAATTGCTAAATTGGGAATTGTATTTCAACCCTGAACAAAAAATGTGCTTTGGTGGACACTAAATAACTTGCCCATCCACAACAGGACAGCGGTAACGACAGATTTAGCGGGATATAAATTTGAGGCCTACTATTTAGGCGCTGGGTGACCGGTATGGATTTAGTGACAGAATTAGACTTGGAAATGCACAGTAGCGTGTGTGTGAAGTTATTCTGAATGACCCTATGTGCACCTTGAATATTATATACCCTTTTAGGGATAGATTTCAAATAGCTCTGATATAGCAGAAACCACTAAATTATGAAATTGCTAAATTGGGAATTGTATTTCAACCCTGAACAAAAAATGTGCTTTGACGGACACTAAATAACTTGCCCAGCCACAACAGTACAGCGGTAACGACAGATTTAGCGGGATATAAATTTGAGGCCTAGTATTTAGGCGCTGGGTGACCGGTATGGATTTAGTGACAGAATTAGACTGGGATATGGCCAAAAAATAACCACACTATTGCTGGTTAAATGCACTTGGTGTGACAGCTTGACCAACCACACTACTGAGGGTAAAATGCACTTGGTGACGGGCGCACCTTGCCCCTGATGTAGTATATATATGGCCAAAAAATGAACAGACTATTGCTGGTTAAATGCACTTGGTGTGACAGCTTCACCCTGATGTAGGCTTTAGCCAAAAAACAACCACACCATTGAGGGTTAAATGCACTTGGTGACAGGCGCAGCTTGCCCCTGATGTAGTATATGGCCAAAAAATGAACAGACTATTGCTGGTTAAATGCACTTGGTGACGGGCGCAGCTTGCCCCTGATTTAGTATATGGCCAGAAAATGAACAGACTATTGCTGGTTAAATGCACTTGGTGTGACAGCTTCACCCTGATGTAGGCTTTAGCCAAAAAACAACCACACCATTGAGGGTTAAATGCACTTGGTGACAGGCGCAGCTTGCCCCTGATGTAGTATATGGCCAAAAAATGAACAGACTATTGCTGGTTAAATGCACTTGGTGTGACAGCTTGACCAACCACACTACTGAGGGTTAAATGCACTTGGTGACGGGCGCAGCTTGCCCCTGATGTAGTATATGGCCAAAAAATAAACAGACTATTGCTGGTTAAATGCACTTGGTGTCACAGCTTGACCAACCACACTACTGAGGGTTAAATGCACTTGGTGACGGGCGCCGCTTGCCCCTGTTGTAGTATATGGCCAAAAAATGAACAGACTATTGCTGGTTAAATGCACTTGGTGACGGGCGCAGCTTGCCCCTGATTTAGTATATGGCCAGAAAATGAACAGACTATTGCTGGTTAAATGCACTTGGTGTGACAGCTTCACCCTGATGTAGGCTTTAGCCAAAAAACAACCACACCATTGAGGGTTAAATGCACTTGGTGACAGGCGCAGCTTGCCCCTGATGTAGTATATGGCCAAAAAATGAACAGACTATTGCTGGTTAAATGCACTTGGTGTGACAGCTTGACCAACCACACTACTGAGGGTTAAATGCACTTGGTGACGGGCGCAGCTTGCCCCTGATGTAGTATATGGCCAAAAAATAAACAGACTATTGCTGGTTAAATGCACTTGGTGTCACAGCTTGACCAACCACACTACTGAGGGTTAAATGCACTTGGTGACGGGCGCAGCTTGCCCCTGTTGTAGTATATGGCCAAAAAATGAACAGACTATTGCTGGTTAAATGCACTTGGTGACGGGCGCAGCTTGCCCCTGATTTAGTATATGGCCAAAAAATGAACAGACTATTGCTGGTTAAATGCACTTGGTGTGATAGCTTGACCAACCACACTACTGAGGGTTAAATGCACTTGGTGACGGGCGCAGCTTGCCCCTGATGTAGTATATGGCCAAAAAATAAACAGACTATTGCTGGTTAAATGCACTTGGTGTGACAGCTTCACCCTGATGTAGGCTTTAGCCAAAAAACAACCACACCATTGAGGGTTAAATGCACTTGGTCGCAGCTTGGATGCACTTGGTCGCAGCACCGCACAAGACACAAAATGGCCGCCGATCACCCCAGAAAAAAGTGACTGACAAACGGTCTGGGCAGCCTAAAAACAGTCAGCATTTGAATTTCAGCAGCTCAATGATGCACAGCTGCAGATCGATCGATTAATCAAGTCCTTTGGAGGAGTTAATCTGCCTAATCTCGCCCTACTGTCGCAGCCGCAACCTCTCCCTACGCTAATCAGAGCAGAGTGACGGGCGGCGCTATGTGACTCCAGCTTAAATAGAGGCTGGGTCACATGGTGCTCTGGCCAATCACAGCCATGCCAATAGTAGGCATGGCTGTGACGGCCTCTTGGGGCAAGTAGTATGACGCTTGTTAATTGGCTGCTTTGCAGCCTTTCAAAAAGCGCCAAGAAAGCTTGACAAAAGCGCCAAGAAAGCGACGAACACCGAACCCGAACCCGGACTTTTACGAAAATGTCCGGGTTCGGGTCCGTGTCACGGACACCCCAAAATTCGGTACGAACCCGAACTATACAGTTCGAGTTCGCTCATCCCTAGTTATAAGTTGAATAATTTGCAATAAAAAATTCACATTCACGAAAATTTGCAAAAAACACTACTCCTAAAGTCAAATATACTGCAACCTTCTCATTGGCCCACAAGCTAGAAGCAGGGAGGGATTATGTGTACTGATTTAAAAAAAAATATATATATTCGAAATTACGAATATACATCACTATATTCGAAATATTTGCAAATTTTCGAAGTACCTATATTCGCAATAAAAATTCGAAATTCGAATATTCGTGATCAACACTACTCCTTATCCTCTTCCTCCTCTTCTGACCACCCACGCTGAACAGATGGAATTAAACTTCCATGGGTACTACCCTCTGTAGCGGAGGCAACCGTCTTCTGCTCCTCCTCCTCTCCTTCATCATATAATTCACGCTGAGAAGACGAACTGAGAGTTGGTCTGGCTATCACCCTGTGTAATGTCTTCCTCCATTTCCACCTCTTCCACATGCAAAGCGTTGTCCATAATTGTGAGCAGCGATCTTTTAAGTAGACACAGAAGTTGGATGGTTACTCTGATAATAGCGTTATCGCTGCTCACCATCTGTGTTGATTCCTCAAAGTTTCTTAAAACCTCACAGAGGTCAGACATCCATGCCCACCCCTCGCTTGTGAATAGCGGAAGATGACTGGAAAGGCGACGACCATGTTGCAGCTGGTATTCCACTAGTGCCCTCTGCTGCTCATGAAGCCTGGACAACATGTGGATCCGTGGAGTTCCTCATGCTCACGTCAGACAACAGACAGTGAGCTGGCAATTTCAAGCTCTGCTGCAGCATAGATAGTCCGGCTGAAGCTGTCAATGACTTGCGGAAATGTGCACACACGTGGCACACCTTCACCAGTAGCTCAGGCAAATTGGGGTAGGTTTTCAGAAACCGCTGAACCTAAAGGTTGAACACATGGGCTAGGCATGGGATGTGTCTGAGCTTACTGAGCTCCAATGCCGCCACCAAGTTACGGCCATTAACAGACACAAACATGCCTGGTTCAAGGTTCATTGGCGAGAACCACAGCTCAGTCTGGTCTCTTATCCCCTGCCACAGCTCTGCGGCAGGTGTGCTGTTTGTGCCCTAAGCATATCAGCTTCTGAACGGCCTGTTGCCGCTTCCCCACTGCAGTGCTACACTGCTTCCAGCTATTGACTGATGACTGACTGGTGCTGCACGCAAATAAATCAGAGGGGGAAGTGGAGGAGAAGACGGAGGAGGAGAAGTAGGGGTTGGAGCCACTAACGTAGGTGCTGGCGGAAACCCTGATTGACATAGGGCCCGCAATCCTTGGTGTCAGGTAGCACCTGTACTATCCCAGGGTATGACTCGTTCCCGGCCTCCACAAGATTCACCCAGTGTGCCATCAGGGAAATGTAGCGTCCCTGGCTGAATGCACTAGTCCATGTGTCTGTGGTTAAGTGTTCCTTCCCAGTAACTGCTTTGGTCAGGGCACGTGTGATGTTACGGGACACATGTTGGTGTAAGGCAAGCACGGCACACCTTGAAAAATAGTGGCTTCTGGGGACTGCGTAATCCGGTGGGTCGCTAACATCAGGCTGTAGAAGACCTAAGTGTCCACAAGCCTAAATGGCAACATTTCCAGGGCCAGGAATTTGGAATGCTGCGCATTTAGTGCTATGGCCTGTGTGAGGGTGGCTGGGTATTTTTTCTTGCATTCAAATGCCTGGGGTAAGGACATTTGGATGCTGCACTGGGACATGGAATTGGATGTGGTCACTGATGGTGCTTACGAAGGTCCAGGTGCAGGGATGGAGGCATCTTGGCCTGCGCCTTCGACAGGGGATGGGCCAGCATGTAACATAGGGGAAGATGAGGCAGTGGTGTGACCCGCAGACACAGATTGTGGACCCAGGCATTTGTCCCACTTATTATGGTGCTTGGATGCCATGTGGCGGATCATGCTGGTTGTGGTGAGGTTGCTAGCATTCACGCCCCAGCTCATTATGGTATGGCACAGGTAGAAAACTACTATTCTTTTGTTGTCCACACTTTCCTCCAAAAAGTGCCATACTGTGGAACATTTACCCCTTGGCAAGGAAATTTCAGCAAGGGGGTGCTCCATGGAACAGTTGTAGGCCTGTTTGGTCTTGCCCGCCTTCTCACTTTTGCCACCCCACTGCCTGTGTACTGCTGTTCCCACTCAGCTTTCCACCTTCCCAGGTTGGGTCAGTGACCTCATCGTCCACCAACTCCTCTTCCACTTCCTCACTCTGATCATCTTCCTGATTTGTTGACCTAACCACAACCTCAGTGATTGACAACTGTGTCTCATCCTCTTCATCATCCTCTTGAGACAGTAATTGCGGTTGACTCACTAGCAACTGAGTCTCATCATCATCCACCTCATTAAACACTAATTGCTGTTCCCCACTGTCATGTTCTTGTGACTTTGGATGCTCAAAAGGTTGGGAATCAGGGCACAAGATCTCATGTCCCTCTGCAAGAGTGCTTGGCAATAGGGCCAAATCAAGTAATGGCGATAAAAAGAGGTCTTCGGAATATCCGAGTGTGGGATCATTTGTTTGGCCAGACTGTACTGGTGGGAGGAAGGAGGATCAGGGTGAGGATTGTGTTGACCAGATTCCTGGCTACTGAGACTGGAGTTGGTGGAAGACAGAGCAGTGCTTAAGTGACTAGAAGCATTATCTGCTGCAATCCAACCGACCACCTGGTTGGACTGGTCTGACTTCAAGAGTGGTGTCCTGAGCGCCCCAGCAAACTGGTACATGAAGCCAGGTATCGTGGATGATTGTCTTTCTTGTGCTCTGGCAGCAGGCACAGTTTCTCCGCTCCCAAGGCCACGGACCTCTATGTGCACCATCAGCATCAAGCCTACATCCCCGTCCCTTACTGCTCGCCTTCTTCATTTTAAATGTGTCATATGCTTGAAAGTATGTCATACGTACAGTAGCGTAGGATTTGGAAGTGTATGCACACCAAAAATGTTACAAAGGTATTTGTGATTAAGAAACGCTATATAGGACAGGAAACATAGGGTAATCTCACTGTTCGCAGTGTCTATGGAGAAAGATACACTGGATCTCACTGATATTGTTGGGATGCACACACTTTAAACAGGAGATGTGGTGCGGATAATTTAACTGTCCAACAAGTCCAGCAGTGATACCCTATTATGCAAACAGATAGCTAAAGTTTAATGAGAATAAGGAACTAACCTATATAGTTACCCAGGTGGGCCCAGACTCGGCTGGGTGAGCTAAGTAAGGGGTGGGGGAAGGTGTCCCTAACACTACTCCCCTACTCTAAACCTCTGCCCAGGGACGTCCACTGGTGGTGGGGACTCCCTGTCCTCGAGCCTAGCCTCACCTCCTGTCTAGCCCTGAATTGGTGACAGGTGGTGAAAAGCTAGTGTCAGAATGGCCCACCAAAGGATAACTAACAAATGCACAAACAAAACAGGAAAAGGTGCCCGCTGTATACAGCCCTCGTGACGATACGCCAGGAGGTACAGGATACACCAAGTATATTAAAATACACACACAGACAAACCAACGCACACTGATAGGATGGTTATATGATAGTTTAAGGATAATAAACCAAGACCCCTCTAGTTATACTTTGGTGGGTCACTCTGACACTAGCTTTTCACCACCTGTCACCAATTCAGGGTTAGACAGGAGGTGAGGCTAGGCTCGAGGACAGGGAGTCCCCACCATCAGGGGACGTCCCTGGGCAGAGGTTTAGAGTAGGGCAATAGTGTCAGGGACACTTTTCCCCCACCGCTTACTTAGCTCACCCAGCTGAGTCTGGGCCCACCTGGGTAACTATATAGGTTAGTTCCTTATTCTCATTAAACTTTAGTTATCTGTTTGCATAATAGGGTATCACTGCTGGACTTGTTGGATTATGTAATTATTGCCCTTTTTATATCCATTGTTATAATTTCTGCTGGACAAGGTTCACTGTTGTTACTGATATTTTAGGGATGCGCACACTTTAAACAGGAGATGTAGCACGGATAATTTAACTGTCACATTTAACTGTCCCCAAAAAATATTCAATTACACTCCTTACACTCTCTGTCCCTTCCTGTGCACAGCTCTCCCTAACTACGAATGAGCCGAACATGCATCCTTGGTTGCTATATAGCTCCCGATGACGCGTTCTGGCCAGCCAATCATTGTAATGCCAGTAGTTAACATGGCTACTGGCATTGCAGTGAGGGCAGGGCTTACCTGCATGTTTATTGCCTGCGTGGCAACCAAGAAACGTGCGAGGAGGAGACTCGAGCATGGCGCTCAAGCACATGCGGTAATCAGACAAGTACCGCCATGTGCCGAACATCGAGATGCTGGAGCCGAACAGATGTTCGGCCGAGCATGCTCGATCTTCACTAATGGAGTGTTAGGCCTCTTTCACACTTGCGCTGTCCGGATCTGGTGTGTACTCCACTTGCCGGAATTACACGCCGGATCCGGAAAAACGCAAGTGAACTGAAAGCATTTGAAGACGGATCCGTCTTCAAAATGCTTTCAGTATTACTATGGCACCCAGGACGCTATTAAAGTCCTGGTTGCCATAGTAGGAGCGGGGAGCGGGGGAGCGGTATACTTATAGTCCGTGTGGCTACCGGGGCGCTCCAGAATGACGTCAGAGCGCCCCATGCGCATGGATGACGTGCCATGTGATCACGTGATCCATGCGCTTGGGGCGCCCTGACGTCACTCTGGAGCGCCCCGGGAGCCGCACGGACGGTAAGTATGCTGCTCCCCCGCTCCCCACTACACTTTACCATGGCTGCCAGGACTTTAGTGTCCCGGCAGCCATGGTAACCATTCAGAAAAAGCTAAAAGCTTGCGGCAAGTCTTCCGGATTTTTGGCCGGAGCAAAAATCACAGCATGCTGCGGTATTTTCTCCGGCCAAAAAACGTTCCGTTCCGGAACTGAAGACATCCTGATGCATCCTGAATGGATTTCACTCCATTCAGAATGCATTAGGATAAAACTGATCAGGATTCTTCCGGCATAGAGCCCCGACGACAGAACTCTATGCCGGAAGAAAAGAACGCAAGTGTTAAAGAGCCCTAATCATAAAGTGGCCTGAGAAAGACGCACACCTTCTCCATCAGTCAGGACTCCTCAACCTCAGCAGAAGAAACTTGTTGTTCCGTTCCTTCCCTTCGTCTACAACTCTTGATCTCCTACTCCTCGTCACATGTTCCACTAAAGGGTCATTAGAGCACTTGCAGAGGCATGCATTTTATTTTTTTCCTTTTTGCTTTACTGATGAATGTTGTATGCTTTTAACTTTGGTTTAGCCAGAGATATTGCTGGCCTGCAGGATGATGCGCACGTCAATATACCTCTCTGTCATTCAGACACATTGTAACTCACTGAACAGTGATGTACACCAGGATACATTATCCCTAAAGTTTAACTGCAGACCAGGATAGACCTGATTTAACATGCTTCGTGACAAATTAATTTGGATCAAAGCAATTTTTTGGGGAAGATTTGGCGAAGTGAACGAATCGAATTTAGGAAACTTCACTCAACTCTAGTCACTGGCTCAAAACAGGACAGTTACTGACTGTCATTGGTATACCCAGTGTAAATCCAGTGGCTTACAAGTGACGTTGCAATGGATTTCAGTTGTTCACTTTCTTTTTATTCTACATTTAGTTCAGATCATTATGCTCAATCGTCTTTGGTCAGCTGCCCAAAATGGGTTATGTCACTTTGCTATCTATCTACCTATCTAGCTATCTATTATATATATTATATCTGTAAAGAATAAATCAAGGCGACTGTAGATTTCTTGAAAACGCTTACACTCGTTCTTCCAACAAGCTTTCTCAATTCTGAGTGACTGTACAAGAATTCTCTGGGAATAAATATGTAACTGAATCAATTATACCCAGCATGGTGTCAGAGGTCATTATACCCAGCATGAGGTCAAAGGTGTTGATTCCATTATCCTAATTGGAGTCAGTAGGTGATAATGACCTCCCAGAAAAAGGAGTCAAGACAGCATTGTATGTGGCAGACAATAGATGTCTAACCCCCCCCCCCCCCCCACCTCTATTCAAGCTTGGCTTCTCCATTTTTATGTAGATGGCCTCCTTCACACCTCGTTTGTACCATTCGGCCTCCTTATCCAAAACACATACTTGACTGTCTTTAAAGGTGTGATCTGTTTCTTTTAGATGTACACTAAGTACACGGCTGAATCTTGACCAGAGGTTTTGGCTCTTCTATGCTGAGCCATACGCTGATGCAGTTGTTGTTTTGTTTTGCCAATATACAGTTCTGAGCATTCCTCATTGCACTAGACTGCGTACACAATGTTGTTCATCTTGTGTTTAGGCGTTGGGTCTTTGGGGTGAACCAGTTGGGTTTAAAGCAGACAGGGATGTTATGTTTATTAAAAATCCTTTTGAGTTTCTCAGACACCCCAGCTACATATGGGATAACCATATTCTTGCATCTGTCATGCTTCTCGTCCTCACTCGTAGTATTGGTGCTCTTTCTTCTCCTTTCTTCTGTTTTGACAAAGGCCCAAACTGGATACCCACAAGTTTTAAGTGCCCCTCTGAGGTGTTTGAATTCCTTTGCCTTGGCCTCTGTGCTGGTGGGGATTTTTTCTGCCCTGTGGTGTAGAGTCTGGATGACTCCCAGTTTGTGGTCTAGAGGATGGTGGGAATCAAATAGCAGGTACTGGTCTGTGTGTGTTGGTTATCGATAGACCTCTATTCCCAGCTTCTTTCCCTCTTCCACTGTTCTAAGACAGTCCAGAAACGCCAGTTTTTTGTTCTGCATATCTTCCTGCATGAAATTGATGTTATGATCCACTGAGTTGATGTGGTCGGTGAAAGCCTGTAACTCTTGTTTATGAATTTTAACCCAAGTGTCATCCACATATCTGAACCAATGACTCAGTGTAATTCCCTTGAAAGTGGTCAGGGCTTTCCTTTCTACTTCCTCCATATACAGGTTCGCTACAATAGGTAAGACTGGTGATCCCATAGCACAGCCATGTTTTTGCTTGTAGAAATTGTCCTTATACTTGAATTAGGTGGTACTCAGACAAAGGTCCAGTAAGGCACACACTTGGTCTGGGCTAAGTTCTGTTCTGCAGCCTAAGGTGTTGTCTAGTAGCAACTGTTTCCTGACTGCTTCAATTGCCTCTGTAGTGGGTATGCAGGTGAAGAGGGATGTAACATCATAGGAGACCATTGTTTCTTCTGTGCCCAATACCAAGTTCTGGATTTTGGTGGTGAAATCCTGAGAGTCCTGTATGTGATGTTATGTGCTTCCAACCAAGGGCGCTAGGATTCTGGCTAAGTATTTTGCCACATTGTAGGTATCAGAGTTGATGCTGACACCTTTTTCTGGTAGGTCATTATCACCGACTGACTCCAATTAGGATAATGGAATCAACACTTTTGACCCCATGCGGGGTATAATGACCTCTGACCCATGCTGGGTATAATTGATTCAGTTACATATTTATTCCCAAAGAATTCTTGTACAGACACTCAGAATTCAGAAAGCTCGTTGGAAGAAATCTACAGTAAGTCCAGTTGCCTTGATTTATTCTTTACAGATATACCATGACCTGGATAAATGAGAACCTTCACAGACATATCTATCTAGTACTGTGAAAAAGTTTTCGGCAAGTGTGATTAACACTTTAATCATTGTTACCATTGGGCTCAGCATTGACCACAACTGTAAACTTAAAAAAAAAAAAAATTGTGACTCATGTGTGACTTTTTTTTCTTGATTGCTGCATTTCACTCTGTACACCTTCACAGCTAAAGTCTTTCTAGCTATTAACAACTTGATTTGCAGAGATTTATATGTCAAGAAAGTTTTTTTCTTTAATTGCTCATGTCTTGCCTTTCTTCTTTACCAGAACTACTTCATATCCTTTTTGTATTGAAGTTAAAGATTTTGTTTAATTGATATAAACACAAACTTCTTTTTTCATATTCTTACTAGGATTCAGATACCATTCTCACTAAAATATGCTACAGAAAATATATGACAATTCTAATCCTTCCCAAAGCTATTTTAATTCGAGGTCAAACACACTCTTACTCATTTTATTTCCTAATAAACTTGAAAAAGGGGTTATAAAAAGTTTATGAGCTTTATCCTGAATATTCTCTTCAGTTCTCTTGCTGTATTTCCAGCCTTCATGTACAATATTTAGCGAAGATGAATGACTTTAAGGGTTGTAATTCACCAAAACATTATTTTTTTTAGAATTTAATAGGGAATTGAATTACTTGCCAGGAGCAGGCCAGGATAAATTTGATTTGCAGAAATGAAAGACAAGCTTTCTTCTCATCATTTTCCCAGAAATAAGAATGAATGTTTCCAAAATAGCACATGTTTAATTATTTGGCTACATCTTGTTACGAGTCTGACACTAAAATTTGCATCATAAATAAATTAGGTTTTCATTAAATTCATGTTTGAGACCAACATGACAAAGCTTTTTTGTTTAAAAAATAATCTTATAATAAGTAGCAATTTAATAATTCAGTTGTAGATGACTGTGTATGGAACTAGCATTTTTCAATAAAATAAAATCAATTGATTCTGTGTTAAAGGTACACGTCTACTGTAGGCATTTAATAATCAAAATTAGAAAATCATAGTTTTTTATTTTTGTTTAAACATTAGAATAATTATGTTTTTTGTTCTAAAAAATATATATTGCAAACAGTACATCATGTGGAATGTTTGAATTGAAGTTCATGTCATAGTACATGACAATTAGCTATACGTGTAAATAAATCTATAGGCACATGAAAGTAAAAGGTGATACTGTTGAATGTGTTGGATTATATATGTGGCAAGACCACATATGATAATGTATTAATAAACACAATATTAACCCATTAAAGACGTTTCCATTTTTTTATTTTCCTTTTTATTACTCCCAGCATTTCCGGAGCCATAACGTTTTAATTCTATTATATTTACAAAGCAATATGAGAGCTTGTTTTTATTGCACCTTCTAATCTTACCTTTTATGTATTGATTTTTTTCTTATTATTCTGACCCCCATAATTTTCTATATTTACATTTATGGAGCTATTTGGGGGGGGTCTCATAGTTTTCAATTATACCATTTTAGAGCGTGTATGACTTTTTTATTACTTTTTATTCAATTTTTGGTAGGTGAAACAATGAAAAAAACAGCAATTTTTTTTTCCATTATGGTGTTCAATGTACGGGACAAATAAATGTATATTTTAACAGTTCAGGCATTTTTAGATTTGGACGTGTAAATGATCTTTATTTTTATTGTTTATTATTATTATGGGGAAAGGGGATGATTTGAATTTTTATATACGGATGTAGCAGGGTTAACACACATGCTTTATGAGACATGCTATCTAAACTAAATGCAACTAAATATGTTAAGCAATTGCTTTTCAATAGCTTTTGTTTCAAGATAACGTGATGACTTAAGAAATTTGAGTTAAGAGTGTGTGTGTTACCCCTGCTACATCTGTTTTTCTAAATATTTTTATATTGTCTCCTTAGGGAACTTGAACATGTCATCTTTACTGCACTTGTCCTATACACTGCAATAAATTGCCATTTCAGACTATGGGACCTTTAGGCTACTTTCACAGTAGCGTTTTAGTTTTCTGGTATTGAGATCCGAATAGGGGCTCAAAACTGGGAAAAAAAATGCTTCAGTTTTGTCCCCATTTATTGCCAATCGGGACAAAACTGAACTGAACAGAATGGAATGCTCCAAAATGCATTCCATCCTGTTTAGTTGCATTCCCATACCGGAGAGCAAACCGTAACATGTTGTAGTTTGCTTTCCCGTCCTGGGATGTGGGGCATGACCCCCAATGTGTCACTGGGAACGGATCAATTTTTCTGATACAATCTGCCACAAAAGAATGGATCCGTCCTCAATTGACTTTCAATAGAGCTCATGACAGATCTGTATTGGCAATCTTAGAGATAATACAACCGGATCCATTCATAATGGATGCAGATGGTTGTATTATCAGTAACGGAAGTGTTTTTTCTGAACCCTGCCAGATCCAATAAAAAGTAGCCTTAATACATTCCTATGGAGACCTGCCATAGGAACTATAGCTGTACTAGCCTCATATCCTTCAGAGAGTATCAGGCTACCACAAGAAATGAATGACTCCCCCAATCTCTGGGCATAGGAGCTGTTCGGACCCCGGGAATCAATGCTGTAGTCATAATTAACCACATCTGAAGAGCGGGTGACATATTTAAAAACCCAACTTCCACCATACATTAATATATTATAGAAAACTTTTGATAATAAGATAAAGATAACCCAAATGGACTTATAATAATTTTAATAATTTAGAAATGAAGGTGAGATTAGGGGCAGGTGTGTAGCTAGCTGTACAGGACAGGTCAAGAGAATGTTTTTTATAATGAGGTTTTGACAGAATGTTTGAAATAGGAGGGGAAGATGCCAGAAGAGAGAGATAAGTTGAAGATTGTAGTTTGGTGAGTTATGACAGCTGGGTAGACTAGAGGAGGTGTGAGTATGAATACAATCTGTGGGGCATGTGGAAGGGTGAGAAGAAGAGATGACCCTGAAGATTTCTTCTTCTGTGACTGGGTCGAATGTACAAAAGGAACCAGAGTAGAGAAAGGGATCGATGACGCTTGGAGCCTGGGAACTAATTTCAAGCCAGATGAGTTCAATTTTTGCTTTGAAATAGGTGGCCAGATCTTCAGAAAAGAGGTCTGTAATAGATGCCTGCATATTTGGACTGAGGAGAGAGTGCAAAGTGTCAAAAGATTTTTGGATTATTGGATAATAAGGAGATAAAGGTTGTGAAATAGCTATGTTTGGCATGGTGGAGGGTAGGGTTATCAGTTCTCAGTATAAACTTGTATCTAGTTCTTCTACTATATATGTGCCTAGCATTGTTGCCATTTTAAGCCAAATTAATAAGTAGGACAGTCTACAGTTGTTGCAATGCAAAAAGGTGAGACATTTATTGAAAGGACAGTGTCACAGAAACCCAAGAAAAGTTTTGAATTGTTAAAGTCCTTTATCAAACTGACTGTAGAAGCATTGCAGCCATAGGGTAATGCTCCCAATGCACTTCCACAGGCCTCTTGATAAAATACTCTAACAATTCAAAACATCACTTTAGCTTTTGTAATAGTGGAACTACAATAAATGCCTTGCTTTATTTTAAGCACTATGGATTATATTATTGTATAGATCTGGCTATTTAGTAATTACATTACATATTGGACTGTTCTATGGGGTTTACGTTGATTACTGTACCGTGGTGTTTTTGGAAGGGACAATCAAAGGTATGCACTCTATGGCTATAACTGAGAATGATGGGGAGATATATTTATCTCAGTGCACCTGAATTCTATCTGGATTTGTGCCACAATTTGTGACACTCACTTACTGCACCAAATACTGTATATCAAATGAATACGTTTTATTTTCTTTCATTTTTAGATATGATAGAAAAAGGTTTCTTTTAGACAACGTGTGTGCCAGATTCTTTTCTGCTTCTACTTTGTTCCTTGTTTTGTTGCAGTCTTAACCAGCTCCGAGGTGGCATAAAAAGTGTAACATTGAGAATATTTAAAAGAAGAAAAACTGCTACAAGAGGACATAGTTTTAAATTAGAGGGGCAAAGGTTTAAAAGTAATATCAGGAAGTATGACTTTAGTGAGAGAGTAGTGGATGCATGGAATAGCCTTCCTGCAGAAGTGGTAGCTGCAAATACAGTGAAGGAGTTTAAGCATGCATGGGATAGGCATAAGGCCATCCTTCATATAAGATAGGGCCAGGGGCTAGTCATAGTATTCAGTATATTGGGCAGACTAGATGGGCCAAATGGTTCTCATCTGCCTGACACATTCTAGGTTTCTAGGTTTCTAGTAGTGGATTGTGATGCATCACCCCTTCTCCACCACTTCACAGATTTACACACATTTAACAATCCAAATGGTGGAATTTGAATGGAGAGATATCTGGCGAATATTTAACCCTGATGAGCATATATTTTCTGGTTACTCCAAAATCCAAGAAATCATGGTCAATGATCGATATGGCTCTGAGAATAAAAAAAACTTTTGGAACAAAAAAAAAAGAAACAAAAGTATGTGCATTTGACTATGTCAAATCATTTTGCCATGATTTTTGAGTTGGTATTGGGTCCTAGTTGCTTGTCAAAAATTTTTCAACTTAATCTGCATTGGTTAAAGGTATTAAGGGACAAGGAGGATATAATGTATATAATACCCAACAAAGATAAACTTGGATAGATGGAAATGGTGCAAAAGAAGATGAGACGCAAGGAAGGATGTTAGTAAACATTATAAAAATAAAAATAAACTCACCGATAAGTGTTATAAAGAATAAACAGGGGCACTGTATTAAAGATTCATACTTAATAGCAGAAGTGTTTAGAGAGTACTTTTAAAAACTGTACAGCTCCAAAATGGAATATAATAAGAAAGAAATACAGAATTATTTTAATAAGATCACACCCAAGAGGCTTATGGAGATGCAAAATAATATTTAGATAAAGATATTGAGAAGAACTGGAGAAGGCTTTGAGAACAGTACAGGATTAAAAAATCTCATAGTAATGATGGTCTCCCCTTTGACATATACAAGGAGATTGGGCAGGTGTAATTGCCAGAATTACTGGAGACCCTGGGAAAAGCCAAAAATGGGCAGACTTCCACAGTCTATGGAGGAAGCACTAATAATTGCAATACCTAAAGGGAATAAAGACCCTCTTGAGCTCGAATCATACTAGCCTATTTCACTTTTAAAAACTGATATAAAAATATTTATTGACAAAGGATTTGGCAATTAGGTTGGGGAAAATAGTGAATTAATTAATGAAGATCAAACAGCATTTATACCAGGGAGGAATTGACAGACAATATTAAAAGAGTTTTTTTTATATATTTATTTAGCAGGAGTGGAGGGGAAGGGTATATTCTGCCTGGATGCAGTTAAAGCTTTTCACTGTATAGAGTGGAAATATGTATGGGGATTTCTTAACCCCTTCCCGACTTATGAATAGTACGTCATGGCGGCATTTGATGTACTATTACGCATTTTGATGTACTATTACGTCATGGTGATTGGGCGGGCACCGCAGCGGTGCGCGCCCGATCACTGCAGGGTCCCGCCAGTCCCTGATAGCCGTGCCCCTGCTGTATCCGCTGGCATTGCTGTATAGAGTGGAAATATGTATGGGGATTTCTTAACCCCTTCCCGACTTATGAATAGTACGTCATGGCGGTATTTGATGTACTATTACGCATTTTGATGTACTATTACGTCATGGTGATTGGGCGGGCACCGCAGCGGTGCGCGCCCAATCACTGCAGGGTCCCGCCAGTCCTTGATAGCCGTGCCCCTGCTGTATCCGCTGGCATCGCTGTAAAAGCTGATGCCGGCGGATCAACCCCATCTATGCCGCGGTCAATGCTGACTGCAGCATAGAAGGGGTTTGCGGCGGGTGAGGGAGCCCATCGGGTCCCCGAGCTGCTGTGGCAGGGATCCGATGGGTGACAAGGCAGCCCAATGCCATGCCTAGGCTGCCCAATGCCTTGCACGGCATCAGGACCTGCCTTCTACGGGGCCAAGGAGGTACAGCCCCAGGCTGGGTCTCCTAGGCAACCTGTTAGTGTATTACTCTGTGTAATACACTAACAGGCAATGCATTACAATACAGATGTATTGTAATGCATTGCAGAGGGCATCAGACCCTCAAAAGTTGAAATCCCAGATTGGGACAGAAATACAGTTTAAATAAAAAAGCAAAAAAAAGTTATTTAATAAAAAAAATAACTTTCATGTAAAACAAAGAAAAAGAAAAAGTATAGAAAAAAAAGAAAACACACACATATTAAGTATCACTGCAACGACCGGCTCTATAAATATATCACATGATCCACCCCGTCATGTGATGTAAGCCATTTTTGTCACCTTACATCACAAAAAGTGCAACACAGAGCGATCAAAAAAGCGTATGTCCCACAAAATGGAACCAATAAAACAGTCACCTCATCCCACAAAAAATGAGCCCCTACATAAGAAAATCGCTCAAAAAGTTAAAAAAAATATATAATTCTCAGAACATGGAGACACAAAAGCATACTTTTTTTGTTTCAAAGATGCTATTATTGTGATAAAGTGAAAAAAATATATATATATACATACATATTAGGTATAGCCGCATCCGTAACAACCAGCTCTATAAAACTATTACATGTTTAACGCCTCATCTGAACACTGTAAAAAAAAAAAAAACAGTGCCAAAAAAAGCTATTTTTTGGCTACCTTACATCACAAAATTTCAACACCAAGTGATCAAAAAGGTGTATGCCCCCCAAAATAATACCAATCAAATCATCACCTTATCCCACAAAAAATGAGTCCCTACCTGAGACAATCAGTCAAAAAAAATTAAAATATGACTCTCAGACAATGGAGACACTAAAATATGATTTTTTTTTGCTTCAAATCTGCTATTATTGTGTTAAGGTGAAATAAATAAAAAGAGGAGACATTAGGTATTGCCGCATTCATAACAACCTGCTCTATAAAAATATCATATGACCTAACCCCTCAGGTAAACACCGTAAAAAAATAAAATAAAAACACTGTCAAAAAAGCCATTTTTTGTCAACTAACATCACATAAAGTACAACACCAAGTGATAAAAAAGGCATATGCCCTCCAAAATAGTACCAATCAAACTGTCACCTCATCTCAAACAAAATAGGCTGAGTTCACACGGGCGAGATTTCCGCGCGGGTGCAATGCGGTAGGTGAACGTATTGCACCCGCACTGAATCCGGCACCATTCATTTCTATGGGGCTGTGCACATGAGCGATTTTTTTCACGCATCACTTCTGCAATGCTTTAAAATCGCAGCATGCTCTATATTCTGCGTTTGTAACGCAGGACAGGCCCCATAGAAATGAATGGGGCTGAGTGAAAATCGCAAGCATCCACAAGCAAGTGCGGATGCGGTGCGATTTTCACTCATGGTTGCTAGGTGACAGTCTATTCACTGTATTATTTTCTCTTATAACATGGTTATAAGGGAAAATAATAGCATTCTGAATACAGAATGCTTAGTACAAGGGCAATTGAGGGTTAAAAAAATAAAAAATAAATTAACTCACCTTGTCCTCTTCATCGCGCAGTTCCCGGTCTCTTCTGATGAGCTGTCGGCTAAAGGACCTTTGGTGACGTCAGATCACATGCTCCAATCACATGGTACATCACCACGGTGATGTACCATGTGATTGGAGCATGTGATCTGACGTCACCAAAGGTCCTTTAGCCGACAGCTCATCAGAAGAGACCGGGAACTGCGCGATGAAGAGGACAAGGTGAGTTAATTTATTTTTTATTTTTTTAACCCTCAATTGCCCTTGTACTAAGCATTCTGTATTCAGAATGCTATTATTTTCCCTTATAACCATGTTATAAGGGAAAATAATACAATCTACACTACAACTAACCCAAACCTGAACTTCTGTGAAGAAGTTCGGGTCTGGGTACCACAGTCGGTTTTTTATCACGCGAGTGCAAAACACATTGCACCCGCGTGATAAACACTGAACATCGGAACGCAATCGCAGTCAAAACTGACTGCAATTGCGTACCCAATCGCGCGGGTTTGCCGCAATACACCGGGACGCATCCGGACCTAATCCGGACACGCCCGTGTGAACTCAGCCATAAGATCCTACCTAAGCAATCGGTCAAAAAATAAAAAAGCTATGCCTCTCAGACTATGGAGACACTAAAACATGATTTTAGCAAAAATGCTATTATTGTGTAAAAGTTAAATGATTAAGAAAAAGAATACATATTAGGTATTGCCACGTCGATAACGATCTTCCCTATAAAAATGGCACGTGACCTAACCCTCAGGTGAATGTTGTAGAAATAAATAAATAAATAACTAAAAACTGCCAAAACAACCAATTACTCAAAAATGGTGCCAACAAAAACGTCAACTCTTCCTGCAAAAAAATGAGCCCCTGCATAAGATGATCGGCAGAAAAAAAATAAGGCGTCCAGAAAATGGAAACACAAAAACATATTTTTTTCAAAAATGCTTTATTACAGATGTAACAGTGCTAGCGATGAGTATTTTCGCATAGCGTTAATAGTGACTTCTTCTCTTTCACAAACGAACTGTAAAAGCAATACACAAAAAGGGAAGTAGATGGCAGTGTTAACCTAATGTACGTACAGTGCTGTATCTGCTGTGTACTGTATCTATCAATATCTATCACATTATCTATCCATCTACAGGATCTATCTAATATATATCTATCTATTGGACCTATCTTCAACCAGATCAGGGGTCTGGACTGCGTATTTGCCAAAGGAGAGTAGAGTACAACGTGTATTCTCGGCTATGGAGGAGCAGCAAGGAGGTGGCGCAGACGATCTTCCGGCCCAAGAACTCTGACCTACACCACTGACCTTGACAGCCTGAAATTGTGGATGACTCTTATGGGGGATCTGTGGATGACACTATTATGGGGGATCTGTGGAGGACACTGTTATGGAGGGGATCTGTGGATGGCACTGTTATGGGGAGGGGGATCTGTGGATGGCACTGTTATGGGGAGGGGGTCTGTGGATGGCACTGTTATGGGGGATCTGTGGATGACACTGTTATGGGGGGTCTGTGGATGACACATATATAGCATCTTATGCTATATATGTGTCATTCACAGATCCCCTCCCATAACAGTGTCCCCCAATACACCGGGCCCCTCATCTCACAGCAGTATTCATATGTAAACTGTAATCCTTAACCTCTTCTTAACTTTAGTTAAAGTAGCGCTATCCCGTGTACTACTACTTACGATCAAGCTCCCATACTGTAGCAGGCAGAGCGGCCAGCAGCGTAGCGTCACTCACGGCTCCGCCCACTTGATTAATGAAGCAGGCAGAGCAGGCACGTGATGTTAGTGATTGACGTTACAGCTGCAGGCCACTCTGCCTGCTACGAGTGCTTGATAGTAAGTAGTAGTACACGTGGGCCCAGTGTAAGAGTACAGTGACTGCATCGGGCTCCGTCACGATTCCAGCAGTTTCCGGCCTCCAGCCCCTCCTCCCTCCCCCTGATACATGGCCGCGCTGTGCAGCATAGCAGCCGGCAATGTATCAGGGTTAGCAATGTAAAAATGGCAGCATTCGCCCCATAAGACGTACTGCCATTTCCCCCCACTTTTGGGGTGGAAATGTGCGTCTTATGGGGTGAAAAATACAGTGTTTTTATCCATTACTGTTTTTTTTTTTATAATAACTCTCTGAAGTTTGTGGAATTGGATCAATTTTTTAAATTGTGTAATACAGTTAGCCACAACCTCTTCTCTGAAGTCTGTGAGGGATTAATACTGTATATACTCGTATGCCGCTTCTAGCTTTGCAGTAACCAGTACCACAGACTAGGACACAGTAATATGATTATTGCCATCTTCGTTAATTAATATAGGTGGCACAGAGATTGCTATTATTAATACCAGTATTTTCTATTCATAGAATTTGTAATAGTATTACCAGCACTGTGGTTCTAGTTACGTTATTTTTTAACAACACTATTAATTACGTAGGAGTTTATATTATGATTATTTATTGTGGGACAAAATTTATACTACTATTATAATTGTTTTTTTATTAATTTTTTAACATTTTTCATCTTTTATCTAATTTTGTGTACGAATAAATAGCTACTTTTAATTATTGCAACACCAGACATTAGGGTGCCAGGCATATTTTCTATTTTTATTATTTATATATAATATATTGGCGACGGGTACGCCTAGGATAGAGCACCTATATCCAACGGTCTGAATTAGGTGAGCCGCTGACATTTAATATGATTTACTGGATGATATATAAGTTTGATATATACAAATCCTAGGGTAGAGGTAGATGGAGAAATGTCACTGCCCTTTTTCCTTACTAGGGGAACTCAGCAGGGATGTCGCCTGTCTCCGCTTCTCTTTGCATTAGCTGTAGAAATTTTAGCCAATCTGATAAGGGAGAATAAGAGGAAAAAAAGGTTCAAGTATGGGAATAAAGAAAAAAAATCGCATCATATGTGGATAATGTCCTGCTTTTTCTGAAAGATCTGGACACTGGGGCTTGGGGAAGTGATGAGCACTTTTAATACTTTTGGAAACTTCTCAGGGTTTAAGATAAATTGGGGGAAATCCCTGATAATATCTTTGTAAGAAGGTCAACATATGATAAACATAGAAGCAAAAGTAGTAGGGAAGGAAGGAAATATTACATATTTGAGGGTTTATATCACATCAAATGTAAACAATTATATTAGGTTAAACGTTTTCCCCTTATTAAGCAAGTTAAGGTTGAAAACTAAGATATGGAGTAGGTTACCATTATACCCAATGGGCATATTAATCTTCCTTCCTCAGATACTTTTTGTGGTTCAAAATACACCACACCATGAAAATAAATGAAATAACTGGTGGGTTTATTTGGAAAGGTAGGAAATGGATATTCAGAAAGGAAATGTTACAACTAACTGAGAAGAAGGGGGGTTTAGCACTTCCTAATTGGTTTGTTTATTATCTGGCTGCACAATTTGCTCACATAAAGACGGATAATGAAGGAGTCTAGCACATTAGTGAGATAATTTCACAGAGGGATCTTTATAAGTATTTACAGCTTAGGAGTGCAATAGGTTCATCACCTACCCCAAACAGTTGCAGTAAGTATTTAAGAAGCTGATGCAAAATAGGAAAGATGGGGGAACAGTATCTAGAGCATACAAACTGATTTTGAGGGCAAAGAATAATAATATATAATAATAAGTGCTATCAAGGGGAAAATGGGAAAGGGAAGTTGATAAAGTATGGGAGGATATACAGTTGCAAGAAAATGTGAACCCTTTGGAATGATATGGATTTCTGCACAAATTGGTCATAAAATGTGATCTGATCTTCATCTAAGTCACAATAATAGACAATCACAGTCTGCTTAATCTAATAGCACACAAAGAATTAAATGCTACCATGTTTTTATTGAACACACCATGTAAAGATTCACAGTGCAGGTAGAAAAAGTATGTTAACCCTTGGATTTAATAACCTTTGGCAGCAATAACTTCAACCAAACGTTTCCTGTAGTTGCAGATCAGACATGCACAACGGTCAGGAGTAATTCTTGACCATTCCTCTTTACAGAACTGTTTCAGTTCAGCAATATTCTTGGGATGTCTGGTGTGAATCACTTTCTTGAGGTCATGCCACGGCATCTCAATTGAGTTGAGGTCAGGACTCTGACTGGGCCACTCCAGAAGGCATATTTTCTTATGCTTAAGCCATTCTGTTGTTGATTTACTTCTATGTTTTGGGTTGTTGTCCTGTTGCAACACCCATCTTCTGTTGAGCTTTGGCTGGTGGACAGATGGCCTTAAGTTCTCCTGCAAAATGTCTTGATAAACTTGGGAATTCATTTTTCCTTCAATGATAGCAATCTGTCCAGGCCCTGATGCAGCAAAGCAGCCCCAAACCATGATGCCTCCGCCACCATACTTCACAGTTGGGATGAGGTTTTGATGTTGGTGTGCTGTGCCTCTTTTTCTCCACACATAGTGTTGTGTGTTTCTTCCAAACAACTCAACTTTGGTTTCATCTGTCCACAGAATATTTTGCCAGTACTGCTGTGGAACATCCAGGTGCTCTTGTGCAAACTGTAAACGTGCAGCAATGTTTTTTTTGAACAGCAGTGGCTTCCTCTATTGGTATCCTCCCATGAAATCCATTCTCGTTTAGTGTTTTACGTATCGTAGATTCGCTAACAGGGATGTTAGCATATGCCAGAGACTTTTGTAAGTCTTTAGCTGACACTCTAGGATTCTACTTCACCTCATTGAGCATTCTGCGCTGTGCTCTTGCAGTCATCTTTACAGGATGGCCACTCCTAGAGAGAGTAGCAGCAGTGCTGAACTTTCTCCATTTATAGACAATTTGTCTTACCCTGGACTGATGAACAGCAAGGCTTTTGGAGATACTTTTATAACCCTTTCCAGCTTTATGAAATTCAACAATTCATAATCGTAGGTCTTATGAGAGCTCTTTTGTGCGAGGCATCATTCACATCAGGCAATGCTTCTTGTGAAAAGCAAACCTAGAACTGGTGTGTGTTTTTTATAGGGCAGGGCAGCTGTAACCAACACCTCCAATCTCATCTCATTGAACGGACTCCAGATGGCTGACACCTCACTCCAATTAGCTCTTGGAGATGTCATTAGTCTAGGGATTCACATACTTTTTCCACCTGCACTGTGAATGTTTACATGGTGTGTTCAATAAAAGCATGGTAACATTTAGTTCTTTGTGTGTTATTAGTTTAAGCAGACTGTGATTGTCTATTGTTGTGATTTAGATGAAGATCAGATCACATTGTATTTATTTGTGCAGAAATCCATATAATTCCAAAGGGTTCACATACTTTTTCTTGCAACTGTATTTAGTTGCCCTTTAAGACTATCCTTTAGGGCATCACACAGAGTTGCCCAGTTCTTCCTGCTACATAGATCATGCATACATGTTTGGCTAGTGCAGTTAAAAACTATAAGGGTTAATAGAGACAGATGAATGCCCAGGGTGTAAAGAAGAACATGCAGGGCTGATACATTTTGTTATGGAGACGCCTAAAACTGTTCAGATCTTAGTCTGAGATAATGCTTTCAATTAATAAAATATTTGACCCTCAATTAGGCAAGGATCAATCATATGTATATTGGGAGGCCAGAGGCACTTGGGTATGCAAAATTAAAATAAAATTGTAATAGGGAAGTTGTTGTTCCAAGCTAAATTACTGGTGCTAAAAAATGGAAAGTAGAAAACCCCTCTTCATATTTGGAATGGAAAAAAGCTGTGGACAGTATGTTTAAAAAAGAGGAAGTTTTATATAATAATAAGGGGAAGAGGGATTTTTTCGAATTGCTTTGGATACTGTGAGAGAGTGACTGGAAAAGTAGTAGAGAATCGTTGTATTTCCCCTAGGTTTCTTTCATATACAATGTACTATGCTACAATAGATGGATATCTCAACTAGGAAACCTGGGTGAGATATCAGAAATCCAGGAAAAGATAGTTTGCCTTAGCAAAGCATAGTTTGCTGAGGACTTTGGCAAATTGTGTTGTCGGGCCTGGATTTTATTGGAATGAGGATGCAGGTTGGTAGCGGGGCTCCTCATTCGCTTCCTGTCTAGAACGGGTTTCATATAGAGCTCTCAGCCAGGTGATGGAGCTCAGCTCATTTCTGGGCTATAAAGGTTTGCACTATGAGCATGTCTGGGTGGGGACTGGTTGAACTGACTGGCTTTCACCATTGCTACAGAAGTCTGCTAAAGCAACAAAAAGGACACTGTGAGTTTATTTTGAATTGTGTCGTGTGGCTGGTAGTAGGCCGCCCATATAGAAAAGGTGATTTTATGTTTAGTTAGTGCTCAGCCGAGCTGGAATTTATTTTGTATCTTTGCCTGAATGTAAAGGCCTTATATTTTGTTTGTGGACGAGAATAAAGAAAACAGGCAAATCCCTGTGTGAACTGTGCCATTATGTCACTGTCTCTGACTGCTGTGCCTACTACTATTGAGCTGACCCCCACAATACCGTTGATTAATCAAAAATTGTTATTTTTAAAGATTTTTTTTCTTTTTCTCTCCTATTTGCCTTCTCTACCTTGGAGGGTGGTTGGGTGGGGGGAATGGTTTTTGAAATAATGTATATGATTATTTGGACTTTGTATACAACTTTACCGAGGGAATCTGAGGGGGTTTTTGACTTATGTTGGTTTTATATAATGGGAATATTTGAATAAAGTTAAATAAAAAAGAAATAAAAAAAGAAATATCCAAATGTGTTTACTGAACCATTGAACACATGGAGCATCCTTAAATAATGGGCTACAGAAGTATACAGATAAAGTAAGAAATACAAAAATATATTTAAAGACTACTTTGTAAAATAAGCACTCAAGTTAATTACCAGTCAGTAGTCAGCTAGAAAAACAGAAACAGGTCAAGAAATTGGTTGGGTCAGGCAGGCGGGAAAGGACAGCACAGCACAGAGATAATGGCTAATACAGTTTGGAATTGGCACAATAGATTTTAAAATGAGAAAAGTATCAGTTTAGATAAAGTTAATAGTAGAATATGGGTATATACCTCTGGATGTAAAGTACTTATACTGTATTGAAATATAAAGGTGAAGCTGTACTTGATAAACTTGCATCTTTCCAGTAATTTAGTAATTACAGTAAGTGATGGCTAACAGAATTGCTAGTGCTTACATTAGATGAATTATCCAAGTTAATCTCACTTTGGGTTTTGGGGTCACTCCTGCTTTAATATACATTTGTTCTTATCAGGTCATCTCTGAATTTTAATGGATACTGTACATCATTCTGAGATAAGAAATGTTAAAGCTTAGAGCAAGATGAAAGACGGAAAGATGAACATAAAGATGAAGTAAAGAAAAAGTATTTGCCTAAACCAAGGTTAATGAAAATGTTCGAATGATTCCAATTATATAATACCTAATTTCTACTGTCTAAGTACCAGTAGAAGTTGGAAGTTTCAAAGTGTTCTTTAGCAATGCACATTCTAGCCATGCCACGCTGTTTTCTTTGCATCCCTTTATTGAAGATATTATCTGCACTGCATGATATCAGGAACAGAATTCAGTTACTTTCTCTTTTTTATGCTAAATAGTTGTTGTGAATCTCCAATGGAACAGAATAGTCTTTTCAACAGTATTATGAAGTGTGAACTGAAGATTGTCTGTGACTGATTACCCTTATGGGATATGCATAAGCGGATATGCTTAAAATCACACTATAATGCATCTAGCTGACTTAGGAGTTACCACGCAGCATAAAACATATGGCAACCTTTTTCCAAAATCTGGAACGCAAACAAAGTAAAGAATTTGGATCTGATCCAATGACAAAATAGCCATGGAAACTTGTACCCTTAAAGGGGTTGTCCAGGTTCAGAGCTGAACCTGCACAGCCCTCCATTTTCACCCAGGCAGCCCCCCTGACATGAGCATCGGAACTCTCCTTTGCCCTGCGCTAAATTGCACAGGGCAAGGGCGTTTTTCTGAGTTCCGGTGACGTACCGGGCTCTCTATGGGGCTGACAGGAACCCCGGTGACGTCACTGGCACTGATAGGCGGGATTTGGCTCTACCCTAGCCAGTAAAACGGCTAGGGCAGAGCTAAAGCCCGCCCCTCAGAGCCGGTTACATCACCGAACACACTGCTGGGCGGAAGTTACCGCCCAGCAGTGTGTTATTGAAAACACAAGAGCCCGTGCCCTGCGCGATCTAGCGCAGGGCACGGGAGCGCATTGGAGCATGAGATGCTCCGATGCTAGGCTCAGGGGGGCTGCCAGGGTGAAAATAAGGGTATGTCCGGGTTCAGCTCTGAACCTGGACAACCCCTTTAAGTAGCACAATAAAGTTAGTATTATAAATTAAGATCTTCAAAGACAGAGAATGGAAAATCCCAACAAAATATCTTGAATGTTTTTGTTTAACAGTGTGACAGTATACATATTTTTTTTATCTGTGACCCCATAGGAAAATATATTTTTATGTCAAAAGTGTGATTTATGTAAAGTTAATATGCATTAGTTGCGCAACTAAACGTGGTATAACTTTCAATTGTCTAAAGCAGTTTATAAGAGGGGTTCAGGGGTTCACAAGAAGACACAGATGGCATGTGTCCCTAATATGGTTGGGGATTTCAACTGCTACGAGAGTTCACACCAGGTCATGGGACACAAAGTGAGTTTCTACTGTCTGACACAGCCTGTCCCATGTATGTGCCATTCACAGAGTTACCCTAGTTATTGTGATGGGAACCAATATTTTTCTGCATGAGTAGTCATGGTTACAATTCATGGAGCTTTCTACATGCCCAATGCTTTATTTCTGTGCTGCAACCAGAGAATAGGTCAGGGCCAAGGAAGCAATAACATTTAGAGTCCACACAATTGAAGATACCACCTCTTTAAAGACCACACGGGTATTCACTTAAATTGCAATAAACCCACCACACAACTAGACACTTCTAGACACACTGGGGGTTTCCACAAGAGGGTCACTTTCAGTCACACCTGAAGGCCTCTCTCTTTGAAAATCCAGTCTTTTTTCAGCTCCCCAGATAGGTGTCCTCTTTATCTGCTAACCTCCTTTGTGTATAATAACAGAACTCCCAAAAAAGGCAGAATTTAATTTTTTTGTACGCAATCCTCTTCAAGTTATTTAATACATTATAAAAATGAATAGACAGATGGGTATGCATTGCAGCAAGTAATGAAGGTTATATTGCACTTATTCTATCCAATTAGAACATGTGGGTACCTCATATACCAGTCCATTATTCTTATTACCGATGAGGTGGGCTACATTAACGTTTCAGAAATATACAGTACACTACAGTTGCCAAAGCATCTATCATAATTAGAGATGAGCACATTTTTCACAAATTCAATTCGCCGGTTTGACGAATTTTTTGGGGAAAAATTTGGCTTCATTCGAATAAATTTGCTGTGAATTAAATAAAAAAACGGCTATATCCTGGCTGCACAGAGCCTTTATAGTGGTGTAGAACACTGTGCCTTGCAGTAACACGCATAGGGAGTCTGCTTTGGTAGTGAAATAATACTGTAAGTCAGTATGACATGCAGATGACAGGCTTCGCTCTTAGAATCACTGCACGCTTCACTTATTTGGGCAGTTACGGGGCCGAAACTGACCAAATGACTCAAGTATGAACTCAGCCTTATAGGTCGATGTTAGCACCAAGAAGAAGCATACTCCTCTTAAACCCTTGTCAGCTGATTCCACATATATGTCTACAGAACCTGTTCTATTAAACACTTATAAAAGTAGAGCCCCCTGACAGAGCGGATAGGATGTCAGCAGTGTGTGTGGACGTCACTGATTATTTTTCCCTTCCTCTGATCCGTCAGAACAATAACCCACACAAAACAGAACCTGTCTGTGCAGCATCCACCTTCACTCAGTCAGCATTTGGTCAGTAATCCATCAGTATTGCTAAAGGCAAAAAAATCAGGAGTGGATCCAAAACAAAGATGACACGTGGACGGAATATTTGCAAAACATCTGTGTTTTGTACCCACTCCTGCTTTTGGCTACCAAATCACAAGCCAATTCTGATGGGACCATACAGGCCTTACAGCTGCTACACAGACATGATCCATTGTGCATCTCATTTTACCTTCATTCTGGCAGATCAGAGGAAAGGTCAAATAAATGGCAATAACCAGAGACAATTAACTTTCCCAACTGGTTCAGAACCCGACTAGAGGGACGGACATACTGGACTTAGTATTAACCAATAGACCTGACATAACAACAGATGTGCAGGTTGGGGGACAACTGGGAAATAGTGACCATAAAGTAATAACCTTCCAATTATTCTTCAAACAAGTGTTTCAACAGAGAGGAACAAAAATACCAGCCTTTAAAAAAGCTAAATTTAGCCAACTAAGACAGGCCATAGGCATAACTAACTGGGACAAAGTCCTTAAAAAAAAAAAAAAAGCCACAAAATGGGATATTTTTAAAATCATCCTAAAATCTAATTGTGAGCGGTACATACCTTATAGGAATAAAGGGTTAAGGAACAATAAGAAACCAATGGGGATAAATGGAACTGTAAAGAAAGCAATAAATGACAAAAATAGAGCATTCAAATCACTAAAACAGGAGGGTAGAGAGGAAGCACTGAAAAACTATAAGGAAAAAAATAGAATATGTAAAAAACTATTAAAAGCCGCCAGAGAGATTCATTTCCAAAAAGAGCAAAACTAACCCTAAAATGTTCTTCAATTATATAAATGGGAAATAGTATAAATTTGAAGGTGTCGTCCCTCTACAGAGTAATGAGGGGGGAGTTGCAGAGAGCGAGAATGTAGAATGTAGAATGTAAAAGTAAATTCCCCATTAAAAGTGCCCTGTCTGACCCAGGATGAAGTACAACAGCGACTTAAAAAGATTAAAATAGGGGGGGGCGTGGATTGGTCGGGCATGTGAGCGGACATGCTTGAGGGGAGCTCCTGACCTGCCGTCTGCCATCCTGAAGAATCCTGCATCTGCAGAAAGCGCCGCTGCTCTGAACTTCACGGAGGGGCAACGGAGAGTGTGCGGATCCTATACAGAGCACCATGACTTGCACAGGAAAGAAGGAGAGGGAGAGGCCGGCACGTCCATGCCGGTCAAACAAGATGACCCGCATCGGAGGTGCGGGCCGCAGACCTGGGTGAATACGCCCGTTCAGCTGCAAACATACCTCCATCTGAAGTGCCTTCTCTGTCCCTTGCTGCATCGGGGGAGACAGCTGTGAGGCACAAAACCTCGGCGTCACCGACATTGGGGCCTGAATGTGAGCATTTACAGGCAGGGGAGATGGCTGGAGCTTCAGCTTCTGTTCCTCTAGCTCCACCTAGTGGCCCTGCATCTTTATGTATTCAGCATACACAGCATGGGCAGCCTGATGAAAATACTGGTGAGCCTACTTCTAAAGATATCTTTAATGCAATCCAGCAAAGTAACAGCTCGCTTGCTCTTCTCACTACTAATATGGGAAGTCTGCAAGAAAGTGTATCCTTTCTCCGTCAAGACCTTAAAAAAGTCACTGATAGGATGACTGAGGTTGAAGCCAGAGTGAGCACAGTGGAGGACCAATTTCCCCCTGTTAAAAGAGATCTGGGCAGGGTTATTCACAATGTAACCCTGTTGATGTCAAAAGCAGACAATCTAGAGAATCGTTCGAGGAACAATCTCCGGTTGGTGGGTGTCCCCGAGAAAGCGGAAGGTCCTGATCCAGTATCCTTTTTTGAAGATTGGATTACAATTAAATTTGGCAAGGACTTGCTATCCAAGATGTTTGCTATTGAAAGGGCGCACAGAGTGCCATTCCGCGCTCCGCCACCAGGGGCCCCACCCCGTCCAGTTTTAATGAAGCTGCTACACTTCAGGGACAGGGACAATATACTTAATCCAGACTTCTCTGCAGAGGTCCAGAGGAACAGAGTCAAGTTCCTGGATGTGAAAAGACGCCTTTGGAATCTACAAATCTCGTACTCCATGTTGTATCCAGCCAAGCTCCGTTTAGTGGCGCATGGAGAAGTTTGCTTCTTTGACACCCCCTTGGAGGCGGCGCAGTGGATTGACACCAATGAGCGTTTGTTGAAGAACTCGGCATCTGCGAGATTTGACAGATATGTTAAGGGACATGTTTGATATGTTCTGCATATTAATGATTTGCATATTGGTCGCTCCTCATTACTGTTTACTGTTCTTATGACCTTCTGTTTATGCTTTCTGAGTCTATATGTAGGGTCCTTAGACCCTTATGTTACTCTAGTGACGAGCTGTGGGTGTCACCTGAAAATGTTTAAATATGTTTATGCACTTTGATTATATTCAATACGCTGCAGATTCACTTACATGTGGGCAGGTCAGCATAGGTAACCCGATTTATGTTTACATTCTTCCATGGGTTTGCCTGTGGCAGCTATTCCGCCATATATATGGCCGACCGTAGGGAAATTTTTTCGCCCTGTTTGATGTGTTTTTCAGGGTAGGGATCCTATCCTTGCCGCTAGCTGCTTTGTTTTGGGGTTAGTTTTTGGGGCTGGGAATGGGTGGGTTGAGCGATGGAGCAGGGTCCGAGGCGAAAGGAGGGGGAGGGGGAGGGGATGGGAAGTAAAGGGGAGGGAGATCTTCAAAAAAGGGAGATGTTCTGGATCTTCAAATTGCAGACGCTGGAACCTTATGGTCTCAACGAGAGTCTAGAGAACAGGTGCTTCTGACTCCAAAAACCTGTTCTTCCTCCCCCCTTTGTTCTTCATTTCCCCCTTTTTTTTTCTCTTCTCCCTCTTTCTCCCCCCCCTTCACTTCCTATCCCCTCCCCCTCCTCCTCCTTTCGCCTTGGCATCCCACTTCAGCGTATCACCCCCATCATCCCACCGCCATGCAACCCTTCCTCCCACGCCATCACACTGGATCTAATATACCCTCTTCCCTATTCACTAAACCTTCGTTCCATTACACACCCCACCACCACACACACACACCCTATCTCCATTCCACCACGTCAACACTTCACCCCACACTCCACCTACACACACATGATAACTAAATCCCCGCCCCCTGGACCCCGCAGACATATATTCATATATATGTTTACACCCCGCAGTATATAATATATATAAATTCATACATATTCATATATACATATATATATCCCCTTACCCACGCCTCTTGGCCAGTCACCAATTCCCCATAAACTTACACTTGCATGACCGTAACTTTCAATCAACCTCAACAGGACACAAGAGACGGAATATATTTATTTATTTATTCAATTGACTCCAGCAGGACATATGTCAATTTACACCAAACTAGTTTAATCCACATTCATCCCTCATCGGTCCCTCCCGTCACTCACTCTTCCCATCTCCCTTCTACACACACCCCGACCAGCCCCTTGGCTGCTCCACCGTCCCCACGACGCACTATCAGAGCCGAGAACCCGGCAGCGTCCCGCCCCACCCCCGCCCGCCCCCTGAGACTGCGTCACCAACATAGCACCCGCCCACTGCCTATTGCCTCTCGCTTCCTGCCCGCCCTCCGGCCTGCATCACTCTCGCAACTCCGCCCACTCCATGCGATGAGTGCTCCGTCCCCGGCAGCACCGTGCCCCGCCTCCACCCGCCCTCCGGCCAGCGTCACTGACATTACACCCGCCCACCTACAGCATCTCTCGTCATACCCAGCCCCCCCTCCGCCCAGCGTCACCACCCCAGCCCCGCCCACCCCACGTGTCGAGCGTTTCAACGCCGGCCCTTTCAAAAACGCCAACAATGCGCGCTTTTTTGTGAATCAACCACTCCAGACATCCCACGTGCTGGGATACGAGCGGCTCCACTGCGATCCACCAGGTCAGTTACCGCCACGCAAGCAAGCACCTCCTCTTCAATATGTCAACTCATCTTCCTCACCCTAGACACCCATCCCACCCTGGCCCCCACCATCTCAGTTACCATTTATTCACCCAAACTTTATCTATTTTACTCATCATACCTCCCCATTACCCTTTGCTCTTTCCACACATACCTATTGACATATACACATTTTTACCCTCAGCCACCCTTTGCCAATACCATTTTTACACCTTATATGTCACCATATCCCCCCCCCCTTTTTTACCAAGTGTTCCCCCCTCTCCAATATTCCTCCTGCGCCTCCCCTACGACCAAAATGCACCTTACACACGGCCAAAATTATGCCACTATGGCCACAAATTCTTGACACCAGAAACATAACATTCTTAGTAGATAACTAACTATGGGCACATATTCCAATGCAAACGTCCAAGGTACCTCCAACGGATCCCCTAGAGACTACCGTACTTTTATTATTATATTATTATCATATTCTTTTACCATGCCTGTATACATATATATATATATATATATATATATATATATCTTTATCAGTAAGTGTTCCCATGAAATATGTATGTTTTTAATATCCTCTATTCCATCTAATTAATTCATTATTCGAATGCAGAATTCACGCATCTACTCTTTTATACCTTTTTATACATGTGTATGCATATTTACTATCGCTACGGTTTATTATCCACACTTATCTATTATTCACCAAAGTCAATGTATGTGATCGATACATTTCTTCTGTAGACTTGATAAAGGGGTCATGCACCCCGAAACGCGTTGTCCTGAATAAACCAATTTGTTTTCTACCATTGGTTGTGGATTTGCGCCTGTTACTCTGTCCGTTTTTCTTGGACTTTCTTGGTCCACCAAACCTACAGTTCAGATTGGGAAGAGGAACCCGTCAGGGATGCCCATTATCCTCCCTTCTGTTTGCTATTGCAATTGAGCCACTTGCCTGCTTGCTGTGCTCATCTGATTAGATTGAATGGTTTCCCTGTGGGACTTGGGAGAAGAGCGTGTCCCTTTACGCTGATTACATGTTAATTTATTTGGGTAATGTGGAACAGTCTTTAGGTCCTGTCATGACACTTATACTGGAGTTTGGTGATAGGTCTGGTCTTCGTATCAACTGGGATAAGTCCACTCTCCTACTGCTAGATGAATCTGTTATAACTCTCATCCCAAAATCTTGTCCATTGCAAATTGCGCATCAGGTCAAGTATCTGGGGACAATAGTTACAGCAAGTCCTAACAGTTATATTAAACTTAATATAGGCCTGCTCTTAATTACTATGTTGGATAAAATTAAGGCTTGGTGCAAGTTGCCGCTATCTGAAATTGGGAGGAGTAACTTTCTTAAAATGATTCTCATGCCCAAACTCATGTATCTATTGCATAATACCCCGGTATGGATTCCTCGCAGGATATTCATAAAAATTGATAGGTTATTTAGGGATTTGATTTGGCGCCATAAAAAAGCACGGATTAGACTAGACACTCTGCAGAGAAGGAGAGGAGGGAGGGCTATCTGTACCGAATGCATGGCTCTACTACATCTCGGCCCAGTTGCAACAGTTGAGGGGATGGGGGAGGACTCCTGGAGACGTTGCCTCAGCCAGATTGGTGGCACACATTATCGGTCACAATTCTCCGGTGGTTTTATTGGAAAATAGTGGAATTGTTGGTAAGTTGTTGGGGCATCCCACACTTTTCATGATGCACAAGGTTTGGCAGAAATGCCGGGCGCTGTTATCAGTAAAGGGGTTTACACAGTTTTGTCTTGCCACTCTACCCCATAGCCCAGACATATAAAGAATACAGGAGATTGCTGTCACATGTACCACACAACCAGTACTTGCCAGATATTCCTGCAGCTCCTTTAATGTTGCTGTATGCCTCTTGGTAGACCCCCAGACCAGTTTTCCTCTCGTCTTTTCATCAATTTTGGAGGGACGTCCAGTTCTTGGTAATGTCACTGTTGTGCCATATTTTCTCCACTTGATGATGACTGTTTCACTGTGTTCCATGGTATATCTAATGCCTTGGAAATTCCTATGTACCCTTCTCCTGACTGATACCTTTTAACAATGAGATCCCTCTAATGCTTTGGAAGCTCTCTGTGGACCATGGCTTTTACTGTGGGATGCGACAGAGAATTTTAGGAAATACCTACTAGAGCAGCTAAATTTTATTTGGGGTTAATCAGAGGCACTTTAAATGAATCAGAGGCACTTTAAATGATGGCAGGCATTTTTTTACAGCACAGAAACCTGACATTTTAACAGGGATGTGTAGACTTTTTATATCCACTGTGTGTTCATGCACTTGTTGACAGACACTAGATTTTTCTCTGCTTTCTGTTTTTACTCAGCATTTTTATTACCTCACTATGAAAGTATTTCTGTGTATGCCGCTGTTTCTCTGCTTGTACTGATGTTTTTGCAGAGTAAATTACAGTACAACAACTGAGCTCATTATTTTTCTTTTGCACTTTCTGTTTTTATTCAGACACGTTATTGATGTATTTTCTAGGAACTATTTGCAGCCCACACGTGTGTTGCATACAGTATTCCTGCCTCATTTATCTGCAGAAAGATACACTGGAAGGCATCTATGTCATGGCATTCATTTGTAAGACATGTAGCTGAAAAGATGGGATTGGAGAGGACAAGACTCATCACATATTTCTCCATTCATTGAAATGTATTTTGACATAATTGTAAAAATATCATCAAACCTAAGTTTTGAGAGTAGTTTGCAAAGACAATTCTGTACACTTCTACTGGAAGTATACTGACCTTGTCCATATAGTGTATATCAATATAGAAGCCTAGAGACTTTTGTAAATTCAACTATAAATGTCATAAAGCACTCTTGCAGTTCACAACTGAAGCCTGTTTCAACTTCAAAAGTTTTTAGCCAGACATGTTCCATTTGCATGTGCCATTTTCACATTTTAGAACAAGAGAAAAAATAAGTCAATGAAGAAAACAAAAATATAATGGAGTGAGCATTTTAAACATAATTTTCAAATAAATCGATAGACCACATTGTTTGATTCATACAACTTAAAAATTAATAAATTTTAATAAATACAAGAATAAAGTTTTCTTTTTAAGCGTTTATTCAGGCAGTAAAATACAAACTACATATATACGCAAAATTATCCCTATAGTTAAATTTAAAAATTAATAAATCAAATCTAAATGAATTGGATTAGTTACAAATGTGAGGGATCGTCTCTTATCCGGGTGTCATTCTCACAGACTTTGCTACGGACACCAGATTGAAGTCCAAACAATGCTTTAATTTCAAGCACATCAGCACAAAACAGCAACAAAATCATAAATAAAAAACATAAATCCTCAGCTGCCTGGCCACTGACTAGACAGTCTTTCCCTCTCTATCGGGATCTGGCTCTACCACCCATCTCCCCAAAACACATCACCAGTGCTTACCCCACACACAGGGTTAGAGGGTCCCGGCTCCCACAGGCCTCGACACAGCCTGCTCCTTTCCCAGACTGGGAGCCACACCCAAGTCCAGCAACAGAATAGATAGCATCCCTGGACATGGGCATATTCCAAAATGCTGAAGTGGAGCATGGGGAACAGACACCCACCCAGCACATTGCCTGTTCCCAGTAAAAGCCAGCTGGAGTGGGAGAGGGCAGTTCCGAGAACAGCCCGATGAAGGCCCCGGATGGCTGTTCTCGGAACTGCCTGCTCCTGCTGACCACACTTGTTTTCAGACCGGCTCGCGCACAGGCACAGGTAAGGGCTTACCTGTGCCTCGTCGGACTTGTGAAAAAGATAGCAGCCCGCATATGTTCGAGGGTGAACAATGCGAACTGGCCATCACTGTTAGAGATCAGGCTATGACACTTTAGTAAAAACATTTAATTGTGAAACAAGTGATATTGCACAGCTAGTTGAAAGGCAATTCATGGCAAACACTGCATTGTGCTATCCATGTTAGCGGACTCATTACTACTAGGGATGAGCGAACCCGAACTGTATAGTTCGGGTTCGTACCGAATTTTGGAGTGTCCGTGACACGGACCCGAACCCGGACATTTTCGTAAAAGTCCGGGTTCGGGTTCGGTGTTCGTCGCTTTCTTGGCGCTTTTTGAAAGGCTGCAAAGCAGCCAATCAACAAGCGTCATACTACTTGCCCCAAGAGGCTGTCACAGCCATGCCTACTATTGGCATGGCTGTGATTGGCCAGAGCACCATGTGACCCAGCCCGTCACTCTGCTCTGATCAGCATAGGGAGAGGTTGCAGCTGCGACGTTAGGGCGAGATTAGGCAGTGATTAACTCCTCCAAAAGACTTCATTCAGAGATCGATCTGTAGCTGTGGATGATTGAACTGCTGCATTTGAATTGCTCACTGTTTTTAGGCTGCCCAGAGCGTTTTTCAGTCACTTTTTTCTGGGGTGATCGGCGGCCATTTTGTGTCTTGTGGCGTGCCAGCACAAGCTGCCACCAAGTGCATTTAACCCTCAATGGTGTGGTTGTTTTTTGGCTAAATCCTACATCAGGGTCAAGCTGTCACACCAAGTGCATTTAACCAGCAATAGTGTGGTTATTTTTTGGATATATACTACATCAGGGGCAAGCTGAGCCTGTCACCAAGCGCATTTAACCCTCAATGGTGTGGTTGTTTTTTGGCTAAATCCTACATCAGGGTCAAGCTGTCACACCAAGTGCATTTAACCATCAATAGTCTGGTTATTTTTTGGCCATATACTACATCAGGGGCAAGCTGAGCCTGTCACCAAGTGCATTTAACCCTCAATAGTGTGGTTGGTCAAGCTGTCACACCAAGTGCATTTAACCATCAATAGTGTGGTTATTTTTTGGCCATATCCCAGTCTAATTCTGTCAGTAAACGTATACCTGTCACCCAGCGCCTAAATAATAGGCCTCAAATTTATATCCAGCTAAATCTGTCGTTACTGCTGTGGCTGGTCAAGTTATTTAGTGTCCGTCAAAGCACAGTTTTTGTTCTGGGTTGAAATACAATTCCCAATTTAGCAATTTCCTAATTTAGTGGTTTCTGCTGTATCAGAGCTATTTTAAATCTATCCCTAAAAGGGTATATAAGATTCAAGGTGCACATAGGGTCATTCTGAATAACTTCACACACACGCTACTGTGCATTTCCAAGTCTAATTCTGTCAGTAAACCTATACCTGTCACCCAGTGCCTAAATAATAGGCCTCAAATTTATATCCAGCTAAATCTGTTGTTACTGCTGTGCCTGTATTAGTGTAATACGGTACCTAAATAGATAGCCAGATAGTGTTAGGTGTCTGTAAAAAAAGGCCTGAATTTGAATTCAATACATTGGGCCAAATAATATTTTTCTTATTGTGGTGAACGGTAACAATGAGGAAAACATCTAGTAAGGGACGCGGACATGGTCGTGGTGGTGTTAGTGGACCCTCTGGTGCTGGGAGAGGACGTGGCCGTTCTGCCACAGCCACACTTCCTAGTGTACCAACTACCTCAGGTCCCAATAGCCGCCATAGTTTACAGCGATATTTGGTGGGGCCCAATGCCGTTCTAAGGATGGTAAGGCCTGAGCAGGTACAGGCATTAGTCAATTGGGTGGCCGACAGTAGATCCAGCACGTTCACATTATCTCCCACCCAGTCTTCTGCAGAAAGCGCACAGATGGCGCCTGAAAACCAAGCCCATCAGTCTGTCACATCACCCCCATGCATACCAGGGAAACTGTCTGAGCCGCAAGTTATGCAGCAGTCTCTTATGCTGTTTGAAGACTCCGCTGGCAGGGTTTCCCAAAGGCATCCACCTAGCCCTTCCCCAGCGGTGGAAGACATAGAATGCACTGACGCAAAACTACTTATGTTTCCTGATGATGAGGACATGGGAATACCACCTCAGCATGTCTCTGATGATGACGAAACACAGGTGCCAACTGCTGCGTCTTTCTGCAGTGTGCAGACTGAACAGGAGGTCAGGGATCAAGACTGGGTGGAAGATGATGCAGGGGACGATGAGGTCCTAGACCCCACATGGAATGAAGGTCGTGCCACTGACTTTCACAGTTCGGAGAAAGAGGCAGTGGTGAGACCGAGCCAACAGCGTAGCAAAAGAGGGAGCAGTGGGCAAAAGCAGAACACCCGCCGCCAAGAGACTCCGCCTGCTACTGACCGCCGCCATCTGGGACCGAGCACCCCAAAGGCAGCTTCAAGGAGTTCCCTGGCATGGCACTTCTTCAAACAATGTGCTGACGACAAGACCCGAGTGGTTTGCACGCTGTGCCATCAGAGCCTGAAGCGAGGCATTAACTTTCTGAACCTTAGCACAACCTGCATGACCAGGCACCTGCATGCAAAGCATAAACTGCAGTGGAGTAAACACCTTAAAACCAAGGAAGTCACTCAGGCTCCCCCTGCTACCTCTTCTGCTGCTGCCGCCTCGGCCTCTTCTGCTGCTGCCGCCTCGGCCTCTTCCTCCGCCTCTGGAGGAACGTTGGCACCTGCCGCCCAGCAAACAGGGGATGTACCACCAACACCACCACCTCCGTCACCAAGCATCTCAACCATGTCACACGCCAGCGTTCAGCTCTCCATCTCACAAACATTTGAGAGAAAGCGTAAATTCCCACCTAGCCACCCTCGATCCCTGGCCCTGAATGCCAGCATTTCTAAACTACTGGCCTATGAAATGCTGTCATTTAGGCTGGTGGACACAGACAGCTTCAAACAGCTCATGTCGCTTGCTGTCCCACAGTATGTTGTTCCTAGCCGGCACTACTTTTCCAAGAGAGCCGTGCCTTCCCTGCACAACCAAGTATCCGATAAAATCAAGTGTGCACTGCGCAACGCCATCTGTGGCAAGGTTCATCTAACCACAGATACGTGGACCAGTAAGCACGGCCAGGGACGCTATATCTCCCTAACTGCACACTGGGTAAATGTAGTGGCAGCTGGGCCCCAGGCGGAGAGCTGTTTGGCACACGTCCTTCCGCCGCCAAGGATCGCAGGGCAAGATTCTTTGCCTCCTGTTGCCACCTCCTCCTACTCAGCTTCCTCCTCCTCTTCTTCCACCTGTTCATCCAGTCAGCCACACACCTTCACCACCAACTTCAGCACAGCCCGGGGTAAACGTCAGCAGGCCATTCTGAAACTTATATGTTTGGTGGACAGGCCCCACACCGCACAGGAGTTGTGGCGGGGTATAGAACAACAGACCGACGAGTGGTTGCTGCCGGTGAGCCTCAAGCCCGGCCTGGTGGTGTGCGATAATGGGCAAAATCTCGTTGCAGCTCTGGGACTAGCCGGTTTGACGCACATCCCTTGCTTGGCGCATGTGTTGAATTTGGTGGTGCAGAAGTTCATTCACAACTACCCCGACATGTCAGAGCTGCTGCATAAAGTGCGGGCCGTCTGTTCGCGCTTCCGGCGTTCACATCCTGCCGCTGCTCGCCTGTCTGCGCTACATCGTAACTTCGGCCTTCCCGCTCACCGCCTCATATGCGATGTGCCCACCAGGTGGAACTCCACCTTGCACATGCTGGACAGACTGTGCGAGCAGCAGCAGGCCATAGTGGAGTTTCAGCTGCAGCACGCACGGGTCAGTCGCACTACGGAACAGCACCACTTCACCACCAATGACTGGGCCTCCATGCGAGACCTGTTGCCCTGTTGCGCTGTTTCGAGTACTCCACCAACATGGCCAGTGGCGATGACGCCGTTACCAGCGTTACAATACCACTTCTATGTCTCCTTGAGAAAAAACTTAGGGCGAGGATGGAAGAGGAGGTGGCCCAGGAGGAGGATGAGGAGGAAGAGGGGTCATTTTTAGCACTTTCAGGCCAGTCTCTTCGAAGTGACTCAGAGGGAGGTTTTTTGCAACAGCAGAGGCCAGGTACAAATGTGGCCAGCCAGGGCCCACTACTGGAGGACGAGGAGGACGAGGATGAGGGGGAGGTGGAGGAGGATGAGGATGAAGCATGGTCACAGCGGGGTGGCACCCAACGCAGCTCGGGCCCATCACTGGTGTGTGGCTGGGGGGAAAGGCAGGACGATGACGATACGCCTCCCACAGAGGACAGCTTGTCCTTGCCTCTGGGCAGCCTGGCACACATGAGCGACTACATGCTGCAGTGCCTGCGCAACGACAGCAGAGTTGCCCACATTTTAACGTGTGCGGACTACTGGGTTGTCACCCTGCTGGATCCACCGTACAAAGACAATGTGCCCACCTTACTTCCGGCACTGGAGCGTGATAGGAAGATGCGCGAGTACAAGCGCACGTTGGTAGACGCGCTACTGAGAGCATTCCCAAATGTCACAGGGGAACAAGTGGAAGCCCAAGGCCAAGGCAGAGGAGGAGCAAGAGGTCGCCAAGGCAGCTGTGTCACGGCCAGCTCCTCTGAGGGCAGGGTTAGCATGGCAGAGATGTGGAAAACTTTTGTCAACACGCCACAGCTAACTGCACCACCACCTGATACACAACGTGTTAGCAGGAGGCAACATTTCACTAACATGGTAGAACAGTACGTGTGCACACCCCTCCACGTACTGACTGATGGTTCGGCCCCATTCAACTTCTGGGTCTCTAAATTGTCCACGTGGCCAGAGCTAGCCTTTTAAGCCTTGGAGGTGCTGGCCTGCCCGGCGGCCAGCGTTTTGTCTGAACGTGTATTCAGCACGGCAGGGGGCGTCATTACAGACAAACGCAGCCGCCTGTCTACAGCCAATGTGGACAAGCTGACGTTCATAAAAATGAACCAGGCATGGATCCCACAGGACCTGTCCATCCCTCGTGCATATTAGACATTAACTACTTCCCCTTAACCATATATTATTGGACTCCAGGGCACTTCCTCATTCAATCCTATTTTTATTTTCATTTTACCATTATATTGCGAGGCTACCCAAAGTTGAATGAACCTCTCCTCTGTCTGGGTGCCGGGGCCTAAATATGTGCCAATGGACTGTTCCAATGTTGGGTGACGTGAAGCCTGATTCTCTGCTATGACATGCAGACTAATTCTCTGCTGACATGAAGCCAGATTCTCTGTTACGGGACCTCTCTCCTCTGCCTGGGTGCTGGGCCTAAATATATGACAATGGACTGTTGCAGTGGTGGCTGACGTGAAGCCTGATTCTCTGCTATGACATGCAGACTGATTCTCTGCTGACATGAAGCCAGATTCTCTGTTACGGGACCTCTCTCCTCTGCCTGGGTGCCTGGGCCTAAATATATGCCAATGGACTGTTGCAGTGGTGGCTGACGTGAAGCCTGATTCTCTGCTATGGGACCTCTCTCCAATTGATATTGGTTAATTTTTATTTATTTTATTTTTATTTTTATTCATTTCCCTATCCACATTTGTTTGCAGGGGATTTACCTACATGTTGCTGCCTTTTGCAGCCTTCTAGCTCTTTCCTGGGCTGTTTTACAGCCTTTTTAGTGACGAAAAGTTCGGGTCCCCATTGACTTCAATGGGGTTCGGGTTCGGGACGAAGTTCGGATCGGGTTCGGATCCCGAACCCGAACATTTCCGGGAAGTTCGGCCGAACTTCTCGAACCCGAACATCCAGGTGTCCGCTCAACTCTAATTACTACATCATACCATGTGTTAAAAGAAAGTTTCCTACAAAAATTGCGAATACCATTGTGCAGTGTGTTTGTAGAAGAGGAGGGACCTTTAATTGAACCTGTGTCTTTAAATTACAGTAAACACTCTTTCAATTTTGCTATTCCCTTTTAATAATCTGTGTACCAAATCCGACTTTCAATTTATAGGTGCGTAGTAAAATGTCTGGAAAACAGAACAGTGAAAAATGAAAGGTTCGGTACATATTTTTTTCTAGAGTCAGAACGAAGGTAGCAGCAGTAGCGGCACCAGCAAACCAGCTAGTAGTAGTAGTAGGACAGAGTTCTCTCTGGTTTCCAAAAGGCGCACCATTATTATTGAGGACAAAGTGGATAAGATGATGTGAAGGTCACCTCTGAGTCTGACATTGTCCCTTGCAAGGGTTTCATCTTTTCTCCTGCTCTTCTTCATCGCAACCCTAGAGATGCCTTTCAGTTGCATGCTTTCTGTCTCCACTGCCCTCTCCTAGTGGGGCTTCTCCTTTTTTCCTAAGAAGACAAAAAGATCCCAACATGCACTATAGAAGATAGTCAAAAGAGTTTCCCTGTTGATGAGTTGCGTTTACCCATAGCTATATATATAAATATATAGGTGTCAGTGTCTGACGTTATTTAATATCTCTGTCATTGCATTCAAGAGCCTAAAAGGAGGGGGAGGTGAAAGAGAGAAAATTCATAAAAAATTTACAAAAATAAATAACATCTTGTCATAAAAAATCTGAGTCTGAGGAGACTAGATGATGTTATATACCAATTTTCAGGGCCATTGGAACAACTTTGATCTTTGACAAAATTGTGACAAACTTTTTGAAATCTTCGCTGTATCAGACACAAATTGAATCTCAAGAAGTTCGCTCATCTCTTATCTAAATAAACCAGAGCCATGTTAAAGTTTCCTGAGGACTTGGTTTTTATACAATAATATGTTATGTTTTAAAAGTCTATATTGTTTGACCGTGTTACTTCATTCTAGATATATGGTGAATATGCTTTATCACAATAAATAGATATATAACAGCTAAGTTTGAATTTCCGGATGTATGCTTGATTGTTTGTTACAGAACAAACGTTTTCAATAGTGGCTGTGACATGATATCATGGTCAGGTCTCAAAATGTAGCAATAAAAAAAATATCCAACTGTAGTCTAAAAACCTCAGCTCTACAGTACTATAATTTACAAAGTTGTGTAACTACAAAGTACTATAAAACCTATATCTTAGCATTTGAAGCATATGTCTATGTTCCTTATATCTGTATGCCCTGAATAATTTCACTTGTCAGATTGTAATAATTTGCTAAACTACATTTTCTTAGCTTTCAGCTTCATAGATTTAGAAATTAGCATTTTTTTTTAAAATATGGTAGTTTAATCGATGGATAGCAAAGATTTTACCATCTGTTGTATGCCGTAATTACAAATCTAAAAAGAACATAATTCACAATTGAATCATAAAAAATGATGCAAGTGATTTAAAATGAATGTGCATGTTCATTACTCAATGCAGATTCCATCTGCTGTGTGTTTTGCCTCTTTTTAGTCATTAATCAGTTCACAAGCATCTATTTAGTGATTGAGAGAGATTTCCCTGATGCAACATCTTGTGTTTTCAGAAATCCTGTCATTCTACAGTAATCATGTACAGAGTCTATTTATTTCAGTTATTACCTGTTGCATAAGACACAATGTTCTTCTTTAGTGCATTTCAGAGACATTCCACCAGATAATACACATTCTAAAAGTTTGTTCATACAGTACAGTGCACCTGCTTGGTGTTTCTTTGGTGTGTTAATGCAACCAGATGTTAAATGTAACTCAATGGGGAATTTAAAATTCACATTAATGCATCGTGTTAATGCATTCTATTACTGAGCTACATGATCTTTTTCAATAAGATATTTTTTATTGGAGTTTTTGTCATTGTTAACAAATACACAGTACATGAACACACTCCACATACACATAGTTACATAATGCAGAGAAGCAGAGAACCCTTCAACCCCCCCCCCCCCAAGAGACTGCCAATTGTGTATACATATAATTATGCCTGAATAATGATACTACCAGTTTATCAATTTACACATTTTACTGTTTACACATGTCGATTTGTGATTACTACAGGATATCGAAAAGCAAGAAATAAACACAGTATAATACAGTAAGCTTTTCAATACTGACTCCAAACTTGGCAATAAATGCATGGACCATACAGTATCTCCTTTTTATTCCCAACAAAGTATGGGAAATAAAAAGCAAATCAAAGTATCCAAAGTGAACTTCAAGCCAAATTTCAGGAAAAATTTGATTTGCCACAAAGCTGAATTTCCTCGGGCTTCGTGGAAACAATTACATTTTTCCTAAAATAAAGGCTGAAAACTAAAATAAATTATACTCGCCTCATCCACTTGATCATGGAGAGCACTTCCGCCCCTGTCTTCATTGAAGAAAACCCACCAAAGGACCTGTGGCAAGCGTGATAACCTTACTATGTGATCACACTAGGCGTGCGTGTTGAAGTCATCCATAATTACGTCACCGCACGTGCCCAGCATGATCATGTGGTGACATCATCACACTCGCCGAAGCTCCTTTGGATGGTTTTCTTCAATCAAGACGGGAGCGGACGGCATATGGCTTCAAACAAAGATAAAGATGGAGTCAAGTCCAATAGCACTAACAAAGGTAAGAATAATGAGTAACCTCTTTTACCTTTAGTGATGTCCCGAACTATTCGCCGGCGAATAGTTCCCGGCAAACATAGCTTGTTCGCGTTCGCCGCTGCGGGCGAACATATGCGATGTTCGGTCCGCCCCCTATACATCATCATTGAGTAAACTTTGACCCTGTACCTCACAGTCAGCAGACACATTCCAGCCAATCAGCAGCAGACCCTCCCACCTCCAGGACAGCATCCATTTTAGATTAATTCGGAATCTGCTTTCACAGAGAGAGGAGGGAGAGTGTAGCTGCTGCTGATTCAATAGGGAAAGCGTTAGCTAGGGCATTGTTCTGTGTCCACAGACTCATCTGCTAAAAGGACAGCATCCAGACAGCACCCCAAAAAGCCCTTTTCAGGGCTGGTACATCAGTCTGCTTTTTTTTTTTTTCATATATATATATTGCAGTTGCCTGCCCGTGTGTGAGAGGCTGCAGGCTCAGTCATAGACAGCACTGTGTGCACAGTGCACACCATTCATACAGGGTGTGACAGAAAATACCTTATATATATTTAATATTTTTCTGTGATCTAATCACATTTGCAAGCCCGTGTGTGTCAGGCGCCCACACAGACTGTATTGTGTCCACTGGCTAGTGGCTGGTTCGGCCTGCACGCATACCGTTACAGGGTGTCATTCGCCCAAATACCTTTCAGAAAAAAAAAATTCTATTTAAAATTTAACAGTGACCTAATCACATTAGCAAGCCCGTGTGTGTCAGGCCCCCACACATACTGTATTGTGTGCACTGGCTAGTGGCTGGTTCAGCCTGCACTCATACCGTTACAGGGTGTCATTCGCCCAAATACCTTTCAGAAAAATAAATTCTATTTAAAATTTAACTGTGATCTAATCAGATTTGCAAGCTCGTGTGTGTCAGGCCCCCACACATACTGTATTGTGTCCACTGGCTAGTGGCTGGTTCGGCCTGCACTCATAACGTTACAGGGTGTCATTTGCCTAAATACCTTTCAGAAAAAAAAAAATCTATTTTAAATTTAACTGTGATCTAATCACATTTGCAAGCCCGTGTGTGTCAGCCCGGCCCACACAGACTGTACTGTGCCCACTGCCCACCACTTATATAGAGTGGCACAGTACCTTGCACGCATAGTGACACTTATCTAATAAAAAAGACAGGTAGAGGCAGACCACGCCGCAGGGGCCGTCGTGTTCGTGGTGCTGTGATTTCCTCTGGCCATGGAATAATGCCCAGTGTTCAGAGGCCATGTACCCTGAACCCAAAAAATACACAGGACACCCAATCTTCAACAGCTTCCGCTAAGAACCTTGACGCACCATCCTCCTCCAGCTCAACTTTGGTCACCACTCTCCCGCTCGCCGCCACCACTACCACCACAGCTACCACAGCCGCTTCACTTGATCCCTCAGAGGAGTTATTTACACATCAGTTGGATGAAATTAGTGATGCGCAACCATTATTGCCAGGGGATATAGAAAACAGGGATATGTCTCAGTCAGGCAGCATTACACACATGGACGTACAGTGTGATGATGATGATGATGTTGTACCCGCTGCTGCTTCCTTTGCTGAGGTGTCAGATACAAGTGAAGCGGTTTATGATGACGATGTGTACGTGAATGCCACGTGGGTGCCTGCTCGAAGAGAAGAAGAAGAGGGGGAAAGTTCAGAAGGGGAGACAGAGAGAAGGAGGAGACGAGTTGGAAGCAGGGGGAGGTCGTCGCAAGGAGCTAGTGGCACAGTCAGACAGCATGTATCGGCACCCGGGGTCAGCCAGACAGCACACCAATCAATGCATGCTGTTGCCACCACCAGAATGCCGTCATTGCAAAGCTCAGCAGTATGGCTTTTTTTTGTGTGTCTTCCTCTGACAACAGCGATGCCATTTGCAACCTGTGCCAAAAGAAACTGAGTCGTGGGAAATCCAACACCCACCTAGGTTCAACTGCTTTGCGAAGGCACATGATCGCACATCACAAACGCCTATGGGATCAACACATGATGACGAGTAGAAGCAGCACACAAGCTCAAAGCCACCATCCTCCTCCTGGTCCAGCATCTTCAGCCACATCAACCACTGCTGTCCTCCTTGCCCCCTCTCAACCACCCGCCACTCCGCCTCTCACCTTGAGCAGTTCCATCTCATCTGCCCACAGTCAGGTGTCTGTTTGAGCGTAAGAAGCCAATGTCACAAAGTCACCCCCTTGCCCGGCATCTGACAGCTGGCTTGACGGAACTCTTAGCCCACCAGCTTTTACCATACCAGCTGATGGAGTCTGAGGCCTTCAAAAAATTTGTCGCTATTGGGACACCACAGTGGAAGGTACCCAGACAAAAAATTTTTTTCTAATAAGGCAATCCCAAACCTCTACTCGATGATTGAAAAGAAAGTCATGGCATCTCTGGCATACAGTGTTGAGGCAAGGGTCCATCTGACCACTGATACCTGGTCTGCAAAGCACGGTCAGGGCAGGTATATCACCTACACTGTGCATTGGGTCAACCTGCAGACGGCTGCCAAGCATGGAATGCGTGGCTCTGCAGCGGAGTTGGTGACACCGCCACGACTTGCAGGCAGGCCTACTGCCACCCAGGGCCGGCCTTTGGGGTGGGCGGGCTGTGCGGCCGCACAGGGCGCCATAGCAACAGGGGCGCCGGGCAGCCGACAGCTCGCAGTGTAATGGCGGCGGCGGCTGGGCACAGGGAGATGAGCGCTTCCATTGTGGAAGCGCTCATCTCCAGTCATCTGTATCGCCGTCCTCAGGACAGCGATACAGATGCCTGCCTGTGCTGCGGTAGGGGAGGGAGAGGCGTGTCCCTTTCCCTTCCTCTGATAGGCTGCCGGCCTAGTGCCTGCAGCCTATCAGAGGCCGGCGCAGGCGGCGCGATGACGTCATCGCGTCGCCTGAGCCATACAGCGTGGGACACAGGCCAGAAGAGGCCTGCATCGCATCACTGACATGGAGGTAAGTATGTGGTTTTTTTTATTATGTACAATACTTTTACTGGCGGGGCTGTTATTACTGGCAAAGGGGGGGCTGTTTGTTATTACTAGCAAAGGGGGGCTGTTATTACTGGCGGGGGCTGTTATTACTGGCAAAGGGGGGCTGTTATTACTGGCAAAGGGGGGGCTGTTATTACTGGCAAGGGGGCTGTTATTACTGGCACAGAGGGGCTGTTATTACTGACACAGAGGGGCTCTTATTACTGGGGGATGTTATTACTGGCACAGAGGGGCTCTTATTACTGGGGCTGTTATTACTGGCACAGAGGGGCTGTTATTACTGGGGGCTGTTATTACTGGCACAGAGGGGCTGTTATTACTGGGGGCTGTTATCACTGGCACAGAGGGGCTGTTATTACTGGGGGCTGTTATTACTGGCACAGAGGGGCTGTTATTACTGGGGGCTGTTATTACTGACACAGAGGGGCTCTTATTACTGGGGGCTGTTATTACTGGCACAGAGGGGCTCTTATTACTGGGGGCTGTTATTACTGGCACAGAGGGGCTGTTATTACTGGGGGCTGTTATTACTGGCACAGGGGGGCTGTTATTACTGGGGGCTGCTATTACTGGCACAGGGGGGCTGCTATTACTGGCATAGGGGGCTATTATTACTGGCACAGAGGGGGGCTGTTAATACTGGCACATGATTGGGGGCACTATAGGGGCATCTACTGAGGCCACAAAGAAGGGGTATTTTATATGGGCTCTCTGTACAGTACAATTTTATACTGGGACACATGGTGGGTACTATGGGGAAGGGGGGAGAGGAGTACTATGGGGTCATCTACGGGGGGCACTAAGAAGGGGTATTTTATACTTGCAAATTATGGGGGACACTGAGGGCATCTACTGGAGCATTTTATACTGGTACATTATGGGGGGCATTAGGAGGAAGAAGGGTGTGGAGCACTATGGGGTCATTTACTAGGGGCACTATATAGGGGTATTTTATACTGGCACATTATGGGGGCACTATGAGGACATTAGCTCAAATGGGGGCATTACAAGGGGGTATTTTTTGCACTGTCACATTATAAGGAGAATTATTACTACTGGGGGGGCATTATGGTGGGCTTTATTACTCCCCCATGGTATGACCCCCTAGTAGCAGCACCAGCCTCTCCCTGCTCTGCTATCCCTCTGCCCCTTCTCCAAATACTTATTATGAAATCTTTCTCATTAGGATAAAACACCTCATCAGCTCCACCGAGCCCCCGGCCAAAGTGTGGAAGTTTCGTCCGAGATCCCCAAGGGCCAAGCCAAGTAACTGTAAGTTTTCATGTGAAATATGTTTGTTATACACATATAGCCTACATTGTGCCACACAATATTTTTATTTATTTTTTTAAGGGGGGGGGCGCCACACGGTTAGCTCGCACAGGGCGCCTGAACACCTAAGGCCGACCCTGCTGCCACCTCCTCTACTCCTCCTACTCCATCCTCTTCCATAACCTCCTCGGCTGGGTCCTCTTCTGCTGCGGCGTCTGGCTACACATCAACTGAACACCCCCAGCTTCCCAGGGGCTATTCCACATCCCGGATACGACAGTGTCACGCTGTCCTGGGGTTGACTTGCCTGAAAGCAGAGAGCCACACCGGACCAGCACTCCTGTCCACCCTGAACGCACAGGTGGATCAGTGGCTGACCCCGCACCAACTGGAGATCGGCAAAGTGGTGTGTGACAATAGAAGCAATTTGTTGGCGGCATTGAATTTGGGCAAGTTGTCACATGTGCCATGCATGGCACATGTGTTGAATCTCATCGTACAACGCTTTGTGTCTAAGTACCCAGGCTTACAGGACGTCCTCAAGCAGGCCAGGAAGTTGTGTGGCCATTTCAGGCGTTCCTACAAGGCCATGGCGCACTTTGCAGACATTCAGCGCCGAAACAACATGCCAGTGAGGCGCTTGATTTGCGACAGCCCGACACGTTGGAATTCAACACTCCTAAAGTTTGACCGCCTGCTCCAACAAAAAAAAATACGTCAACGAGTATTTGTATGACCGGGGTGCTAGGACAGCCTCTGCGGAGCTGGGAATTTTTTTGCCACGTTACTGGACGCTCATGCGCAATGTCTGTAGGCTCATGCATCCTTTTGAGGAGGTGACAAACCTAGTCAGTCGCACCGAAGGCACCATCAGCGACCTCATCCCATTTGTTTTCTTCCTGAAGTGTGCCCTGCGAAGAGTGCTGGATCAGGCTGTAGATGAGCGGAAAGAGGAAGAGTTGTGGTCACCATCACCACCAGAAACAGCCTTGTCATCATCGCTTGCCGGACCTGCGGCAACGCTGCAAGAGGAGTATGAGGAAGAGGAGTCAGTGGAGGAATGTGGCTTTGAGGAGGAGGAAGACCAACCACAGCAGGCATCCCAGGGTGCTCGTTGTTGTCACCTATCTGGGACCCGTGGTCTTGTACGTGGCTGGGGGGAAGAACAGACCGTCAATGACATCAGTGAGGAGGAAGAACGGGAAATGAGTAGCTCAGCATCCAACCTTGTGCAAATGGGGTCTTTCATGCTGTCATGTCTGTTGAGGGACCCTCGTATAAAAAGGATGAATGAGAACAACCTGTACTGGGTGGCCACGCTACTAGACCCCAGTATAAGCAGAAAGTGGTGTAAATGTTACCAAATTACCGGAAGTCAGAAAGGATGCAGCAGTTCAAAACCAAACAAAAAAATATGCTTTACACAGCTTATAAGGGGGATGTCACAGCACAACGGGAATCTAACTGGGGAAGAGGTCAAAGTAATCCTCCTCCTACCACGACCACGGCGGCAAGGACAGGACGCTTTACAGATGTGTTGTTGATGGAGGACATGCAGAGCTTTTTCAGTCCTACACATCGCCACAGCCCTTCAGGATCCAGCCTTAGAGAACGACTCGACCGACAGGTGGCAGACTACCTCACCTTAACTGCAGATATCGACACTCTGAGGAGCGATGAACCCCTTGACTACTGGGTGTGCAGGCTTGACCTGTGGCCTGAGCTATCCCAGTTTGCAATAGAATTTTTTTGCCACGTTACTGGACGCTCATGCGCAATGTCTGTAGGCTCATGCATCCTTTTGAGGAGGTGACAAACCTAGTCAGTCGCACCGAAGGCACCATCAGCGACCTCATCCCATTTGTTTTCTTCCTGAAGCGTGCCCTGCGAAGAGTGCTGGATCAGGCTGTAGATGAGCGGAAAGAGGAAGAGTTGTGGTCACCATCACCACCAGAAACAGCCTTGTCCTCATCGCTTGCCGGACCTGCGGCAACGCTGCAAGAGGAGTATGAGGAAGAGGAGTCAGTGGAGGAATGTGGCTTTGAGGCGGAGGAAGACCAACCACAGCAGGCATCCCAGGGTGCTCGTTGTTATCACCTATCTGGGACCCGTGGTCTTGTACGTGGCTGGGGGGAAGAACAGACCGTCAATGACATCAGTGAGGAGGAAGAACGGGAAATGAGTAGCTCGGCATCCAACCTTGTGCAAATGGGGTCTTTCATGCTGTCATGTCTGTTGAGGGACCCTCGTATAAAAAGGATGAATGAGAACAACCTGTACTGGGTGGCCACGCTACTAGACCCCAGTATAAGCAGAAAGTGGTGTAAATGTTACCAAATTACCGGAAGTCAGAAAGGATGCAGCAGTTCAAAACCAAACAAAAAAATATGCTTTACACAGCTTATAAGGGGGATGTCACAGCACAACGGGAATCTAACTGGGGAAGAGGTCAAAGTAATCCTCCTCCTACCACGACCACGGCGGCAAGGACAGGACGCTTTACAGGTGTGTTGTTGATGGAGGACATGCGGAGCTTTTTCAGTCCTACACATCGCCACAGCCCTTCAGGATCCAGCCTTAGAGAACGACTCGACCGACAGGTGGCAGACTACCTCACCTTAACTGCAGATATCGACACTCTGAGGAGCGATGAACCCCTTGACTACTGGGTGTGCAGGCTTGACCTGTGGCCTGAGCTATCCCAGTTTGCGATAGAACTTCTGGCCTGCCCCGCTTCAAGTGTCCTGTCAGAAAGGACCTTCAGTGCAGCAGGAGGCATTGTCACTGACAAAAGAAGTCGCCTCGGTCAAAAAAGTGCTGATTACCTCACCTTCATTAAGATGAATGAGGCATGGATCCCGAAGGGACTGACAGTAGGGGATACGTTTAACTAACAAAAGGCCTGATGACATGCCTTGGCCTCAAAATGGTCCCCACGCTGCTGTATTTAATGTCTGCATACCGGATGACTTTCGTGAATTCTCCGCCACCAACTAGGGTACAAGCCGCAATGTTTTAGTCACCTTTCTGCCTTGAAAACATCCATTTGTCCAGCCTCTGCTACAACAGCGGCTGCAACAATAACATTGTTTTTCAGTCATGTGTGCATGCCTAATTTTTCTGGCCTTTGGTGCTGCACTGTGGCTGCAAAAACAAAACAAAAAAAAGGCACATACAAGTGTCAATTCCCCTTTCGTGATTGTTACCTTGTTGTGGTGAAGTGGCTTGCGTATCACAATGAAGCGATCATCACCTCTATGAGTGTGTTGGCAATGTTGCCACACCCCAGATGATAAGGCCGTTGCTTCATTATGATCAGACCAAAAGCGATCGGGACGGCTGGATGTTTTTTCATAGAAAAAACTTTAAAAAAAATATTTTTCTTTTTTTAAGTTGTATGGGTGGGTTTTTAATACATAAAATAAAAAAATCATAATAAAGTCTCTTAATGGTTTATTAGAAATAATGCAGATAATTTAAAAAATCCCCAACAAATCCAATACAAATCAAGTACAAAGCTCTTAACGAAATTATTCCAGGATGCCGTAATGGTTCGTTAATTCGACAATGGTTAATCAATTCGACACACGTCCCCGGATAAGGGACGTAACAGGTATTAAACTGATAGGAATAGGACTAGTTAAGACACCACTCATATAGGGTGTCACAGCACATTGCTCCTTGCACGCGCAGTGCCCCAACTTGGGAGTAAGAGGACCGACCAAGCTGCTTTTTCCATCTCCCGGTTCTTAAAATCAATTCAGTTTGGTGTATCAGAGTTTGGTCTGTCACTGTGAAGGCAGTCGAAGATACCCGGCCTAAATTTTTTTTCACAAAAGGCAATCCCACCCTGATATGGGACGTAACAGGGATTAACCACTTCAGCCCCGCTAGGTGAAACCCCCTTCATGACCAGGCCACTTTTTACACTTCGGCACTACACTCCTTTCACCGTTTATCGCTCGGTCATGCAACTTACCACCCAACTGAATTTTACCTCCTTTTCTTCTCACTAATGGAGCTTTCATTTGGTGGTATTTTATTGCTGCTGAAATTTTTACTTTTTTTGTTATTAATCAAAATATAACGATTTTTTTGCAAAAAAATGACATTTTTCACTTTCAGCTGTGAAATTTTGCAAAAAAAACGACATCCATATATAAATTTTTCGCTAAATTTATAGTTCTACATGTCTTTGATAAAAAAAAAATGTTTGGGCAAAAAAAAATGGTTTGGGTAAAAGTTATAGCATTTACAAACTATGGTACAAAAATGTGAATTTCCGCTTTTTGAAACGGCTCTGATTTTCTGAGCACCTGTCATGTTTCCTGAGGTTCTACAATGCCCAAACAGTATAACTACCCCACAAATGACCCCATTTCGGAAAGTAGACACCCTAAGGTATTCGCTGATGGGCATAGTGAGTTCATAGAACTTTTTATTTTTTGTCACAAGTTAGCGGAAAATGATGATGATTTTTATTTTTTATTTTTTCTTACAAAGTCTCATATTCCACTAACTTGCGACAAAAAATAAAAAATTCTAGGAACTCGCCATGCCCCTCACAGAATACCTTGGGGTGTCTTCTTTCCAAAATGGGGTCACTTGTGGCGTAGTTATACTGCCCTGGCAATTTAGGGGCCCAAATGTGTGAGAAGAACTTTGCAATCAAAATGTGTAAGAAATGACCGGTGAAATCCGAAAGGTGCACTTTGGAATATGCGCCCCTTTGCCCACCTTGGCAGCAAAAAAGTGTCACACATGTGGTATCGCCGTACTCAGGAGAAGTTGGGGAATGTGTTTTGGGGTGTCATTTTACATATACCCATGCTGGGTGAGAGAAATATCTTGGCAAAAGACAACTTTTCCCATTTTTTTATACAAAGTTGGCATTTGACCAAGATATTTTTCTCACCCAGCATGGGTATATGTAAAATGACACCCCAAAACACATTCCCCAACTTCTCCTGAGTACGGTGATACCAGATGTGTCACACTTTTTTGCTGCCAAGGTGGGCAAAGGGGCACATATTCCAAAGTGCACCTTTCGGATTTTGCAGGGCATTTTTTACACATTTTGATTGCAAGGTACTTCTCACACATTTGGGCCCCTAAATTGCCAGGGCAGTATAACTACGCCACAAGTGACCCCATTTTGGAAAGAAGACACCCCAAGGTATTCCGTGAAGGGCACGGCGAGTTCCTAGAATTTTTTATTTTTTGTCACAAGTTAGCGGAAAATGATGATTTTTTTTTTTCTCTTTTTTCCTTACAAAGTCTCAAATTCCACTAACTTGCGACAAAAAATAAAAAATTCTAGGAACTCGCCATGCCCCTCACGGAATACCTTGGGGTGTCTTCTTTCCAAAATGGGGTCACTTGTGGCGTAGTTATACTGCCCTGGCAATTTAGGGGCCCATATGTGTGAGAAGTACTTTGCAATCAAAATCTGTAAAAAATGACCGGTGAAATACGAAAGGTGCACTTTGGAATATGCGCCCCTTTGCCCACCTTGGCATCAAAAAAGTGTCACACATCTGGTATCGCCGTACTCAGGAGAAGTTGGGGAATGTGTTTTGGGGTGTCATTTTACATATACCCATGCTGGGTGAGAGAAATATCTTGGCAAACGACAACTTTTCCCATTTTTTTATACAAAGTTGGCATTTGACCAAGATATTTTTCTCACCCAGCATGGGTATATGTAAAATGACACCCCAAAACACATTCCCCAACTTCTTCTGAGTACGGCGATACCAGATGAGTCACACTTTTTTGCAGCCTAGATGCGCAAAGGGGCCCAAATTCCTTTTAGGAGGGCATTTTTAGACATTTGGATCCCAGACTTCTTCTCACGCTTTAGGGCCCCTAAAAAGCCAGGGCAGTATAAATACCCCACATGTGACCCCACTTTGGAAAGAAGACACCCCAAGGTATCCAATGAGGGGCCTGGCAAGGTCATAGAATTTTTTTTTTTCGCATAAGTTAGCGGAAATTGATTTTTTTTTGTTTTTTCTCACAAAGTCTCACTTTCCGCTAACTTAGGACAAAAATTTCAATCTTTCATGGACTCAATATGCCCCTCAGCAAATACCTTGGGGTGTCTTCTTTCCAAAATGGGGTCAGTTGTGGGGTGTTTGTACTGCCCTGGCATTTGAGGGTCTCCGCAATCATTACATGTATGGCCAGCATTAGGAGTTTCTGCTATTCTCCTTATATTGAGCATACAGGTAATGAGATTTTTTTTTTCCGTTCAGCCTCTGGGCTGAAAGAAAAAAATTAACGGCACAGATTTCTTCATTCGCATCGATCAATGTGGATGAAAAAATCTCTGCCAAAAAAAAAAAATGGAGGGGAAAGGCGTCTGCCAGGACATAGGAGCTCCGCCCTACATCCATACCCACTTAGCTCGTATGCCCTGGCAAACCAGATTTCTCCATTCGCATCAATCGATGTGGATGAATAAATCATTGCCGGGATTTTTTTTTTTTTATATATATATATATATACAAAATGCTTGCCAAAGCATAGGAACGCCGCCTCCTCCTCAGCTCGTATGCCTTGGCAAACGTATCTGTCACTGCAGAGGAGAAAATCCCGTCTTGCAGCGCCGCATACACCGACTTGCGTGTAATCTGACAGCAGCGCAATGCTTCTGTCAGAATGCACATCGGTGCTGCAGCTAGTAGATCGGTTGGTCCACCTGGAAGGTAAAAAGACAAAAAAAAAAAAAAAAAAAAAAAAGAAAAAACCAGGCCACAACGCAATAATTTTATTAACTTTGGAACAGAACATGTAACTTTAACTTTTGGAACTAAACATTAACCTGTTTGCTTACCTGTTTTTTTTTTTTTTTTTTTTTTTTTTTTACCTTTATAGAACAAACCTCTCCTTCCCCATGGGTCAATGTGCAAAGCGCAAATCGCCCAAAGATGTGGCGAAGTGCGTTATGCACTTTGTCCCATGTGAAAGGAGACGTTTGCAGCAGCTATGAGTGAATGGGCCCTAATAGCCCTGTGTGCCTATCCTGGTGAGATGTGATCCCTATGCTAGGTGTACCTGTGTGTGGTACTTTCGGAAACACTCCCCTAAGCATAGGGCAGGGTGGTCGGGACAGTCAGGACAGAAATAACGGGTGTCACGCCTTATTCCACTCCTGCTACAGACACGACATTTTTTTCGGGGTGGCGGTCGGTTTGAGGTACCAGCAACGACACTGGGGAAGTGTCGCTCGTGTAGACGGCTAACTACACTGGTGGATGGGGCCATGGAACCTCCTGGATACAGGAGGTTCGCGATGATCTCTTCCTGAAATTTGAGGAAGGATCCAGTTCTCCCAGCCTTACTGTAGAGAACAAAACTATTGTACAGAGCCAATTGAATTAAATATACAGACACCTTCTTATACCAGCGTCTGGTGCGTCGGGAAACTAAATACGGAGCCAACATCTGGTCATTGAAGTCGACCCCTCCCATGTGGAGGTTATAGTCGTGGACTGAGAGGGGCTTTTCAATGACACGGGTTGCTCGCTCAATTTGGATTGTCGTGTCTGCGTGAATGGAGGAGAGCATGTAAACGTCACGCTTGTCTCTCCATTTCACCGCGAGCAGTTCTTCGTTACACAGTGCGGCCCTCTGCCCCCTTGCAAGACGGGTGGTAACGAGCCGTTGGGGGAAGCCCGCGCGACTAGTTCGTGCGGTACCACAGGCGCCAATCCGTTCTAGAAACAAATGCCTAAAGAGGGCCACACTTGTGTAAAAATTGTCCACATAAAGATGGTACCCCTTGCCGAATAAGGGTGACACCAAGTCCCAAACTGTCTTCCCACTGCTCCCCAGGTAGTCAGGGCAACCGACCGGCTCCAGGGTCTGATCTTTTCCCTCATAGACCCGAAATTTGTGGGTATAGCCTGTGGCCCTTTCACATAGCTTATACAATTTGACCCCATACCGGGCGCGCTTGCTTGGGATGTATTGTTTGAAGCCAAGGCGCCCGGTAAAATGTATTAGGGACTCGTCTATGCAGATGTTTTGCTCAGGGGTATACAAATCTGCAAATTTCTGGTTGAAATGGTCTATGAGGGGCCGAATTTTGTGGAGCCGGTCAAAAGCAGGGTGGCCCCTGGGACGGGAGGCGGTGTTGTCGCTAAAGTGCAGGAAACGCAGGATGACCTCAAATCGTGTCCTGGACATAGCAGCAGAGAACATGGGCATGTGATGAATTGGGTTCGTGGACCAATATGACCGCAATTCATGTTTTTTTGTCAGGCCCATGTTGAGGAGGAGGCCCAGAAAAGTTTTAAATTCGGAAACTTGGACTGGTTTCCACCGGAAAGGCTGGGCATAAAAGCTTTCCGGGTTAGCGGTGATAAATTGTGTGGCATACCGGTTTGTCTCTGCCACGACTAAGTCTAAAAGCTCCGCAGTCAAGAACAGCTCAAAAAATCCCAGGGCCGAACCGATCTGAGCCGTCTCAACCCGAACTCCACACTGGGCGGTGAAAGGGAAAACTACGGGTGCGGCTGAAGTTGGGGACTGCCAATCAGGGTTTGCCAGCACCTCTGGGATTCTAGGGGCTCTACGGGCACGTCTTTGCGGTGGCTGCGACGGGGTCACTACTGCACGTGCCACCGTACCAGCTTCAACTGCCCTTCTGGTGCTCGCTACTTCACCAGGTTGTACGGCAGTGCTGGTACTAGGTCCAGGAAGGGCTGGGCTGCTGGTGTATGCCTCACCACGTAATCCGACAGCACCAGCCCCACTCTGCTGCTCTTGAAGCGGATCCTGCGCAACCTGCGGTCTAGCGACACGGGGCCGGGTACGCCTGGTGCTATCAGGGACCTCAGCCTCCTCGTCCGAACTTTGGGTCAGAGAGCCACTGCTTTCTACAGGTTCGTATTCTGACCCGCTGGATTCATCAGATGAGGGTTCCCACTCCTCATCCGACTGGGTCAGAAGCCTGTAGGCCTCTTCAGAGGAATACCCCCTGTTTGACATGTGGGCAACTAAATTTAGGGGTATTCCCTGAGACTACCCAAGAAAAAAAAAGCAAGCCTGTCTTACAAAGGGGAGGCTAGCGAAGTACCGGAGGCTGCTGCGGTTGATAAAAAATATCAAAACTGATTTTTTTATCGCCGCAGTGCGTGTAAAGTGAATGTGCAGTGATCAAAAAAAAATAATTTTTTTGTCACTGCGGTGGGGCGGGTGTGGGCGAACGCACGTGTGGGCGAACGATCAGGCCTGATCGGGCAAACACTGCGTTTTGGGTGGAGGGCGAACTAAAGTGACACTAGTACTATTATAGATCTGACCGTGATCAGTTTTGATCACTTTCAGATACTATAAAAGTACAAATGCTGATTAGCGATACGCGGTGCGGTGGGCTGGGCGCTAACTGATCGCTAACTACCTAACCAAGGGACCTAAACTATACCTAAAACCTAACGGTCAATAACAGTGAAAAAAAAAAGTGACAGTTTGCACTGATCACTTTTTTCCTTTCACTAGTGATTGACAGGGGGGGATAAAAGGGGTGATCAAAGGGTTAATTGGGGTGATCTGGGGGCTAAATGTGGTGTGGTGGGTACTCACAGTAAAGATGTGCTCCTCTGCTCCTCTGCTGGAACCAACCGACCAAAAGAAGGAGCAGAGGAGCACAGCAGCCATATAACCCCATCATATTTACTAATATGTGGGGTTATATGGCTGCTGATTGGATTTTTTAAAAATCAGCAGCCTGCCAGCCAATGATCGTGGCCGGCAGGCTGCTGACGAAATAGTCCTCTGCGAAATGCCGGCCCGCGATGCGCATGCGCGGGCCGGCTGTGACGTAATCTCGCGTCTCGCGAGAGGACGCGCCGATGCGTCCAGGAGGAACTAAACAACCACCTCCCGGACGCATCGGTGCGTACAGCGGTCGGGAGGTGGTTAAACTGATGAAAATAGTACTACAGAAAATAGCACTCATATTGGGTGTGACAGTAAATTGCACGGCGCAGACGCAGTGACCGTGGCGTGGATTCAAACAAAGGGGAGGGAGCCAGCAATTTTTTAACCATCTCCCCATTCGAAAAATCTATTTAATAAATGGTCCCCAGATTGGGGACGTAACAGGGATTAAACTGATGAGAAGAGAGAACTACAGGAAATACCACTCATATCGGGTGTGACAGTAAATTGCACGGCGCATACGCAGTGACCGTGGCAGGGATTCAAACAAAGGGGAGTGAGCCAGCAATTTTTTAACCATCTCCCCGTTTGAAAAATCTATTTAATAAATGGACCACAGATTGGGCGCGTAACAGGGATTAAACTGATGAGAAGAGAGAACTATAGAAAATAGCACTCATATCGGGTGGTACAGTAAATTGCACGGCACAGACGCAGTGATTGTGGATTCAAACAAAGGGGAGGGAGCCAGTGTTTTTTAACCATCTTCCCATTCGAAAAATCAATTCAATTCACCTTTCCGGGACCCTTGGTGTTGTACGTGGCTGGGTGGAGGAAGAAACCTTCAATGACATCAACAGGACATGGCTAGCTTGGTATCCAACCTTGTGCAAATGGGAAGTTTGCGGTTGGGCAAATGGACTGTTTGCGGTGGTTTGCGGTGCATTTAAAGGGGAGTTTGGTCTGTGAATGTCTGTGAAGCGGGCGTAACCCTTACACTACCTGATCGATACAACATCATACCTGATCGTATACACACACTGGATGTTGTAAACCACGTTGTTAAAAAAAAAATTGATTGTTAGGTGATTTATGCCCTTTATGGATTAAAATCTAACTCTGCGTCAACTATGTAATTTTCCATGGGAGTTTTGCCATGGATCCCCCTCCGGCATGCCACAGTCCAGGTGTTAGTCCCCTTGAAACAACTTTTCCATCACTATTGTGGCCATAAAGAGTCCCTGTGGGTTTTAAAATTCGCCTGCCCATTGAAGTCAATGGCGGTTCTCCCAGTTCGCCCGTTCGCAAACATTTGCAAAAATTTGCGTTCGCTATTCGCGAACGGAAAATTTTATGTTCGCTACATCTCTATTCACCTTCCCTCTATCCTCTTCTTGGATTTCTCAAGGACCAAGAAACTATAGTAGATGGATTACCTAGTAATTGCAGCTTGCTCTTTTCTCCCCAGGCATTTCAATGGTGCGGCTAAAATAGTGTTGCTATATACAGAAGATGGAGGACTTAGCAGTGGGCAGTACTGAACGCTGCATGCGCGCTCCCGTTCGACCGCTGAATTGACTTGCTTCTAGAGCGATGTAATTTCTGCTCTAGGGACTAATAAAGTGCCAAGCGCTCTCAGGAGGAGAAGGGTGTATTTAACTATGGGAAAAGCTGATTAGTTGGGGTGAGGCTGCGTGTTCCCGAGATGATCCTAAGTAATTCTGGGTAATTAGGGAGAGCGGTCTTAGCCTCAGGGTAAGGGCATCAGCAGCCATCTTTAGAAGATTATCAGAAAGAAGTCTTGTGAGGAGCAATTGCTATTGACTGAATCATATAAAACAAGTGGTATATAAACACAACAATTAGTGATTATGGAATATCACCACAGCAGCTACAACATATTTGAAAAATTAATTTTGACTGAAAATATAACAGTTACCCTTTAAGGTATCACTAGGAGAATTTATGAAGATATTTACACCACTATTGGGTGTTATGAAATAAGACAGGCAGTGAAGTTAGAGAATATTTTTAGTGTTGGTCGAGCATCAAAGTGCTTGTGTGCTCGAGTAGAACACTTCCCGATGCTCAGGTGCTCTACAAAGCACCCGAGCACAATGAAAGTCAATGGGAGAACCCAAGCATTAAACCAGGCACCCCCTGCTATGAAGAGGGGAGGGTGTCGGGGCTCTAGTTTGGTTTAGGAGTCCCTGCTCTGATTCCATAGATATATAGCTCTGTCCATATATGAAGTCAGTGCTTGGGGACACCTGTCACAACCTTCTACATTACAGCCCAGAATGTTAACCACTACACTATAATGCTTCATGGTCAGTTACAAAAATAAAATAAAATATGAGACTTATGATATATAGGAATACTTACTACTAGTTTTTTTTAGTAACTGGCCATGTAGCTCTATAGTGTAGTGGTTAACATTCTGAGCTGTAATGTAGAAGCTTGTGAGTTCAAATCCCACCAGAAACTTTTCAGAAATAGAGGCTAAATTAGATTTAAATACACTGACGCAAGCATCATGCTCACCCAACACTAAATATGTTATATCACATGTTTTTTTTCCGTTGAAGAACTTGTATCCAAATTGTTTATACTTTGGGACAGGACTACATACAGTGGAATAAATATGCCTTATCTAATGACTTTGTGTTTTTGATGCGATGCATTGCATTTCTGGGAGAGAGTTATTTGAATTCCGCTATAGCTTTATGTATTATGCAAAAGTGGGTCTCTTTTGCCTGTTCATCAATCACAGCATTACACACCCTTTGAAGAGAGATTGTGAAACCTTATGAATATTTAGGAGTCTAACCCATTCCCTGAAGACCTTATTCCTTCAAGATTGCCCTAGAATTACTCTCAGAGATGTAGGTCATCAAAAGGCATAATCTGTTAGGCTGGTACCGTATCAGATTGTCAATGGGTTTATCAGTAGAGGTAATTTATTTCCTTGAAATTCCTTTAGGATCCGATTGAAACAAAGTTTGCATACTCAATTCAGGTAAAAATTAATTTGACCCAAAACAAAAGAGCTCAAATGGATTTGAAGCATCATGTATTAGACCGTCCAAAAATTATTCCTTTTGGGAGATGTCTGCCAATGTTTATACTACAATAAAACAGTGACACAGAACAGCACATACATTAGGCTGTGATAAATTAAATTCCTTTAATAACATTTTCAACACTTTTTTTGAAAGTAAAGAATGGACTACAATTTGTTCCGACTGTGAAACTGAAAAGTGTATGGTCAAGTACACTAGTCCAATAAACCAATTAAGTTTTTTGCAGTATATTTAAAAAAAGTAAATTGGACAGAGTTCAGTGCAACTATGATACATAAAAATATGGCATCAAGTACACTATTCATATTATTATTAATAATATAGAAGATTTCTGTTTGTGATTTTTTATGTAAAATTGGCCAACACCTGGCTGATACAAATTAAGAAAAAAAAGATTACAGTAACATTGATGTGCAGTGCAAGAGGAATCTCACTGAATGACTGCAGCCAAGTGACATACACTACACTACACGGAGCTTATCCTGTCCCTAGCTAATACCTGTCTATCAATTAATTACATCTAACTAATTAGCTGTTTAACATGAATATCCTAAAAAAGTGTTGAAAACTTTACAAAGATTCCATTTATCATTTACTAGTGTACCTGACATACCTACCATTGTATTGTGCGGTGCTTTGCCCAATAGACATTAGTTAAAAAAAAAAAAAAGTGTTGAAAATGTTATCGCTAAATATTCAATTCATCACAGACTAGTGTACCTGACATGTCGCTCTGTGATCCCCACAGACTTGTGTACAAAACATGTTCTGTGTCACTCACAGTTATATCTTTGTGGACTCTATCAAATAGATTTGTTTTCCAAAAAGTGTTGATAATTATATTTAATAAAAAAAATCCATTTAGAGCAGACTAGCATGCCTAATTGGAAGTATTGGTCTGCCTTCACAGTTGACTGTGTCCAACTGACCATTCGTTTCTACAGAACTATGGCTCGGAAGCAAGTAATGCAATAGCTACTGTTGGTGGAGGTAGACAGGTGAAGCTGTCAGACCTGGGGCAAACTTGGGTGGTGGTAATGGAAGGAATTTAATGAGTATTGCTGGTTGTGGCTCTGTGTGGGTTTTTCTCATGGTGGAATTTTTCTGCACAGTGGTGTCTGCAGGCAGAAAAAAATACATGGTCATTCAAGAACAAACAAAGGAACTGCAGCTCATCTTCAGCACATGAAGTGGCATCACTTGCTCATGTAGAAAAATTGAACAAGCCATACATTTTAGCAAGACCATCCTCCTTCTCCCCATCATTATTCTAGCAGTTAGGCCACCACCACAAGCAGTACAGTATCATTGTTATCATCATCATTGTCAACATCATCTACTGCTTTTCCTGATCCATATATTCCTCCTAGTCTTCCTCTCCATTATTAGTCATCCATAACAAAATATGTAGGCAGGAAACAACAATACATGCCCAGTAATCTGCTTGTGTGTCAGCTGAACTCAAACCTGGTTGCTGGTGGTGCAGTTGCTGCAGTACTACTTGGTGAATTCCAATGTCTTTAGGCTACTAATACCTCTCTGAGAAGATACATAGGTGCCATTACGTCTTTTAAAAAAAGTCATCCCTGCTTTGTACTATTACGTGGTAGATAATAGAAAGAGTGGCAAAATTATTTTGCATGTCTGATCTAGAAGCCATCTCGGCCCTGTGCTGAGTTACCTCTGTTCTGCCTTTGCCAGTGCTACTGCTATAAAAAGTAGCAGAAGCAGCAGCCCCAGTAGCCAATACAGTGAATTGAGCATGAGGGAACGTTTTTTTCAAACATCTCAAAAACCTGACAAACATCTACAAATGAGTATACATCGCCTGAAGAACCAGGTTCAGTCACATCTGGACTTTTGTCTTTTCTCCAGGATAAACCCTGAACCCTAACCCCATGGACTTCTGGGTCAGAAGATTGGTCTAGTGACAAGAAATGATCCAGGTGTACGGTTCTGAATAACCTCCAGTGTACTGTTAGAAAGGATGTTCAGCATGGCAGGTGGTGTTGTCAAACTAAAGTGGACTAAATTGTACTCTACAAGTGTGGTAAACATTATATTTGAGACAATAAAGCATATATGTATCCATGAGGGATTTCACACACCTCCTTCTGATGCCAATGAATAGACCTGCCATTTTTGACAGTGGAAACTGGCTATTTATCATCAACCCAATGATGCCACTGCCATTGTCTGCCTTTCCATCATGTTCCATACTGTGCCACTGTCATGAAGACTTTTTTCATGACTTTTGTTAAAACATTAAGCCATTGTTGATTGTGGAATTGGTGGAATATATATGTCCCGATACTCTGCTTCTCTGAATGAGAAGTGCAAGCCAGTTTCCCTTCCAAAAGGACAGAAGGACTGAGTGTCTCAAGAGAAAATTGTACTGGTTAGAAAGAAAATCCCCAAGAGCACCCCAAGAATATTCAGCTACCCAGACACTCAGTCTTAAAAAATAAATAAAAAATAAGTAAAACTAGATTTCCAGTGGGGTATTACATCTCTCGCCCCCCCCCCCCCCCCCTCTCTCTCTCTCTCTCTCTTTCTCATTTACCTAAAATAAACCACAAAAAATATTAGTTGGTTACCTTTCAGTTTTTTTGAGAAATTTGAGGCGAATTCTAAATTGGTAGAATCAATTTTACCACCACTAAAATGCACATATATACAGTAGCAAGAAAAAGTATGTGAACCCTTTGGAATGATATGGATTCCAGCACAAATTGGTCATAAAATGTGATCTGATCTTCATCTAAGTCACAACAATAGATAATCACAGTCTGCTTAAACTAATAACACACAAAGAATTAAATGCTACCATGTTTTTATTGAACACACTATGTAAACATTCACAGTGCAGGTGGAAAAAGTATGTGAACCCCTATACTAATGACATCTCCAAGAGCTAATTGGAGTGAGGTGTTAGCCAACTGGAGTCCAATCAATGAGATGAGATTGAAGGTGTTGGTTACAGCTGCCCTGCCCTATAATAAAAAACACACACCAGTTCTGGGTTTGTTTTGTACAAGAAGCATTGCCTGATGTGAATGATGCCTCGCACAAAATAGCTCTCAGAAGACCTACGATTATGAATTGTAGACTTGCATATAGCTGGAAAGGGTTATAAAAGTATCTCCAAAAGCCTCGCTGTTCATCAGTCCACGGTAAGACAAATTTTCCATAAATGGAGAAAGTTCAGCACTGCTACTCTCCCTAGGAGTGGCCGTCCTGTAAAATGACTGCAAGAGCACAGCGCAGACTGCTCAATGATGTGAAGAAGAATCCTAGAGTGTTAGCTAAAGACTTACAAAAGTCTCTGGCATATGCTAGCATACCTGATAGCGAATCTACGATACGTAAAACACTAAACAAGAATGGATTTCATGGGAGGATACCACAGAGGAAGCCACTGCTGTCCAAACAAAAATTGCTGCACGTTTACAGTTTGCACAAGAGCACCTGGATGTTCCACAGCAGTACTGGCAAAATATTCTGTGGACAGATAAAACCAAAGTTGAGTTGTTTGTAATAAACAGACAACACTATGTGTGTAGAAAAAGAGGCACAGCACACCAACATCAAAACCTCATCCCAACTGTGAAGTATGATGGTGGGGGCATCATGGTTTGGGGCTGCTTTGCTGCTTCAGGACCTGGACGGATTGTTATCATCAAAGAAAAAATGAATTCCCAAGTTTATCAAGACATTTTGCAGGAGAACTTAAGCCCATCTGTCTACCAGCTAAAGCTCAACAGAAGATGGGTGTTGCAACAGGACAACGACACTAAGCATATAAGTAAATCAACAATAGAATGGCTTAAACAGAAGAAAATACGAATTCTGGAGTGGCCCAGTCAGGGTCCTGACCTCAACCCGATTGAGATGCTGTGGCATGACCTCAAGAAAGCGATTCACACCAGACATCCCAAGAATATTGCTGAACTGAAACAGTTCTGTAAAGAGGAATGGTCAAGAATTACTCCTGACCGTTGTGCACGTCTGATCTGCAACTACAGGAAACGTTTGGTTGAAGTTATTGCTGCCAAAGGAGGTTCAACCATCTATTAAATCCAAGGGTTCACATACTTTTTCCACCTGCACTGTGAATGTTTACATGGTGTGTTCAATAAAAACATGGTAACATTTAATTCTTTGTGTGTTATTAGTTTAAGCAGACTGTGATTGTCTATTGTTGTGACTTGGATGAAGATCAGATCACATTTTATGACCAATTTGTGCAGAAATCCATGTCATTCCAAAGGGTTCACATACTTTTTCTTGCAACTGTATATATATTTTCTTATGGTAACATCAGAGTTGTTGCTATTCCCGAGCCCATTGCTTCTTCAGGTTCCAGGATCACAGGCATTAACTTTGAAAATGTTTTTGAAGAAATAATAGTTACTTGGACAGAGTCCAATATAATTGCTGCATTACTGTGACACAAAGCAATAGATCAGGCAAACTCTGGGCGGTATAACTGCTAATTAACTATGTTGCAGAACAATATGTCAGGCACACTCAGAGCACAGAATTTATTAAATGAAATTGGAAAAATTTCAGGACGGCAATACAATTTAATCTAATGCCTTGCAAGAGCTGAAGGACCTGTGATGACATCACAGGTTATGTGATCAGTACTAAATGCAGTAGCTGAAAAGGACCTGCGATTATGTCACCATCACGTGGCCAGTGCATTAGAGGATGGCTCAGCAGTAAAGAGAAGTCCTGGGAAGAAGCTGTGGTGAGGTCTACTACATGGGCAGGACAGGTAAGTGAAGGGGTAGATTAGTCAGTGTGAGAGGCAGAGCAATGTTGGGAGTTGTAGTAATTTAACTGGGACTGTATGTTAGGGCTGAAGTTATTTACATGGGACAGTGGGATGGGTTGATGCTATTTACATGGGACTGAATATTGAGCGGTGATGTTATTTACATGGGACTGTATGTTGAAGGTGGCTGGGGAGGGGGTGATGTTACTTACATGGGACTGTATTTTTAAGGGGTCTGTAGATAGAGAGGGATGTTATTTACATGGGACTGTATATTGGAGGGGGCTGGAGAGATGGTGTGATGGCATTTACATGGGACTCTATGGCGGAAGAGGGTCTGTATGGTGGAGGGGCTGAGGAATTGTAATTTGTGAGGACAGTAAACAAAGGAATATAACTACAGGGGGCACTGAAGGGGGCATTCTAAATACTGGGGGTGCTTCAAGGTGAGCATTATAAAAGTAGAGGGTAATATAAATACTGGGGGCACTGTCTGGGCATTATAATAGTAGGGAGTGATATAAATACTGGGGCACTTCAGGGCGAGCATTATAACAGTAGGGGGTAATATAAATACTGGGGGAACTGTGAGGGCATTATAAAAGTAGGGGGCAATATAAATACTGGGGCACTTCAGGGTGATCATTATAACAGTAGGGTGTATTATGAATACTGGGGGCACTGTGCAGACATTTTAAATCAAGGGGACATTAAGTGTTGTAATTACTACTGGGGGCTCTATAGGAGGGACTTATAGAGCCACATTATTTCAATTAAGAACATTATGGGGGGCCTTATTACTACTGAGGGGTCTGTAGAGAGCTTTATTACCACTGGGATAACAATAGGGGGGCCTTATTTCTACTAGTGGGCTCTGTAAGGACATTATTAATACAGTAAGGGTTCTTCTACTAATAGAGGCACTCTTGGGGAGCACTGTCACAGTTGGGGGCACTGTAGGGGGCAGTATTACTAATGAGGGCATTCTGGAAGGGAATTATTATTGGTGGGACTATGAAGCGTACTATTACTATGGGGGGCACTAATTTTTCTTCAGGATAGTATTTGGGGTAGAGAAAAGTGAGGAAGCTAAGATGTCTGTGTTTCACACTCTGCAGAGACGAGGTGTGGCTGAGAGAAGTTGTCCGGACCGAATGGAGAAGATGATGACAGAGAAGATCTACATTAGAGGAGACGTCACCTGGGAGGCACTGGCAGTGAAAGGTACGTGCTGCTGTATAGCTATATAGCAAGTACAGTAAAATGTCTTCAGTGCTAGTGTTTGCAGGGGGAAGGTTTTGGGGGGGGGGGGATTGGTTGACTTCGAGAATTGGGCAATATTCCTTGGGGCTTGGGCCCCGGATCTTTTGAGACCCTAGCAACACCCCTGGCTAGGCCACTCCAGAACCGTTATATGCTTCTTACAGGGCCACTCCTTGGTTATCCTGGCTGTGTGCTTCGTGTCGTTGTCATGTTGGAAGACCCATCTTTAATGCTCTGACTGAGGGAAGGAGGTTGTTGCTCAAAATCTCACAATAAATGGCCCACTTCATCCTCTCCTTAATAAAATGCAGTCATCCTGTCCCCTTCACAGAAAAGCACCCCCAAAGCATGATGTTACCACCCCCATGCTTCACAGTAGGGATGGTGTTCCTGGGATGCAACTCATCCTTCTTTTTCCTCCAAACAGGACGAGTGAAGTTTAGACCAAAAAGTTCTACTTTGGTCTCATCTGACCACATTACTTTCTCCCATGCCTCTTCTGGATCATCCAGATGGTCATTGGCAAATTTCAGATGGGCCTGGACATGTGATGACTTGAGCAATGCATGATTTGAAACCATGATGGCGTAGTGTTCTACCGACAGTGACCTTTGAAACTGTGGTCCCAGCTCTCTTCATGTCATTGACCACCTCCTCCCTTGTAGTTCTCCGCTGATTTCTCACCTTTCTTATCATCAGTGATACCCCAGGGATGAGATCTTGCATGTAGCCCCAGTCCGAGAGAGAATGACAGTTGTCTTTAACCTCTTCCATTTTCTAACAATTGCTCCAACAATTGATCTATTTTCACCAAGCTGCTTAAAAATTGCCCTGTAGCCCTTTCCAGCCTTGTGGAGGTCCACAATTTTGTCTCTGGTGTCTTTTGACAGCTCTTTGGTCTTGCCTATGGTAGTAGTTGGCATCTGACTGACTGTGGGATGGACAGGTGTCTTTAAAGAGCTCAGAAAGGTGCTACTAAGTTAGATTAATGAGTGGATTACAAAAAAATCATACAATGTGATTTCCTAATTTATTTATTTTTTATTCTGTCTCTCAGAGTGGAACTGCCCCTACAATGTGAATTTCAGACCCCACCATGATTTCTAAGTCGGAGAACTTGCAAAATTGCAGGGTGTTCAAATACTGCTGTTCCTCACTGTATGTCTGCTAGCCTGCCTAAATAACACAAAACACTAAATTATCAGATGAAATAATCTTTCATGCAGTGTGTAAACAGCACTCTGCTGCCGATAAACAATTAATTTCTATGAAGACAAGTGAAAGCAGTATCTATCACCCATCCCCATATAGTGGAGGTGATCGCTGCATGTAAATGCTGCTCTTCACCTCCACTGACCAACTGCCAGTTATCGGAAAGGAATGCTTTCTTCCGGATAATTGTCTGTTCATCAATGCAGTGTAAAAGCACTTTAAGATTCTGCTGTTCTTGTGTATGCTGCAGAGTCTTCAATCCCGTCCATATGTGGCTGCTTCTTTTATTGTTCAGCTGTACTATAGTCAATATAGCTAAATAGGAAGAGATGCAGCCATGTCCGGTTGGAGGAGCCTGCAGCCTGTGTGAATGCAGCAGAGACTGTGGCACCTGGAGAGCATGGAAGGGTAAGTACTTTGTAAAAGAGCTTACTTTCACGGGTTATTACAAACTACTGTATCAATTAAGTTAAATGGACACAAAACCTCTTTAATAACAAATTGAATTATATAGATGTATCTGTAGCAGCACTCACAAACAATGATGGCTTCCAACTTCCATAATCCTGCCTTTGTATGTGTAACAGAATAACACATTGATTTCTGTCTGTAAAAGCGATTTATTTATCAATTAATTGTGCAGTAAATCTTGTACAGTAATTAATTGTACAGTAAATCTGTATTTTCTCCATCTGTGTGTCCATTCCTAAAGAGATATAACATTTCCTATACTTTGTCTACAAAGTTTGAAGTCTATGGGTCCACAACAATGCAAAGCAGACACAGTCATATGCGTGAGACCTAAAGTAAAATGTAAAAGTTTTGATTACCTCTAGTCCTGATATTTAGTAAAGGTTACTCATGCATCTAAAACATATAAGAAAACTATATTTTATCCATATTATGGAGCTGTTCTACTGTCATACAATACATTAAACTACAAATATTTTTTACAGAATAGCTAGCTAGGCATAGTGAAATATGAAAGCCTTTTTGGTTTATTGTCACTCTGGTAGTTTTCTGCTGGGGCTTGCAAGTTGACAACTTTTGCGGAGTAGACGCAGCCTAGGCTAGTTTCACACTCGAGTTTGGTGCAGATCCATCATGGATCTGCACAGATGGATCCATTCAGATAATACAAATGTCTGCATCCTTATAGAACAGATCCATTTGTATTATCTGTAACATAGCCAAGACAGAGCCGTCTTAAACACCACTGAAAGTCAATGGAGGACGGATCTGTTTTCTATTGTGCCAGATTGTGTCATAGAAAACTGATTTGGCTCAGTTGGCTGAGTTTGGCTCAGTTTCGTAAGACGAACACCAAAACACTGCAACAGCGTTTTGGTGTCCACCTCTAAAGCGGAATGGAGACAGAACGGAGGCAAACTGATGCATTCTGAGCGAATCCTTTTCCATTCAGAATGCATTAGGGCAAAACTGATCCGTTTTGGACCGCTTGTGAGAGCCCTGAACGGGTCTCATAAATGGAAAGCCAAAACGCTAGTGTGAAAGTAGCCTTACTCTGGATAATGAGTGTACTGAGAGGACACATAGGAATCAAGTCACAATAGCTCAACAGGTACAGCACAGAAGTACAAATCTGATCATACAAGGTATATAAAACATTACACTTTAAAATAAATGGTGCTCTCTAGTTTTAAAGCTTTTTATACTGTATACAACTAATGTTTTAATGAATGTTTGCAGGTCACATTACCAATCATGTTTAAATTGTCACAGTTGTTTTAACAAACTTTACATATATAAATAGTAAAGCATAGGTGAATATAAGAAACTTTATAATACATCTAATCAAGGAAAAAAAAAATCTCCCTCCAGCAGCATTCTTCCTCACCTCTCCATAGACCTCTATGAGAAGCAGGTGTCTGTCTCTTTAAACAAGCTCTTTTTTGTCTTCTCTCATTGAAGCTCACTCATTTTCAATCCAATCTTCTCTATATTATTCTTTCGGCAACATGTAATCTGATCCTTCAGTGAGCTGACAGCCATTTTACCTAACCAGACAGACAGCAGAGAATGTGGGGGCAATTTATCAAGACCTGTACTCCAGAATTCGGTCTCCCAAAAGTCACAAAAAGTGCTTTTGTGACGTTTTGTGCTCATTATTGTGACTTTTTGTATTTTTACACCAATCACTCCAGTTTTCAAAAGTGGGTGGGAAAATGCTGGAAGGCTCAAATTCCTTGCGCTTCGTGAAAATGAATCAATTTTCCCTGAAATATCGGCAAAAAAAAAACCTCACCTAATTAATTTGTGTGGGTAGAGCCCACCACTATCATCTTCATTGAAGATAACGCGCCAGAGGGCATGATGACGTCATGAAATCACTGTGCAAGATTTGTGCAGTGTCTTTAATCAAGATGGCCATGGTGGGGTTTTTGCGATCAAATAGATAAGGCCGCATGCACACAACCGTTGTGTGCATCCGTGGCCTTGTGCCGTTTTCCGTTTTTTTTCGCGGACCCATTGACTTTCAATGGGTCCGTGGAAAAATCAGAAAATGCACCGTTTTGCAGCCGAGACCGTGATCCGTGTTTCCTGTCCGTCAAAAAAATAGGACCTGTCCTATTTTTTTTGACGGACAACGGTTCACGGACCCATTCAAGTCAATGGGTCCGTGAAAGAACACGGATGCACACAAGATTGGCATCCATGTCCGTGATCCATGGCCGTAGGTTACTTTCATACAGATGGATCTGAAGATCCGTCTGCATAAAAGCTTTTTCAGAGGTGAGTTTTCAGATCCTACTCAGTATATTCTTACACAGAGGCGTTCCCATGGTGATGGGGACGCTTCAGGTTAGAATATACTGAAAAACTGTGTACATGACTGCCCCCTGCTGCCTGCCCCCCCCCCTGTTTTAACTCATTGGTGGCCAGTGCGGCCGCCCCCCCCTCCCTCCCCTGTAGTTAACTCATTGGTGTCCAGTGGGCCCCCTCTCCCCTGTAGTTAACTCATTGGTGTCCAGTGGGCCCCCCCTCCCTCCCCTGTAGTTAACTCATTGGTGTCCAGTGGCCCCCTCTCCCTCCCCTGTAGTTAACTCATTGGTGTCCAGTGGGCCCCCCCTCCCTCCGCTGTAGATAACTCGTTGGTGGCCAGTGGGCCCTCTCCCCTCCCTCCCCCTCCTAATTAAAATCGCCCCCCCTATTATTGGTGGCAGTGGAGAGTACCGATCGGAGTCCCAGTGTAATCGCTGGGGCTCCGATCGGTAACCATGGCAACCGGGACGCTACTGCAGTCCCGGTTGCCATGGTTACTTAGCAATTTGTAGAAGCTTCATACTTACCTGCGAGCAGCGATGTCTGTGACCGGCCGGGAGCTCCTCCTACTGGTAAGTGACAGGTCTGTGCTATAGGCAATGCGCCGCACAGACCTTTCACTTACCAGTAGGAGGAGCTCCCGGCCGTTCACAGACATCGCAGCTCGCAGGTAAGTATGAAGCTTCTACAAATTGCTAAGCAACCATGGCAACCGGGACTGCAGTAGCGTCCCGGTTGCCATGGTTACCGATCGGAGCCCCAGCGATAACACTGGGACTCCGATCGGTACTCTCCACGGCCACCAATGATAGGGGGGGCGAATTTAATTAGAAGGGGGAGGGAGGGGAGAGGGCCCACTGGCCACCAACGAGTTATCTACAGCGGAGGGAGGGGGGCCCACTGGACACCAATGAGTTAACTACAGGGGAGGGAGGGGGGCCCACTGGACACCAATGAGTTAACTACAGGGGAGGGAGGGGGGGCGGCCGCACTGGCCACCAATGAGTTAAAAACAGGGGGGGGTCTGCCCCCTGCTGCCTAGCAGCACCTGCCAGGCAGCAGGGGGCAGTCATGTACACAGTTTTTCAGTATATTCTAACCTGAAGCGTCCCCATCACCATAGGAACGCCTCTGTGTTAGAATATACTGTCGGATCTGATTTTCACGATGTAGCTCATATCCGATAGTATATTCTAACATAGAGGCGTTCCCATGGTGATGGGGACGCTTCAAGTTAAAATATACCATCGGATTGGAGAAAACTCCAATCCGATGGTATAAAAGAACTCCAGACTTTACATTGAAAGTCAATGGGGACGGATCCGTTTGAAATGGCACCATATTGTGTCAACGTCAAACGGATCCGTCCTCATTGACTTGCATTGTAATTCAGGACGGATCCGTTTGGCTCCGCACGGCCAGGCGGACACCAAAACAACTTTTTTTTCATGTCCGTGGATCCTCCAAAAATCAAGGAAGACCCACGGATGAAAAAACGGTCACGGATCACGGACCTACGGACCCCGTTTTTGCGGACCGTGAAAAAATACTGTCGTGTGCATGAGGCCTAAGGTGAGTATTATATTTTTTTTTTCTGATTAAACCCTGAAAGCCCTCATTTTTAATCTCAGATACCGCAATCAGCAATGAACTAAGCATCTGAGTGGTTCAATAATGGGGGCAGTGCAATCACCGTTCCCTGTCATTTCACCCGCTACCGGCAAAGAAATGTACTTTGTGATGAAGTAATTCATAATGGAGCAAATTTCTTTGTGAAATTTGGCAAAGTAATCAAGTTGTAAATAATAGGTGCAGAGTAGTGTTGATCAATCACCAAAGAGCTTGTGTGCTTGGGCCAAACACATTGGTATGCTCATTTACTGAACACCTGAGCACAATGGGACAACCCCAGGCACTCCCTGCTCGGAAGAGAAGAGGGTGTCTGGTTCACAAAAAAAGGTTAGAAATTGATGGAAACCCCATCAAAATGGTTTGGAAAAAGCATTAAGACAATGGCTGGATGCATTTTGGACTCCTATTATCTATGACATACAATAAACAACCAGACAAAGGCTACATGCCAAAAGCCAGGTATATGCAAGCCATCAATCTATCCATGAGACAGATGATAGGCTTAGTCAGCATACCTTACAATGGCAGACTTCTGTACTATGAGACATTCCAAACCTGCTCTCATCTGACTGAGAGCCAGTGAGCCTCAAAGTTACTTCAGATCTATTGAATGGCTTGAGTGGACCTGTGCACCTAGATCAATATCATTAGGGAGACTGAAAGGTTTCTGATTGTCCTAACATAATAGTCAATAATCTTTCCATACAGTTTTGTCATTTAAAAACTCATTTGCCTAAACATATGGGAGAGACATGCAAATGAGCAGAATCTACCTTGTTTTTCAGCTGAAAAAACCATTTTCATGGAAAATTCACGATCTACACTACTCATGGACTGCAACATCTATTGGTTTCATAGTCTTATGACAATACAATTACTCTAGTCATAAGACTATGAAACCAATAGATGTCGCTGTTCATGAGTAGTGTACTGTAGATCATGATTAGAGTTTAGTGGACACCTGGATGTTCGGGTTTGACGGGTTCGGAAGAACTTCTCAAAAAAGTCTGAGTTTGGGAGCCGAACTTGACCCGAACTTAACCCCGAACCCCATTGAAGTCAATGGGGCCCCGAACTTTTGAGCTACTAAAATGGCTGTAAAAATGTCATGGAAAGGGCTAGAGGGCTACAAATGGCATCATGTGGTTAAGAGCATGGCAAGTGCTCATGCAAACAAATGTGGATAGGGAAATTACTTTAAATAACATAAAATATGTAGAAATAAAAATAATAATCTTGATCTAGGAAGACGAGTTCCATATGGAGTAGAAGGTTGTGGAGGCAGTGAATGTGGTGGTGTAGGTTGAAGCGGCGGTGGAGGAGTTAGCCTACACTGCTTTTTGGTTTTAAATTGAATTTAATTTTTTTCAAATTAGGGTACAGTCCAAAACATTGGGAAATATAACCTTTGAAAACCACCTCAAGTCATGCTAAACACACATTTTGACAATAGACTAGCTGCAGGGCAGGCCAGCACCTCCAAGGCGTAAAGAGCAAGATCAGGCCATGTGCCCAATTTAGAGACCCATCAGTCAGTTTGTGTAGGCGTGTGCACACATACTGCCCCACCATGTCACACTTCATAGTGACATCCACGATCCATTTGGATTTTTTATCTATCAAATTTCAATGTTCTTTTCTGAGCCTGACATGTTGATCACGGTTATCGGTGAATCAGGGTTCCACTCAGGAGAGGGAGCGTGAGGAAAGGGAGACCACCTCCAAGGGAAATCAATGGATGAAATTGAATTGTAATCGAGCAGAAATATGGGAAAAGTTATTAAAGCATAAGAATCGAAGGAAAGGAGGGGGCGCGCAGCAATTACCCACTCCCGACTTGGGAAGGTAGTGACGATAAATAACAATACAGGACTCTTAAGATGCCCTGTTATTGGAATGATTAATAAAAAATTATAGGGAATGTCACTGGGGTATTTAGGATTTGGAAACGTTAGACAGGAGAGGCCCTGCTGCCGCTTTGTTGACTCGGGATAACTTCTGCCTGATCGCACGTCACCGTGACATCCACGATCCATTTGGATATCTTCTCTATCAACTTTCGATGTTCTTTTCTGAGCCTACCATGTTGATCACGGTTATCGGTGTATCAGGGTTCCACACCGGAGAGGGAGCGTGAGATAGAGAGACCACATCCAAGGGAGGTTCATTTTTTTAAATTAAATATGATCGAGCGGAAAAGTGGGACAAATTATTGAAGCGCAAATGTGGGACAAGTTATTAAAGTTTAAGTATTGAATGAAAGGAGGGGGCACGCATCAATTAAAGAAGAATTTTTGAAATTTAATTCCCTGTCACCTATGCAGAGCAGGGGTTTTGTATACGGCAAAATTGGTAAAATGTCACCTTGTAACAGACGATTTTTTGAAATTTAGGTCCCTACCACTTATGCAGAGCAGGGTTTTAATCACAGCAAAAATGGTAAAATGTCACCTAAGAATGTAACAGACAAATTAGTGATTTTTTTTTACCTGTCTACTAGGTAGAGCAGTGGTATAACACACCCGAAAATTGGTGAATTTCACCCAAAATGAAACAGACAAATTAGTGATTTTATTTTACCTGTCTAATAGTTAGAGCAGTGGTATAACACACCCAAAAATTTGTGAATTTCACCCGAAAATGTAACTGACAAATTAGTGAAATTGGATTAATGAGGTGGAAGTCCATATGGAGTAGGAGTTTGAAGAGTCGGTGGACATAGTGGTGTAGTTGGAAGCGGAGATGGTGGAGGATGAGGTAGCCAACACTAGTTTTTGGCTTTAAATTTTTATTTATTTATTAATTTTTTTTATTAAGGTACACTCCAAAAGAGTGTGAAATATCCAAAATACAAGAATGAGCAATTGCGCTGTAGTATAACAATGGCTAGGTTAAGGCCGGTATACATGTCTATTCTGCACAAGGTACGGACAAGACCTGTGGGATCCATGCCTGATTAATTTTAATGAACGTGAGCTTGTTCCACATTGGCTGTAAGCAGGCGGCTGCGCTTGTCTGTGATAACACCCCCTGACGTGCTAAACACACGTTCAGATAATACACTGGCTGCAAGGCAGGCTAGCACCTCCAAGGCGTAAGGGCAAGCTCAGGCAATGTGCCCAATATGGAGACCCAGAAGTTGAAGGGGGGAGTCATTCAGTACGTGTAGGCGTGTGCACACATACTGCTCTACCGTGTTGCTGAAATGCTGCCTCCTGCTAAGACGTTCCATATCAGCTGGTGGTGCTAGCTGTTTTGGCGTGCTGACAAAGCTTTTCCACATTTCGACCATGCTAACCCTGCCTTCTGAGGTGCAGGCGGTGCCCCAGCTTCATTGGCAACCTCTTTCTCCTCCTCTGCCTTCGCCATTGTGCTTCCACTGTGCCCCCGCTATCAGATAGGAATGCCACCAGTAGCACTGTCTACCAGCGTGCGCTTGTACTCGCACATCTTAAGATCACGCTCCAGTCATGGAATTAAGGACAGTATGTAGCCCTTGATGATCTTCCACCCATTCTTCACTCCTGCGCTACTTGTCAGTCTGCATACTTTCGAAAGCCCAAGCAGTTGGCACCTGTGTTTCGTCATCATCCAAAACGTGATGTGATGGTCCGTCCATGTTCTCATCTTAACATAAGTGGTTGGGCATCAGTGCACTCAATCTCTTCCACTTCTGGGGCAGGGATAGGTGGATGGCCCTGGGAAACCCTGCTAACAGAGTCATCAAAAAGCACAAGAGACTGCTGCATGACTTGGGGCTCAGACTGCTTGGCTAATTTGAAAGAGGGTGAGGTGAACGACTGATGGACATCGGCTGCAGGTGCCAACTGTGGTTTTTCAGCAGGAGACTGGGTGGGAGACAATGTTAAGGAACTAGAGGCACTGTCAGCAACCCAATCTACTATCGCCTGTACTTGTTCTGGCCTCACCATTCGTTGAGCCGCATTCTGCCCGACTAAATACCGCTGCAGGTTCTGTCGCCTACTCGCACCTGAGGAAGGGGTTTCACTTGTGCGTGTAGCTAGCACAGATCGACCACGTCCTCTCCCTGCAACAGGAGCTCCACGACCTGGGCCACATCCCTTATTTGAGGCTCTCCTCATATTTCTCAAATTTAGGATCTTGCCCTAAAAGTGTTTAAATAATAGCAGAATCGAACGACAGTATGTAAAGATTGTATCTCACACGTACAGATGCAGACTAGGCCGCAATTAAAGTTTTTTGCCTAAAATGCCTGTTTTTCGAATAACTGAATAGAACCACAGTATCTAAGTTGTGTATCTCACATGTACAGATCCAGACCAGGCCGCAATTAAATTTTTTTGCCCAAAATGTTTGTTTTTCAAATAACTGAATAGAACCACAGTATCTAAAGTGTGTATCTCACAATCACATATGCAGCAAAGGCTGCAAAATAAAGTTTTTTGCCCAAAATGGGTGTTTTTTTTAGTAACTGAATATGACAGCAGTATATTACCCTTGACTTTCACACGTGCTAAAATTTTGTACTTTGCCCAAAAAGGGTGTTTTTAAAATACCAGAAAATTATAGCTGTATTTCTAGCTTAAATTGCACACGGACTAATCCTGCTAAGGCACCAGATGTTGGATATTGCCAAAAATGGGTGATTTTTCAAAGCTAGAAAATTATAGAAGTTTTTAAAACTTGTTTTTAACAATCACAGATGCAGCAAGAGCTGCAATATTATAAGTATTTTGCAAATAAAAAGGGTGTTTTTTTACTAACAGAATATGCAAGCTGTATATCACACTTGAATTTCACAGGTTTTTAAAAACCCAGAAAATTATCTAGCTTAAATTGCACACTGACTAATCCTGCAAAGGCACCAGATGTTAGATATTGCCAAAAATGGGTGTTTTTTCCAAGCCAGATTATTAGTAAAAAGATTGTGCACTGCACCCACACAAGTATATCTATGTAGATCGCTGAGTTCAATTGGAGTTCTGATCACAAATTCTGTCCTATTCTCTCCCTCACAGCAGCAGCGGCATCCTCTCCCTACACTAAGCACAGCAGATTGACATGCTGTGCTATGTGACTCTAGCTTATATAGAGGCTGGGTCACATGCTGCACTGGCCAATCACAGCAATGCCATTAGTAGGCATGGCTGTGATGGCTTCTAAGGTCACACAGTTAATTGTAGATAACTGATAATCCTGCTGAAGTTCCCTCTCTTTTAACATCTTGATATTGAGATACAGAAACACTCACACACTTATTTACTTATAGGCTGCAGGTTCTCCTTCTTCTCCTCAGTTGTTTTTGGAGGCTAAAGGACCCTTGATCATGTGATATGATGACTTCATCAAAGGTCCTTTAGCCTACCATTACTGTTTGTCAAAAGTCCTTCATACAGGCAAATGTATCTAGAGGGGGTATTGCTCCTAATGTTTTAGAGGGTCAGCTGAGCAGCGTGCCCTCACCCATAATGTTTTTGATGGTGACCAGCATGCCCTCAACCATAATATTTTAGCGGGTCGGCTCAGCAGCCGACCCTCACCCCTAAATTTTTAGATGGTCAGCCTGGCAGCAGGCCCTTCGCCCACAAAATTTTTCATATGGTCAGCTCAGCAGCAGGCCCTCACCCCTAATGTTTTAGATGGTCATCTCAGCAGCAGACCCTCACCCCTAATGTTTTAGATGGTCAGCTCAGCAGCAGACCCTCACCACTAATGTTTCAGATGGTCAGATCAGCAGCAGGCCCTCACCTCTAATGTTTTAGATAATGTTTTAGAGGGTCACCAGCAGGCCATCAATCATAATTTTTCAATGGTGTGTATGATGCCCTCCTTTATGTGTAATAAAGGGTGTAATTGAGTGCAGTTTTCTTGTCATTTTTGGCAGCCCTTTCCCTTAGGTGCATAGGCTTTATGAGTGTAGGAGGTCCACTACCTGAACAATTGTACCACAATGTGAATAAGGCCCTCCTTTATGTGATATACAGGTTGTATCGGAGTGTCCCTCCCCCTCTTCAGAGCAGGGGGTGCCTGGTTTAATGCTTGGGTTCTTCCATTGACTTCCATTGTGTTCGGGTGCTCAGTAAAGTAGCCTAGCATCCTGATGTGTTCTACTCGAGCACCTAAACACTTTGGTGCTCGACCAACACTATTAGTGATCAAACATTTGCATGATCAGGACCAATGGCGTCAAAACATAGATAAAATGTATTTTAACCAGTCATACCACACAGCGAATACTGTAAAAACAGCAGTCCAAAAACAATGGGTTATGGTACCATAAAATTGAGTCAGATACATGGCTCTCCAAGTCTCCAATTTGTAAAGTTTCGGACTGCAAAAAAAATGCGTAGTCATGTTTTGTATTGCATCTTATGTAATATCTTGTACTATTATCATGCCCTACACACTGCATGAATTACCATTATAAGTTTATAGGAGAAACTCAAAGATTAGAATATCGTGCAAAGTTCATTTATTTCAGTAATGCAACTTAAAATGTGAAACTAATATATGAGATAGACTCATTACATGCAAAGTGAGATATTTCAAGCCTTTATTTGTTATAATTTTGATGATTATAGCTTACAGTTTATGAGAACCCCAAAGTCACAATCTCAGGTCCCCTTTGCTCAGGGGGTATGGATTAATTAGCTGACTAGAGGGTGACACTTTGAGCATTAAATATTGAACCTTTTCACAATATTCTAATTTTAAGTTGCATTACTGAAATAAATAAACTTTTGCACAATTCTAATTTTCTGAGTTTCACCTGTATGTAAGTTCATAAATTCATGTACTCATGTATGAGAAATGTACCTGTTTTAATAAGCTCTTATGAGAAATCTTTTATATATACTCCTGTTTTCTCTTAAATTAAAAGCTTCATATTCTAAGCACTAAGACATCAACATATGGTTTGGAAAAGAAGTGCCCAGAGACAATTAATTTTGTAAAGCTAAAGACTTGTGTATAAAACCATTTTTTATGTTATCACTTGTGTTGTGATCCACCAATGAGTTTATGTTAATCAGTAGAGATGGCCTTGCGGTTTGCCCGGCGGTCGTTTCGCGGGGAACTTTGCGTGTTCGGGATTTACCGAACATGCAAACATATGGAGAAATTCGCGCCTGCCATATTCTTTTACATTGTGAAGAACTTTGACACATCCATCAGGTGGTACAGGACAGCCAATTGAGACGTTTCAGCACATGGACATACCCCCTACCTTATAAATAAACCTGATCTGGCCGCCATTTTACATTCAGTGTTTTGCCAGTGTAGGGAGAATTTGCTGTGTGGAGCAGGGACAGGCTGTTAGGGACACCAAAGGCTAGCTAATAGGGCCACAAAAGTCATTTTAAGGACTAGTATAGGTGTGCTATCGATATGTGTGATATACAGAGGGGTGCGATATACTTATAGTATAATTCTATAATGAGTCAAAAACACATAGATCTATATAGTGATCACCTGTAAGTCAGGGGCCTAGGGGCTGCTGGCTTACTAGGGCCATTTTAATATAGGGTAACGTTCCGGACGGGGTCGCTCTTATCAGGGCGGGTGGTCTGTGGTTAGGCTATCAGGGCCAGAATAGCACCCCCCTGTAGGGCAATATCAGAGGACAGTTCTTTGTCCACCCTGTCCTTCAATACCACACCATCATCTAGCCCAGGGATAGATATTTTCTGCTTCCCCTCCGGGATTCATGGATGTGCACTAGAACCCCCCCCCTCCCCCACCGGATTGTGGTAGGACATATGGTTTCTGATTTAATGCCGCCGAGCACTTGCTTGTTATTGTCTACCACATCTATGCTTTTTGCTTAACTTTAATAATTACATATATTTTCATTTTGAGGGATATCTTTTCCATTCACACATCCGCAAAATGGGTCCTCATCCGTTTCGCAATTTTGCGGAACGGGTGCAGACCCATTTATTTTCAATGGGGCCGGAATGTGCTGTCCGCATCCGCATTTGCGGATCCACACTTCCGCATCTGTGCTTCCGTTTCCTGCAAAAAAATAGAACATGTCCTATTCTTGTCCACAATTGTATACAAGATTAGGCATTTTCTATTATAGTGCCGGCGATGTGAGGTCCACAAATTGTGGAATGCACATTGCCGGGGTCCCGCGTTTTGCGGATCCGCAAAACACAGACGTGTGAATGGACCCTCATAGTAAAATTATTAAAGGTTACGTTTTATCTTTATGTATATTCTAATGGATTGCCTTCCTTGTACAATGTTATAATATACTTTCTATGTTAGAAAGTATATTATAGTGCATTTGTATTGTGCGGCAGTTGTGTGCGGTTCTGCTGCGATACTGCAGGTATATAGAGGGACAAGCGTTATTGGAACAAATAATTTCTACTGGTGTGATATACCAGTCCCTCCCCAAAAAAACTGATTGAAGCGGGGTGTTATATACCAATATACTTTCTTTATAGTGCATTTGGGTTCTGTATAGTGCATTTGCGCATGCGCGTACAGGAAATTATATTGCTGATATTTCGCATTGAAAAAAAAAAATGAATGGAGATCGCAAATTCAAATAATACATCTGGTATGTCACTATCCATGTTGTGGGACTATTTGTGCACTTCTAGTAATTATTTCTTGGCTGCAAATATGAGCTGAAGGTTTTTCAGGTTCGCCTGCCATTAAAATTAATGGGACCCGCTGCAAACTTGCGGTTCTCGAACATTTGATCACGTTTGCGCGTTCGCGTTCACGAACCGTCCAGGCAGATGTTCGTCCATCACTATTAATCAGTAGACTGTGCATATGAAGCAAGAAATCCCACATATTTTCCACTATAGTTCAGTGATTTTGTTTTATATGTATTGAATGTGCCTTTACCTGGCATTTAAACATTCTTTTGCACCTGGTAACCTCCATCACAGGGTATGATATGGTTGTGGCTTACAGTCTTGCTTTATTCACATTGCATTAATTGCTATGCGATTGTGTGGAAGCTTGGCTGTGAGCTGGATTTCATCACCTTCAGACTGTGTTCACACCATAGTTAGCGTAGTGGTTGGACCCTTGCCATGCTGAGAGACCGTGACGTGGTGCATGATGGGTTCCGATGTGTTCCTGACAGGAATATATTGGCAAAAGTCTCATCTTTTAATATCTGCTTGTATGACTAGCTAGTATAGTCAGTGGCATATTCATTTGGTGCATTTTTTTCTGTGATTTATATAATTATATTTTCATCTGCACAATGCTCCATTTTGTGTAGGATGCCTTTGTGGTGCATTTGGACTGCGCCGGCATACTCCATTGTACGCATTTTTTGCTGGAGATGGTTGTTTGCTGCGGTCCACATGCGGTGGGACTGCTCCCCCAATGAGAAACACGCTACAGTGTTTGGGGTTTGAGCAGTTCCCCCATTTTTGCCAATATATTTCTGTGATCAGGTTTTCCACTAGCCTGAGGGATCCCCTGCTGAAGCCAGCTGGGATCGTTAAGGGGAAATAAAGCACAGTCCAGGCTGTCAGTCTGGGGAAAGTGATGCCATGAGAAATTCTGGGAAGCTGGCTGCCCTGTGGGCTAGAGAAGCCAATTTCCTTGTGTGACCTGTGTTCAATAGGTGAGCTAGGATCGTCACTGTACTAGCCAGAGCCCAGACGGGCAGGTGTTTATTTTGGTTCACTTTATGTTTATTTTTGGTGCTGGACCTTCACCTTACCCAGTGAGCTATAACTGGGGGTTTCCTGTATTGTCAGAGTGTAATAAAAATAAAGCATCATTTGGACTTTTGTGGTCTGCAAAATAATCTGTCACCGCCGCCCTGCTTGAGAGAGCAATCCCAATTTTTTTTATTTATTAGGGTATACTTTGGGATTAGCATAGACAAGGGCATACTATTTTATGCTATAAAAATAAAATCAATAAAATGTGAATGTGTTTGATGAAGAGGGCTTTTTGTCTTTGAAACGTGTTGACAATAAAATAAAAGAATTACCGGTACATTTTACATGTACCTATCTAGAAGTCTTATTAGGGAAAGAGTCTGGATTTCGGTTCTGTTTTCTTTTGTGATTTCTCCAGTCCAAACTTGCGGCTTGCATGTACAGTGGATATAAAAAGTCTACACACCCCTGTTAAAATGTCAGGTTTCTGTGCTGTAAAAAAATGAGACAAAGATAAATCATTTCAGAACTTTTTCCACCTTAAATGTGACCTATAAACTGTACCACTCAATTGAAAAACAAACTGAAATATTTTAAGTGGAGGGAAGAAAAAAAAAAATAATAATGTGGTTGTATAAGTGTGCACACCCTCTTATAACTGGGGATGTAGCTTTGTTCAAAAAATAAATATGGAGGGTGGTCCCTCAGGGGGAAAAAAAGGTGCAGTGGCACCCACCCCCAGAACTGCTTGGCAGTTAAGACCATATGAAACAAAGGGGGCAGCAACGTGATTAAAACCTAACTTTCAATGTTAAAGATTAAGATCCCTGAAATGGGAAAAAGGACCCCTTACAGACAAACAATACAGACAACAGCAAGGAACCTGGTGTGCCAGGTCGCCTTTGGTCGAGTCCACAATGTGCCTCTGAACAGGGCAGAAGTGGGACTGATAGACCAATAAACATAAATAAAGTTAAGATCACGGCGGTGTGCCTAAAGGTCTGTAGACATGCCAATAGGCAAAGAAAAGGGTAGGTCTTACCAGTGGAGGACAATCTGGACCCACTCGTGCGGTACACAAACAGAGGTGGTTCTTAAGCTTGAACAAATCCTCCGGTGGGTGGTTACTCTGTGATGGAGGGCCACAGGCAGAATCCATCCCTGTTTATGCCCTACTTGGCCTGTTGTGCCCTAAAGTAAGCCTCCTAACACGGGGTCCTATCCCCTGCAAGGGGTGGCTCCGTCTGGAACCTGACCCTAAATTAATTACCCTAGGTGGCCCTGTCAGGGACAGGGAAAGTGGCCCTGTTAGGGGCAGGGAAGATGGACCCGGGGTGTATCAAAAGGTAAAAGTGGTGAAAAGCTTATATGCGATATACTCGATGTTCCTACGTGTTTCATATGGGAATACATCTAAAGGAAAAGGCCTCTAACTGTGGAAGACCCCATAACTCATCAGGGGACAAGGGTCTTAGATAGAGGGAGAACCCCCACTCCTACAACAACTATATGGTTTAGACAGAGGGGAAGGGGGGGAGAAATTGTAGTGGCACAGACTTAGAAAGGACGTTTTAGTCCTATTCAACCTAGGCACTGTTTCCTTGGAGCGCGTGTGGCCTTTACCAGGGAGTGCGGCAGAGCGGAGGAATGTGCTGCCAGCAGACCAGAGGCGGCATTGTGGACTCGACCAAAGGCGACCTGGCACACCAGGGTCCTTGCTGTTGTCTGTATTGTTTGTCTGAAAGGGGTCCTTTTTCCCATTTCAGGGATCTTAATCTTTAACATTAAAAGTTAGGTTTTAACACGTTGCTGCCCCCTTTGTTTCATATAGATGTAGCTGTGTTCAGAATTTAGCAATCACATTCAAAATCATGTTAAATAGGAGTCAGCATACACCTGCCATCATTTAAAGTGCCTCTGATTAACCCCAAATAAAGTTTAGCTGCTCTAGTTGGTCTTTCCTGAAATGTTCTTAGTCGCATCCCTCAGCAAAAGCCATGGTCCACAGAGAGCTTCCAAAGCATCAGAGGGATCTCATTGTTAAAAGGGATCGGTCAGGAGACGGGTACAAAATAATTTCCAAGACATTAGATATACCATGGAACACAGTGAAGACAGTCATCATCAAGTGGAGAAAATATGGCACAACAGGTCTGACGAGAGGAAAACTGGTCTGGGAGGATACCAAGAGGCCTACAGCAACATTAAAGGAGTTGCAGGAGTATCTGACAAGTACTGGCTGTGTGATACATTTGACAACAATCTCCCGTAGTCTTCATATGTCTGGGTTATGGGGTAGTGTGGCAAGACAAAAGCCTTTTCTTATGAAGCCAAACGAGGAACCAATGTTGCTGCTCCACTTGACCACTCACTGTGTGGAATAAAAATTCAGCAGGCTGTTAAGGTGTTGTGACTCTCATGTAACAGTGGTACATACAGTGTATCCACTCCCAATCCTATACTCTGACGATCTTATATATCAGTGCTACCTGTGTCTTTTTTTTATTTTCTAAATAAAATCAATCTGTTAGGCTTGCATAAACAAGCGCTGCATTTGTAAATAAATTAGTACAACCGCGTTTATGTATATTAAAAGCTATAAACTTTGCTTTTCTATAAATTATTCATTAAGCGAGCTAATATCAACCTATGTGGTGGCTTTCTAACAGTAATTTGCAGGAGAAATCATAGTTTAATTCCTCAGGACATTGCTATATTAAAATGCATACATTTTACTAATATTCCTTTAAAAAATTCAGTGTTTAATTAGGTAACTGTTTGCTATTGGATACCCTTCCCCCTCTCAAAGCTACCTTTATTCTTAGCTAATAAGGAAAATCATTTTGTTGCTAAAAATGCAGTAAAAGCCGCATAAGGATGCCAATGCTTTAATTAGCAAATAGCATACTGGTTGTAACAGCGCAATGAAAAAAAGCATATATCAAACTATAATTGTATATATATATATATATATATACCTTCAGTATACAAAAAAAAACAACCATATATTTTATTAGGTTTAGTTGGCCATAATTTTCATCCATTTGCTAGTAAGACTGTACTGCATAGCACACGGACCCGAGTTTGGACTGGCCCACAGGAAGGTGGGCTCCTAAACCCCCACCCCCTGCACAAGTGACACATGATGCTGTAGACTGACTGCACTAGAAAGGCAATGTACAGTACCCCAACTAGCCTATGTTCAAATAAAAACTGGGTAGATCTTTTAACAAACTACCCAGTTTATTATTATAGAATCATCAGATGGCTGATATGACTCCTAGGTAGAGGAGCAGGCCAGCCAGCATCCTCTTTATCCAGGGACCTGTCCTCTCATTGCAGGGACTCCCATAATCAATTGTTTTGTAGATACTTGCTGCTTTCTGCCCCTGTGTTGGGAGATCATATTTGCATATAGATGTACAGTAGGCCGCAGAATGAACTTACTGGTCAGCCCTAGGCACCCCCGTCTGACACTGCATAGACCTATTAAAATAACTGGTAAAATTCATACTTAAGTGTATTTGTTGTTTCAGAAAACCTTTCAGGATAAGCTGCCACATTTGTCTACATAAGTAATAGCACTATACCTGACCATTATATGACTTGGATCTGGCATTTTCGAAATGTTCTCCTCTGTAGGCTACATCTCTAGTACTTAGTTGTCCATAAGTTGCTGGCTCTATGCATAGTTTAAAGAAGATGGTTTTTATCACAGAATAAAGAGAGGTTTAATTGAGGAAAATGAAGATGAGAAACCAGCTGCTAACTCTAGAGCACAGCATTTTCTCTGCTAAGATATATAGAAAGTTTATATTCACTGTCCTGTACTATTCATTTATGGAAAATGTTGTGAAACAACAGTGACCATTTAAGTTCATACCTTATAGTTAGAGATGAGTGAATCGAAGTTGACGAAGTGGAATTTGATCCAAATTTCAGGAAAAATTAGATTTGCACCGAATCTGAATTTCCTCACTATTTGTGGTAACAAATTGCATTTTTTTCCTGAAATGGCTGCTGCACGTGTGAGGACATGGAGCAAGGAACTCTGGCAACGCGGGATCACCCATAATGCCAAGCATGCGGCCAATCAGCAGCCAGCCCTGTAATGTCACAGCTCTATAAATAACCCTAGCCATTCAAGGATTCTACCATTTTCCAGCATACTTAGTGCAGGGAGAGACTTCTGCAGGCGCTAGGAACAGTGCTAGGAAAGACCTCATTGTGCTAAAAAAATATAAAAATCAAGTTCAAGGAAAGATTATTCAAGGTGTAGAAAAAGAATAGGTAGGAATCATTCCACAGCATTTATGTAGAACAGGGTTCAGTAGGGGAGGTAACAGCCTGTGCAATAGGAGCAATCCTATTGCACCTTGCTGCATTGACTGGGGATCCAAATTGCCATTACCAGCTCTGTACTTCCCTTAAAACATTCTTGCTATTGGGGTGCAAGTGCTGTTTTATATAGCCATTAACAGGGTTTATTACAAGGAAATATTTCTATGTCTTATTTGCCCTTGTGTGGTGCAGTTATATGTTCTAAAGCATTTTTTGGTTTGTATTAGTGAGAAAAAAGGGCTTATTAGTCGTTTTGTGGTGAACTATGAAAATTTACAGCCCTTTTTGGCGTGTATTAGGGGCACAAAAAAATGTTTTATTTGCCATTCAGCGTTGCAGTTATATGTTTTAAATCCCTTTTTTTCGTGTATTAGTGGCAAAATAAAAATATATTTGCCATTCATCTGTGCAGTTATATGTTCTAAAGCCCTTTTTGTTGTGTATTAATGGCAAAAAATATATATCTTTGCCGTTCAGCGGTGCAGTTACATGTTCTAAAGTGTTTTGTAAAGTGTACAAGTGGAAAAAAGATAAATATATTTGCCATTCAGCGGTGCAGTTATATATTCTAAAGCCTTTTGTAAAGAGTATAAGTGGAAAAAAGAAAAATATATTTGAGCATTTATATATTCTAAAGCCATTTGTGTTGTGTATAAGTGGAAAAAAATAAGGGCCTATTTGCCGTTCAGCAGTGCAGTTATATGTTCTAAAGCCCTTTTTGTAGTGTATTAGTGAAAAAGAAAAATCTTTTTGCTATTCAGCGATGCAGTTATATGTTTTAAAGCCTTTTGTGGAGTATATAGGTGAAGAAAATAAAAACATATTTGCCGTTCAGTGGTGCAGTTATATGTTCTAAAAACTTTTGTGTTGTATATAAGTGAGAAAAAAATAAGGGCATATTTGCCGTTCAGTGCAATTTTATGTTTTAAATCTCTTTTATGGAGTGTATAAGTGGAAAAAACAAAACTATATTTGCCATTCAGCGGTGCAGTTATATGTTCTGTAGCCTTTTGTGTCGTGTATAAATGTAATAAAAATAAGGGCTTTTTTGCCAATCCGCAGTGCAATTAGATGTTCTAATTAGATGTTCTAAAGATGTTTTTCAGGAGTGTATAAGTGGAAAAATATATATATATATTTGCTGTTCAGCGGTGCAGTTATATGTTCTAAAGCATTTTGTGGAGTGTATAAGTGGAAAAAAATATATATTTGCCGTTCAGCGGTGCAGGTATATGTTCTAAAGCCATTTGTGGAGTGTATAAGTGGAAAAGTTTTTGTGGAGTGTATAAGTGGATCAACGTTTTGGTCCCCGAGCCACTTAGTTATCACTTTTGCCTTATGGCATGGGCTCCATCGTGCTGGAAAATGCATTGTTGTTCACCAAACTGTTGTTGGATTGTTGGAAGAAATTGCTGTTGGAGGGTGTTTTGGTACCACTCTTTATATATCTCTGTTTTGGGGCAAAATTGTGAGTGAGCCCACTCCCTTGGATGACAATCAACCTCACACATGAATGGTCTCAGGATGCTTTACTGTTGGCATGACACAGGACTGATGGTAGTGCTCACCTTTTCTTCTCCGGTCAAGCCTTTTTCCTGATGCCCCAAACAATCGGAAAGAGGCTTCATCGGAGAATATGACTTTGCCCCAGTCCTCAGCAGTCCATTAACATTTTCTGCAGAAGATCAATCTGTCCCTGATGTTTTTTATGGAGAGAAGTAGGCTTCTTTGCTGCCCTTCTTGACACCAGGCCATCTTCCAAAAGTCTTCACCTCACTGTGCATGCAGATGCGCTCACACCTGCCTGCTGCCATTCCTGAGCAAGCTCTGCACTGGTGGCACTCCGATCCCGAAGCTGAATCCTCTTTAGGAGACGATCCTGGCGCTTGCTGGACTTTCTTGGATGCCCTGAAGCCTTCTTAACAAGAATTGAACCTCTTTCCTTGAAGTTCTTGATGATCCTATAAATTGTTGATTGAGGTGCAATCTTAGTAGCCACAATATCCTTGCCTGTGAAGCCAATTTTATGCAACGCAATGATGTCTGCACGCGTTTCTTTTCAAGTCACCATGGTTAACAATGGAAGAACAATAATTTCAAGCATCACCCTCCTTTTAACAGGTCAAGCCTGCCATTTTAACCCAATCAGCCTGACATAATGATCTCCAGCCTTGTGCTCGTCAACATTCTCACCTGAGTTAACAAGACGATTACTGAAATGATCTCAGCAGGTCCTTTAATGACAGCAATGAAATGCGGTGGAAAGTTTTTTGGGGGATTAAGTTAATTTTCATGGCAAAGAAGGACTGTGCAATTCATCTGATCACTCTTCATAACATTCTGGAGTATATGCAAATTGCTATTATAAAAACTTAAGCAGCAACTTTTCCAATTTCCAATATTTATGTAATTCTCAAAACATTTGGCCATGACTGTATAGTATGTAGATTGACAATTTTTTCTATAATTTTCTAAAGCAGCAGAGCAGGTTATTTTGGTCTGCAGCAAGAGAATTGTAAGTTCATCAGGGTTGCCATCAAGCTTTGTAAGCAGGACCAATGCATATATTTATTCAGAAGAAAATGTTTACTTTGAAGGCTTAAATGGAGAGGAATATACACTAGTGAAAAATGGAAAAAAAGAACACCTGGAAAACTTAACACGATTGAGCTGAGATTGGCAAAGTATGAACTGAGAGTGATGCTTGGTCAATGATAATGCAATCATGGTGGTCTACTTTTTATTTTGGATTCTGCTGCAGGGTGTATGTTGAGGCAGGGTCACATTATTACTGGGTGGCATCTCCCCTTTCTGTGATATAGGCTTACACTCTGCCACAGTAACAGATGTAAAGATCCTGGATACCCTCTTGTGGTATATCATTCCAAGCTATTTAAGTTTAAACCATAGTTCAGCCAATGAGATTTCTCGCTGCTGTACATGGGAGATCTGTTGCCCCAACCATTCCCAGATATTCTTGATTTTGGTGAAATCAGATGATTGAGCTGGCAAAGGGGAGATGTTGGGCACCTTGAAGAGCACTTTGTGAAGGTTGGTCAAGGTTCCCTACATAAATACCAAACAGGAATGGCCATGGTAGCTAATGGTACCCCACACAATAACAATTAGTGTTGGTCTTCTGTCTCTACACTATGCATGATGGCGGTAGGGGTTTTGCAGCCCTCCTGCAAACTCTGATTCAGCCATCAAGGGCAAACAGTCAGGCCTTGGTACTAACGATGGCTGCATCAATTCTTGCAGGAGGGCTGGAAAGTGCCTATTGCAATCATGCATAGTGCAGCAGTTAAGACTGGGACACTGGATATTTTGTTATAGTTAAGCGCAAATTTCTTAATATAGAAAGTGTTCCAATTGACCTGAAAAGTTGTGGATGATTTTTTGGACTATAAGCAATCCACTTTAAAAACTAAGATAGCATTAGTAATCTTAAATACAGATGGCTCGGCGGTCGTTTCGCGGTGAACTCAGTTCATATATGTGAACATATGGCAATGTCCGCCAGCGCCATATTATTTTGCATTGTGCCGAACTTTGACCCATGACACATACATCAGTTGGGACAGGACAGCCAATTGAGATGTTTCAGCACATGGATCTGACATTTTACATTCTATGTTTTGCCAGTGTAGGGAGAAGTTGCTTTGTGGAGCAGGGACAGGCTGTTAGGGACAACAAACAATAGCTAATAGTGCTACAAAAGTCCTTTTAGAGATGGGTATAGTTGTGCTATTGATAGGTGTGATATACCGAGGGGTGTGATATACTTATAAAATACTTTCTAACATAAAAAGTATATTATTGTGCATTTGTATTGTGCAGCAGTTTTGTGCGGTTCTTCTGCGATATCACAGCTATATAGAGGGGAAAAGCGCTATTGGAACAACTATTTGCAACAGGTGTGATATACCCGTTGCCCCAAATAAACAGGGTGGCGTGATATAACTGTTATGGCAAAAAATAAATAAATATGAGGGGTGTGATATCACTGTTTCCACAAAATACTGATTTAAGGGGTTTGATATACCTGGTTCCACAAAATACTGATTAAGACTAGTTTCACACTACCGGTAGGGCAGACCGGCACATTGTTTAGGCAGGTGAACAGCCTGTCGGATCCGTCCTGCCACTAGTTCACGTGTACCCCCGGACTGCTGCTTTGTCCCCATTGACTATAATGGGGCGGGCGGAGTCAATGGGGACAAAGCAGCAGTCCAGGGGCACACGTGAACTAGTGGCAGGATGGATCCGACAGGCTGTTCACCCGCCTAAACAACCTGCCGGACTACAGCTACCTCTCGCTGTGTGCTGCCATGCTTCCGCCAGAACTCCACCCTTGCCCCCATTATAGGCAATGGGGACGGATCGTCAGTCCGGAAGCACACGTGAACTAGCTGCAGGACAGATCTGGCAGGCTGTTCACCCACCAGAACAGCTTGCCGGACTCCCCTGCCACTAATGTGAAAGTACCCTAAGGGGTTTGATATACCTGCTTCCACCAAATATTAATTGAGGGCTGTGTTATACCTGCTTCCACAAAATACTGATTAAGGGGATTGCTATAACTTCTTCCAGCAAATATTGATTGAGGCCTATGATATATCTGCTTCCACATACTGATTAAGGGGCTTGATATACCTGTTTCCACCAAATATTGATTGAGGTCTGCAATATACCTGCTTCCACAAAATACTGATTAAGGAGTTCGATATACCTGTTTCCACCAAATATTAAGGCCTGCAATATACCTGCTTTCAGAAAAAATTGATTAAGGAGATTGATATACCTGCTTCTACCAAATATTGATTGAGGCCTGCAAGATGCCTGCTTCCACAAAATACTGATTAAGGGGTTTGATATACCTGCTTCCACAAAATATTGATTGAGGGGTTCGATATACCTGTTTCCACCAAATATTGAGGCCTGCGATATACCTACTTCCACAAATACTGCCCTTCTCTAGGGACTTAGGCACAGAGTCATTTTGAAAATGACAGGCAGAGGAAGAGGCAGGCCGTTCCACAGGTGTGGTAGGTGTCGGGCAGGTGCACCAGACCGGAGCCTAAGTGTTGGAGAAGGCGCATGTGATTACTTCAATTGACACACCAGAGTTGGTTGAGTGGCTAATTCAGCCTTCCTTTTCTGCACCCTCCTGATCCTCTGTATCTGCACCCTCCTCACTCTTTGCTGTGTGCATCCCCAAAGACACCACCACCACCAAAGCCCCTCCACTTGATTCAGAGAAATTATTTTCCCAACCATTCCTAGATATTACCGATGCACAGCCATTCTTGTTATTGGATGAGCAAGAGGAGGTACAAAAAACGGCCGCCACCCAACCTTCTGACAACAGTACCCAGATCAGCCAAAGGAGGGAGGTCCCTGTTGTTGCTGCCTACTCCAAGATATCAAATGTCAGTGGTGGTGAAGGTGACGATGATAACGTGTCGATGGACGTCACATGGGTTCCCACAAGAGAGGAACAGGAGGGGAGTTCAGAGGGAGAGACGGACCAGCACAGAGGGAGGAAAAGGAGGAGGAGCAGGCAGAGTTCGCAGAGCACTGGAGGCAAAAAGCAGACTGCAAATGTATCTAAAGCGAGCCATCCACCATGCACGGACACTTCCGGCGCTCCCAGGACGCTGGCATATGGCTCCGCAGTGTGGACTTTTTTTAAAGTGTCAGCTGCTGACAATAGTGTTGCCATCTGCAGCCTGTGCTGTCAACGCATAAGTCGCGGTAAGCCAAATACTCACCTAGGGACGACGTCCTTAAGCAGGCACCTGACCTCCCATTGCCGAGCCCAGTGGAAGCAACTCCTACAGAACCCACAAAGCCACACTCCTGGCGCTCCATGTACTGCTTCTTCTCATTCTCCTCTCTCCTCCCATTTGTCCTCCACTCCACTTTCCACCGTGCCGTCGTCTCGTTCATCTGGAAGAAGGCAGGCTTCGGTGGCCCAAATGTTCCAGCATAAAAAATTGATGATGCCAGATAACCCTCTTGCCCAAAGTCTGACCACTGGCTTGTCGGAACTGCTAGCCCGCCAAGTACTGCCATATAAACTGGTGGACTAGAAGGCCTTTAGAAAATTTGTGGCCATTGGCACACCACAATGGAAGGTCCCGGAAGGAAATATTTCTCCCAGAAGGGCATCAGCTATATGGCCACGTTCAGAGGCAAGTGAATACATCTCTGGCACACAGTGTCAGTTCCAAGATCTGACCACAGACACATGGTCTAGCAAACACAGCAGGGAAGGTACATAACTTTTACTGCCCACTGGTTGAACCTTCTGACGGCCGTCAAGCAAGTAACCCGTGGCTCCAGTGTGGATTTGGTGTTACTGCCACGGATTGCATGCAGGCCTGCCTCTTCTTCTGCTCCTTCCTACTCCATCCTTCGTCTCCTCCTCGGTTGACTCCTAATTTTCCACTGCTACCACCTCTTCCGTTGCACCCCCCAAGCTCCGCAAAACCTATTCGAAGTGCCAGGTGAGACGTTGCCATGCTGTGCTGTGGCTGTTGTGCCTAAAGGCCAAGAGCTACACCGGTCCTGCACTGCTTTCATGCTCTGCAGTCACAGGCCGCTAACCCCTCTCAATTTGACAGTTGGTAAAGTGGTGTGCGACAACGGAGCCAATATTCTGAGCGCGCTGAAACAGGGCAAAATTACACACATGCCATGCATGGCACACGTTCTGAACTTAGTCATGCAGCAATTCATTGCCAAGTACTCGGGGTCCAGGACGTCTTTCAGCAGTCCAGAAAAATCTCTGGCCAATTTAGAAGATCTTACACGGCCATGGTTCGCCTTGCAGACAATCAACGGCGACACCACCTGTCCATTAGACGTCTGATTTGTGACAGACTGACACGCTGGAACTCTACCTTGTATACGCTTGATAGGCTGCTCCAGCAGCAACGTGCCGTTAACAACTACCTGTACAAACTGCAGCAGGACAGGTTCTGGGGAGCTTGGTTTCTTTTCACAACGCCAGTGGCTGCTCATGCGCGACGCATGCAGATTTCTACAGCCATTTGATGAGATCACTAAACTGTTCAGTCACAGCCAGGGAGCCATTAGTGACATCATGCCTTACACCTTCTTTCTGGAGCTTGCTTTGCGTTGTGTCATTGATCAAGCTGTCAAGG